>NC_137214.1:27058678-27061178 GCF_949987685.1 Ammodytes marinus | reverse complement strand
TAGGCCACCTCTTGAGCGTGAGTCCTGTTTAGGTGGATGGAGATTCATTTATTTGCTTCTATCACAATGTGTTGAAAAAAATATTCAGATCATATACTTGAGGATAAATAGCCAAACACATCTAGAAGCAAAACAAATCTCCTTAAAAATGTTACTTAAAAGGAAAAGTCCATTAATATTTGCAGGAAAATGTACTTAAAGCATCATTAATACATTTTTGGCCACTTGGTGGCAGAGCAACAAGCTGTACAGACAGAATAGCCTTATACAGAGCTTATAAACTTGATTTGGTATATGAGGAAAATATTAAGTGATTTAAAAGCTAAATGCTTCACTATGTTTAGCACCTAGCTACTAACGTTTGTTTCTGTGTTAGTGCTGGGTAGGTATTGTACATTAGGTTTTCTTTATGTAAAATAGCCACCTGCGGCTGCTGAAAACGAAACAAATCACACACACACTCTTGCGCCATCGAAGCATATGAGACGAGAATTAACCTAAACAATGAACTGTCAATGAATTGATACACAAAAACGCTTCATAGAAATGACGGACACTGCACATTTTGGAAATAATTATGTCATGACTTGATTTTTACTGAAATCATTTACATTATAAAAATGTTTCCCATAAAAAAACTGACTATGGAGCAGAATGGCCACATTAAGACCACATTAAGACCACATTAAGACCACATTACTACAATGAATTGTATATATACATACTGGAAAAACTATCAATTAATTGATGCAATAATGATTATGTAAATTTGGCCTACACATAATGTTGGATAAGTAATAAGACAATTAACTATTGCCTATAGATGTTAAATAAATGTAGTGGTGTAGGTGGACGTAATATTTGCCTCTAAAATATTGTATTAAGAGGGATCACACTCAAATAAAGGCAGTGTGGTTATGGATTATTTATTTTTACTTAAATTTTAGGGAATAACTGTTTCATACAGGTGTTTCCATCACTGATGTTTAGCTTTGCTGGTGAGATAACCTTAGTTTTTAACTAGGAATAACCTCACTATTTGCATGCTGCTCACAGAAAGGTGTTAATGTAAAAAAAAACAGCATGGTCTGTGAAGCCCACCTTTGTATTTGTGTTATCTGATATAATCCATGCTATTCCGTGCTGCTTCTCTTGCTTTCTGTAATGTGATCCAGTGATTAGTATTCTGCTCAGGCGTTAGGATGGAAAGCAGAGTGGCTGCCGAGAGGTGTCCTGAATCACATCACTCATATTCCACTCTGTGTGTGTGTGTGTGTGTGTGTGTGTGTGTGTGTGTGTGTGTGTGTGTGTGTGTGTGTGTGTGTGTGTGTGTGTGTGTGTGTGTGTGTGTGTGTGTGTGTGTGTGTGTGTGTGTGTGACTGACTGTTTGTGTGTGTGTGTGTTTCAAAGAGAGAGTGAGTGAGTGAGTGAGTGAGTGAGAGAGAGAGAGTGAACCAAATCAATCTTATATCTCCAACCGGCCACTAAGTGTTGCGTGTGCAAGCGTCACTCTGCATTGTTTAAACACACATTTACCATCTAACTGAGCGGCTGAACTGCCATTTGTCAGTCCACCCTTCCCCATTCACCCTACATAGTGGCTGTGTGCACGTGTCGCGTTGGTGTGCGCGTGTGTTTTTCGCATACACACGCCAAGGTCAAACGTAGCTCATTTCTCCTGGCTGCTACATGCAGACAGCCTTTTTGCACTGATGCTAACTGTATCCCTGTTTATCCCACATATGAAATCCATTCTTTGTCATTTGTTATCTCAGAAAATACAGAAAGTTGTATTGTGTGCGTGATATATGTCCCTCTCCTCTGATACAAGCCATAATAGTCACATTTTTCTGAATGTGTACTACACACTAATTGGACATCTGGACAGGCTGAATTTATGGAAACTAAACATAAATAATCCGGCATGGTGTTCAGTATGGGTTACGGCTTAATAGTATTGTTTTATCATCACTGTTAATATGCAATAAAATACAGAAATTACAAATGAAATATTTTATGGTCTGCAAACAACAGTGTGAAATACAAATGGGCTGGAATTGGCACAGTTCCTGAAAGGCAAATGAGGGCTTAAATGAAACCTCTGGTCTGACTTCTGTGACCGTGTGTGTAGCTGTTTTTCGAGGGGTGAAACTTATGGGAAGACTCACCGCATAAACTGTTCCGAGGCTACACCCAGTTGTATGTGTGTACTTCCATTCAGTTCATACACAAGTGTGCACTACTGAGAAAATAAATGCTTTTCGAAAAAAACTTTAGTTACAACCACAATCTAATTTTTCTGGCTTTACGTTTTGAAACGTGAATATGCCAAAGAAATGTAAAATTACCATTAAAAAAGCATAGAAAAGTTCCATGGACTACAAAACAAATTATACAAAGCATGGCACACTAATAATAACTGCAGTAATAACTGTACTCTAGTTATTCACTTATGTATGTATTTATTTACTTAATCACTTGTATAAACTATGAACTCAAA
>NC_137214.1:26981178-27051178 GCF_949987685.1 Ammodytes marinus | reverse complement strand
AGGGAGCTTGAAAGACTCTCTGACCTCGGGCCTGTGCGTTGTTTTGACTCAATTCATTTTCTAATTAACTACAAACCCAAAAATAATTTTACGCTGGGGTTTTGCGTCATATAGTTGGAATACTAATATCCGAAGACCTATAAGACATTTCATTGAAGCTTCGCGGTGCACTTTAGCGTCTCTCGCTCGTTCCTGGAAATGAAATGACTTTTCATTTCAAAACAACTTTATCTGATTAAACAAAAGAAGAAAATCAGGATGTTTTTAAGTTTACTTCACTGTCAACACACGTGTAAACATTTGTTTTTTTGTTATTTATTTTATTTTATTGTTCAATCATTCTATTTTCGATGTATTCCTAATTTAAAGATAATTATTTTTCAAATAATGTCGGTTGTATTTCCACTCCTTTCTATCCTTCAATTAAAGAAAACACATCATCTGATCATCGTAAATGAAAAAAAAGATGTCTTAATCTGTTATCTCGTGTTAATAGCCAGTCCTCTAGTGTAGCCTACTGATAATAATTAGGGGAGAATCCAAAGCCTAACTAAAAAACAAGAGTGCGTATCGTGTCACACACTTTGGTTTGAATAGACTTCTAGTCTACTGATTGTCCGGACGTTATCAATCGCAATTCTATGAAATCCGCTCCATGTCATCAATATCATGAGTTATTTTTTTTCCTCGCTACATTTCTCGTGGTTGTGGACATGTTAAAAACCTACCGGACAGGTCACCTGTGATAACCCACTTTGGACTTGCAGACCGAGTAAACGCACGCGGGCCTCCTCATGCATTATGAACGTGCACTTAGTACATTTACACTTGTGTGCTCTCATGGGATGATTTCTATACATTCACTCATTGGTGTGTGTGTGTGTGTCCAATGTATATCCTCTTCCTAAACCCTGCTGGACACACACACACACACACACACACACACACACACACACACACACACACACACACACACACACACACACACACTCAAGCAGAGGCAGATATTGTTTCATGAGTGTCAGATGAACAGATATATAGGCCTACAGTATATATTTGTTTAGTTCTTAACTGACGGTTTCTGTCTCAATGTTGATGATGAAAACAAACCACCTGTCACCGACACGATGTGAGAATAGTATCGCATTTGTTTTTTTCGGCGGGGCCCGTCTTGTTCAAACACGGTTTCACTCAGTGCAGCTACATGGCACAACTAGATTGGATTAAGACTAGACACTCGAACGGACCATGTCACTTGTCTGAGTATACATGGCCTTTCGGAAATCGGATAAATGGCTGTCTCCACTATGCTAGGTGTTCTTATCCGACTTCTCTTGTCTGAAGTAGATCGGATAAAGGTGTTTACATGCAGTTTAAAAGTCCTGTTGAAGTCTTATTCGTTTAGTTACCCGATTATGAGTCTGCATGTAAACGCACTGACTGTCCTTTATTAGCGACGTCACGGGTTAATGGGCATGTATCGATTGGCCTGTCTGTCTGTCTGTCTGTCTGGGAGCCTGTGAAGTGCGTTTAAACTCAGAAGTGACATTAAATCTTTTGAAACAAAACAGAAAAAGAACATGTAAAACAGCCTTAAAGTTACAACACCAGGGAATTATGCAATCAAGAGCGTAAGCTGTTCATTTAGAAGATAACATTTCATATTTAACTTTATGATCGAGGCCTGTACTGTATAAGTAGATTTATCATTTATTCATAATTATAATTATTCAAAATAGGCTACTGATAACAGATTGATATGTTTAAGATTTAAAAATATTTTTACTCGAGGCAGTATCTGGTACGCACGGAGCAGAGATTTAGGATTTAGGCTTCATGGGGCAAGTTTTCAAAGGTCGTGACACCGCGTGACAGGTCCCGCCCTGGGGCCCAAGGCTGTCTCAATAGCAGACTAAAGCTGATTTATCTATAGACTGCAGCCTGCTGCACTGAACTGGAGAGGGGAGCGTTTAAGCGGTGGAAAGTAAGTCTGATGGAACAATTGGGGGTGGAGAAAAGAATAGGAATTTATTTATTTTTAAATCCCAAAACAGCCATATACTCTGAGAAAAAGTATAAACTACTTAAAGATGGTGTCGAACTCCATTAACATTTTGATAATATTTAAGACACCATAATATATGCCTACGAAAACAGAAAATGTATATTGTAAATGGAAATGAATATGGCCTATTAAAATTAAAAACATTGATGAAGACACCTGCATAGGAAATGTGTATATCGGTGTCCCTAATCTGTTGTTTAACCTACGGAAACATTGGGATCTGGCAACTTGAGCGAGGCTAGCTAAATTAAACACACCACAAATGTAATGAACAGACATATTCCTGTTGTGTATACTGCTCCATGCCAGCATGTTACAACCCTGCAGCCATGTAGCCTAGTCAATTTAAGACACAAATAAATTAATCTAGCATTGTAATTACTTTTTTAGAATAAATCTTAATAATGCAAATGTAAACCTTAAATTGAAGGCCCATTGAAAGATATTGAATCAGAGGCCAATGCATATGTTTCTCAGAATTTCTTTTAATTGTTTAGTCGTGAAAATCATCTAGCTGAGGTTGAAATGTTTCTATGTATTTACTCCACTGCCTACAGCAAATAATCTCAGTGAGAAGATAATCAGCATGCAGATTTACCCAAAGCCGACGAATAAACACCAACAAAGCAGCTAAACAAACACCACCAACGCGCATAAACTGCCATTTTATAAAAGACAAAATTAAAGGAAATTATAACTCATTAGTTTGTGTTATTTAGCAGTAATGTGCGTCTCGGTAGAGAGAAAGAGAGAGAGAGAGAAAGAGAGAGAGAGAGGGAGAGAGAGCCTGCATGGTGTAAGTGTAGCAGCGCTGGCTCGGGTTATCTGTGAATGGGCTCTTTATTGGAGGCGCGGAGCGGGGATTTGCCTTTTATTCGCCTCGCTATGGAAACGCGCTCGACGGCAGAAAAATGTTGATGTGAATAAAAGGAATCAGCACAAGGAGCGTTTCTAGAGAAGCATCTGTTACACTTAGAAACTTAGACTATCGAGGGGCGATACAACCCCCTCTCCACGTCCCTTAGCCTGCACTGCTTTATATGCTCCCCAAAAAACACACTTTGTTTTTGTAACGACAAAAAAAATAAAAATATATATATATTTTTTTACCGATTCGTAGTGGAACCAGAAAAACTCAATTTACAACATGCACATTGCTTTGTATCGGCTGTACATGGCTTAGTTTATAGGAAAGTTTTTTCTTTAAATGGTAAATTCCTCCTCTAAAATCAATTCGCTTTGTTTGTCATTTAGTTCAATGAAATGGACTAATTGTAATGAAATTCAAACTGTGCTAGACATGTATTATTTTCTGCACCAAATTATGCACAATTTCAACACATAGCCTAACGACTCAATCGAAGCAATCCAAACAGGCCACTAGAACAACCCTGCCATTCACATCAAATATCCAATTACTTTTACTGAAAGACCAAACTACATGAAGGAAACCCCAATGGATTAAAAAAATAAATAAATACACGTGTTGAAATATTTGCCTTCCGCGTACAGGCCTATACAAGCTACAGCAACACGACGCTAGAGAGAATGTCCTGTCATCGCCCGTCTGTCTCTCTCTCTGTCTATCTGTCATTCCTCCATGGTTACCGAGGCCCTAGTGTCCACACGTCCAAGCCCGCGGTCAGCTCACCTGCTCCGGCCTCCTCTCCCTCTCTCTCTCCCTCTCCGTCTCCACAACCATCTCCAAGGCTCAGCGCTCTTTTAATGGCTTTCTGGTGGCTGCAGCCTTCTTTTATTTCTCCTAAATGTATGAAAATGTATGCAAATTTAAATCAAGCTTAACCTGGGAGCTCGAGCAATATATTTAATGGAATTTCGAACCAATAAGGAAGGAGAGTGCGACGCGAGTCTTCTATAATGGCAAATATAATTACGCAGCCAAGTTAGCTCTCAGATATGCAGATAGAGATCTTTTTTCATTTGCTAGCACCTGATGAGATTCTTAAATAGAGGAAGTGTGTGGTGCGCGAGGACACGATTACCTACTTTAAATGTAAAAATGATGGAGTTTCAGCTTGTAAACATGTCAGATGAGTAAATTATTGTACTCAATCTTTGCAGGACAAAATTAGTTTGGCTTGTCTGAAATGTAAATTTTTCTATCTTATGAAAATCTTATTTTACAGCCTGAATTGCAATTATAGTCTCATGACATGATTTTTATCTGACTAAATGGGTAAAGATTAAAAGTCCAGTGCGTAAAACACTAGTGCGTAAAACACTATCTTGAGAAGCTCATTCTATAAACACCCGTGGAAAGTATTGCCTAAAAGTTAATAATTAGCAGTGAGAACTGCTCTTGGTTTGATTGTATCCTTCCCAAATTAAGTGCTGGCACGTCTAACAAATGCCATTGCGCTTTTAATCTCCTCCTTCGCACGCGCTCAAGGGTGACAGGAGCAGCAATAAACTCGTGCGTAAATCAGTTGGAAACTTTAATTAATAAACAGGAACTACGCTCCTCGCGCACACCGTCTCACAGCCCAGACCCACTGGACCAGCACTACGACTCACTTCCGGTTCGATCGCCTAGGTAACCCTTTCCTCTCCACAGCCCTTCTTGTTTCCAGAGGCGGAGGGTTCGCGTAAAATATCTGGACCGTCATTGGTCGGAACATGGCGTCACCACGTCAACGTCGGTCTGTGAATGGCGGAGGAGGCTGTCAGTCACTGCCACGAGGCTCCAGAGAGAGGGAGATGTCAGAGGCTGAGCCGCTCTCTCCCTTCAGTAGCACTAGTGGGGTTCAGCAGCAGCAGCAGCAGCAGCAGGCAGCATGGCCACAGCTGCGTCCAGCCCCTACACCCTGCTCAGCTCCAGCCCCATGCTCCACCCGGACAGCCAGGCCATGCAGCCGGCCAGCCCCTACAGCAGAGGCGGCCACCACAAGCTGCTGCAGGGCGACTACCTGCAGAGCGTCCAGACCAACGGCCACCCGCTCGCGCACCAGTGGGCGGTGAGCGGCCTGTCGGAGGGCAGCCCCTGGTCGGCCTCCATGGAGCAGCAGGACGTCAAGCCCGGCCGAGAGGACCTGCAGCTCGGCATCATCCATCACCGCTCGCCGCACGTAGCGCATCACTCCCCGCATCACAACAACCATGGCAACCACCACACGGGCGTCTGGGGGACTCAGGTGTCCCACAACTCGTCCATCATCAACAACCTCTACTCCCAGACGGGCTTCACTGTCAACGGCATGCTGGACCACGGTGGAGGGGGTCTGACACCACCGCCACCTAACAACCCCCAGGGCCAAAGTGGCATGCACCCGGGCCTCAGGGACACACTCAGCCCTGACCATAGCGACCTGCACAGCGGACACCACTGCCACGACCACTCGGACGAGGAGACGCCCACTTCGGACGAGCTGGAGCTCTTCGCCAAGCTGTTCAAACAGCGGCGGATCAAGCTGGGCTTTACGCAGGCGGACGTGGGGTTGGCACTGGGCACGCTCTACGGGAACGTCTTCTCCCAGACCACCATATGCAGGTTCGAGGCTCTGCAGCTGAGCTTTAAGAACATGTGTAAACTGAAACCACTGCTCAATAAGTGGTTAGAAGAGGCGGACTCGACTACGGGCAGCGCGAGCAGTATAGACAAGATAGCAGCTCAGGGCAGAAAGCGGAAGAAAAGGACGTCGATTGAGGTGAGCGTAAAGGGGGTTCTGGAGACGCACTTTCTCAAGTGTCCCAAACCGGTGGCGCCAGAGATCACGGCGCTCGCGGACTCGCTGCAGTTGGAGAAGGAGGTGGTTCGCGTGTGGTTCTGTAACAGGAGACAGAAAGAGAAGCGGATGACGCCGCCGGGAGAGCTGCCGTTACCGCACGAGGGACCGTATTCTCACAGCGGGAGCGCGGGAGACGCTTCCTCGTGCCACGATCTCTGACCGAAGCACCGGGAGGAGGAATCATAACATGCAGACTCTAGAGCGCATGTATCCAGGGGCAGCAGCGCGTCAAAGGCGGTGGTACCTTACACAGCCCCCCCACGTGCCCTGTCCCGGTACAGACTCCTCCATCATGCAGAGGCCTCCTCCAGCACTGAACTGAAACACGTCAATAACAATAACAGAGATATACCTGTTCAGCCTTCTACTCGTTTTTCTAACTGTCACGAGGGCATTATTCTATAGCAGGACATATCAAAACAAAACGTCATACTTCAGTTGACCTTTTTTCTTTTGGAGCCCGCCAAATTATTTTTCTCTACATCACGGATATAAATACAAAAATGTGCCTAATAACCTGCCAGCGCCTTTGGGTTTGTGTCACCACTTCTCATCAGCTCGATAATAATAAGATGGGACTGTACCACGTTTTGTTTATGTTGATCTGTTTGGGCTTCTCTCTCACACACACACACTTCTTGCATAATTTGTTTGAAACCAATAATATCACTTTTATATTAATTGATTTGTTGCAGCACCAGAGGCCATTTTACAGTCCACCTCTCGCTTATCCCTCGGGCTTATATTCCACGCTTTAGTTCTCTGCATATTTACATTCATTATTTTGTAACGTACTCGTAGCATCTGTAATTATTTTTGCATATGCAAATATAGGCCCTCATTCCAGTCGTAGAGGTTTTGTTGTACCAACATAATAGCACTTGGAGGTTGTTTTTCTTAATTAAATTCCTCCCTTATGGCCTATAGCTTATCAAGCCACACACAGTTACAGCTATTTATAAATCCATTTATTTTGATTTCAATCATCTTCGACCATATAAACTGTGTGGACTCTGAAAACAGAGCCGTGAATAGAAAGAGAGAGAGAGAGAGAGAGAGAGAGAGAGAGAGAGAGGTTGACGACGCTATACACCTGCCTATAATTTTATTGTACGTTCAAGTATCAACATTTTATAATCTTAAATACTCCTGTTATTGGTTTATTTCTGAAGTATTTTTTCGAATATTGTACAGTTTTATATATTACCCTTTTTGAAGTCATTAATTTAAACAAATGCTCTTAGTTGTTATTCATGCACTTAATTAGCAATGTAAAAAAACAAACAAAAAAACAATATTTTCAGTAAGATTGAACTGTTTCGGCGGTTTTATTCCAAATTTCGATGACAGCTCAAGTAATTATTTATTTTCAGTATAAAGCTTGTATTATGTTTTGAAATAAACTATGTATGTTGTAATAAACAATTTCTTGCTACAAATGTTCACTGTCTACAACAAATATCTCCCTTCTAAGGATTGAATATATTTAGCAATACGCTTCAATAATACCAATTATTATTTTTATACTTTTAATTTTGAAATCAATAATTATAATATGTTGAATTTCTACATTCAATATTAATTTGTATATATTCACAAAAAAATATGTGTTCAAACTTAATTTAATATATTTTTTTACATAATCTTATTAAAAATGTAAATTGTGACTGATTATGTATTACTTTGATACATTACTATATTTTCACACTTTAGAGAGTGTTATGCTCCATTCATGTAAGTAAAGCTTTGCTTAGGTAGCATAACCTTCACTCAATGTCATGTCAAAAGCCAACTCTTTTTCCCAACTTCCTCACGTCACTATAACAGCTGTAAAATGTCCAGTAGTTCAACAGGACCTTTGGCTGCACGGATCATAGCGAAAGACTGAGACGCCTTTCTCTCCGGCAAGTTCCTCTGAAATGTTATTGTCCGGGCCCTCTGCCCTCCTCAATCAGACATGCGTGATTTATCGCCTGGGCCGCTGGGCCTGACAGCAGAACACAATGACACGCACACACACACACACACGCACACACACACACACACACACACACACACACACACACACACACACACACACACACACACACACACACACACACACACACACACACACACACACAATCAGAAGCAGATGAATCTCATTTCAAAGACTACAGCTGCGTATAATTGGCCATGCAAAAGCTATATTCCAAAAAAATAAAAATCATAATAAGAAAAAAAAAAACATAATGCCTAAAAATAATTTAGGGATGGTTTGGAAATAAGTAGGACTATAGACTCTGTGATGCTTAAATGATTCAAAAAATAGAGCCAGTGAGAGGGGGAGAGGGAAGGAGGGGAGAGGAGGAGAGAGGCAGGAAGGGTGCTAGGCCTTGCCTTGAAATGGAGAGCCTGACTGGAATACTAATGCGTCTGAATTTATGCATCTCCTCAGTCTGCAGCCCCGGAGAGAGGGGGGTGGGGGAGAGACACACACGCAGAGAGAGAGAGAGAGAGAGAGAGAGGGTGCATGGGTGGAGGTGAAAGGGGGGCGGTTATATGTAGAAGAAGAAGAGAAAAGTAAAAAACCATGGCTGATTGATTCCATCCATCTTTTAGTTTGAAATAATCCCTGATTTCTGCATTGAGAGAGAGAGAGAGAGAAACAGAGAGAGAGAGAGAGAAACAGAGAGAGAGAGAGAGAAACAGAGAGAGAGAAACAGAGAGAGAGAGGAGGTGGAAAATGCCCCTGGATGGTTGAAGAAGAAGAGCCAGCAAGGCGAGCAAACAAGCAAAGCAAAGCTGAGGTCCAGAGCAGCACTGCAGTATCCTTGAGCTGCTTTCACCCCATTCTGCTCCAGTGTGGAGTAAAAAAAAAAAAAACTCCACTTACTACCTTCCAAATGTGTCTTTGAAGAGTGACTGAAACATCCACATAAATAGAACTAACTCACAAGTGGAACAAATGACTGACTTACGGGAAAATATGTGTAAGGGAAAAAATATAACAGGTGCAAGATGAAAGAATGTTGCAGAAATATTAAATGTTGAACCTCAGGTAATTATTTTTCCCCATGTGCTCTAGGTGGGACGACCGGGCTTTGGCACTAGTAGATAATTGAGCCTGTGAATCAGATGTTGATTGATCATCAGACAGCAAAGCAACAATGGAGAAATATACAGTGTGACTTCATAGGTTTGTAAGGACGATCTGGTTGTTTACTGGTAAGGGGGATAATGTGGACCCGGTGGAACTTTTTTTCATAATTGCATCTCATCTCTATCATATTCCGTTGTTCTGTATTCTGTTTCAAAGACGTTGGTTCAAAGTTGATAAGAAGTGTGGAAAGTGTTCAAAAAAAATGTTTGTATTGTTACCAAATTCTTCAAAATAAATTGTCTTCCAAAGCTTTTATTCTCCCAAGATGTTATTCTTCTGAGGCTATTCAAAAGAATATGGTCAAGAAAGTGAATTAAAAAGAACATTTGTTTTGAAGCAGCAGTAGGTTTAAAGCAGGGCAACACATTTTTTGAGAAAAACAGAACAAAGTTTTGTGAGTCACTTGATGTAGTGTTTTGTAGTAAAAACAGGTTTGGTAGGAGGTCAAAGAGAGGACGTTGGACATCACATATCTCTTTAATTAGACAGAGGGGGGAGAGAGAGCTGAGGCCTGCAGGCTACACACTGCACCGAGAAACACACAGACAGGAACTAAACAAGCAAAAGCCACATCAGACCATTCATACACGGGAATAATACATATCAGCTGCTACGGTCGGCCACATGATCGTATGACTTCACCCATTTTGTCTCGTTCTGGAGTTTAAGTTTCTGAAAGTAATCCACTCTACATTTCTTCTTTTATTTTCTACCAAGTCGAGCTTCTTCCACGTAATGTAACTGAGGTCATGGATGTATTTTCACCCCTATTCTATCAGGAAATGAAGAAAAAAAAAACACACTATTTTTCACATTGATATTTCATAACAATGAGAGGAAACCTATTGTATATTTAATGTGTAAATGGAAATGAGGAAACTATATATAAAAATAATAATTGAATTACGCTTTGGAACATAGCTCATTATATTTTCATCCTTTCTGTGTGCTTATTCTAGTAAATAATGATTTCGCTCCAACAAGATATTGTGCAAGAATTCGCAAAAAGAACAATCATGTTCACTTGTAAACCAAACTATCCTCATTGTCATTATCAAAAAAGCTCCAATACTTTCAGAAGTCAATGTAAAACAGTAGCACAATGTTTTAATGTTTAATAAAAGCATAACTCTGGATCACTATAGGCCTCTGCATTATTAGACAAATAGTGCAGATACGTGTTGGACGTCCTGTTAAGAATTCCAACTCAGAGCATTACCAGCCTCCAATAGAAACCCTCATTGCTAAAACAGTTCTTGTTTTTCCTTCTCCTGCCTGGGAGAATAAGTGAGGCTTTAAATTGCTTTGGAATGACTTGATTTTTGGGTTAGACAAATTGCGTGTCTCAAATGGTCATTTAAACGAGAAAAAAAAATGTCTGGCTGTGCTTTTAACACTTGTTGAAGCAGGAATGTAAAACACAGTTTTTCGGTGTATTTGTGCTGTTAGATTGGTCACATGAAAAGTAAAGCAGTCGTGCTAAAGTTGGGGCTCTGACTGACTCCAAAGTGAAAGAAACCAAACCTGATAAGTTGATCACTGAAGGGCAGAGGACCTTGTGTTGGTAATGATAGTGTAATGGAGGAAAGAATCAATTTCAGTGTAACTTTAAGTGAGAGCTGAAGAGAGGAGAAACCAGTGGATGAGGAGGGGAGGCAATATGGGGTTAAGACTGTATACAAGGCTGAGACTCAACTCGAAATTATCATTATGCAAAGTAAACAAAAGGTCTTCATGGTGTGTTCAAAATGTAACATTCAAGAAAAGGAAAATGTTTGGCGATATCTTGACTAAAACAGTTGTTTGTGTCAGGAACTTGTTTTCCCAGCAATATAAAATAGATAGAAAAGATGGAATAACGACCTGTTTAACGTCCTATCAAGAGCTCTAAATCATCTTCAAGCAATAAAAGCAAGATGTTATAAACATATTGTTGCCTTGTCTATCAACCAAATAATAGAAAAGTATGGATAGTGGTATTGATAAAGACTTTGATTGATTAGGAGTCTTTATAATGGTATCAATATGAATACAAATGTACTATCCCCATCCCTTGAGAGTGTTGGAGGGAATGGTGAAGTATAGAATCAACAGTACGATTAATCGCATAACCTACAATCTATTTCACATCCTCAGAGCAGGGCGGGGCAGCTTCAGTTTGTAAGGGATGGGGGGTGGGGGGGGGGGGGGGGGGGGGCAAGGAGGATCCCAATATCAAACTCTAAAAATCGCCTGAATAGAAAAAAATAAGCGTTGATGCTATTGGTGCAAACTTAAAATTCATTTCTGTATATCTGATCTTCCTTAGATCAAGTGGAGCCTCTCAGAAACCTGGTATCTCCAATTTCTACACTTCCAGTCGCAGACGATTAAATATTAGAAAAAAACAATCTGGTGTGAGTGGAACAGCTGCCTGTGTGATGTTACTGTTCCTCTCTGCTGCCGAGGCTATGGTGGCAGACAGTCATGTTTTCGCAATTACTTTGACAATTAAAAGCATATTAGGGTTGTGCGGTTTGATAGCTCCATTAAAGGAACAGAGGCGCCCTGAGTGACATATACAGTTTGTTATGTGGAGGCTGACGCTCTTGCTAAGTGGTCGCACATGGCTGCACACCTGCAGTTAAGAGGGAGAGGCCTTTACTTTAAAAACTAGAGAAGCAAGTAGCATGCGTTTGTGTTCGGTAAAGGAGCTTCCACCCATCACACTTAGGCCTATTACACACACACACACACACACACACACACACACACACACACGCGCACACACACACACACACACACACACACACACACACACACACACACACACACACACACACACACACACACACACAGGAGTGGTATATGTGTGAGAGGAGGAAGGCCTGTTTATGGCTCTGAGACAGTAAATCACTGTGTCTGATATCTTCATTTGAGACAGAGGGGCTGATCACTGCTCGTCCTGCATGTTCCACATTAACTCATTATCACACACGCTCACTCCATTAATTCTCTTGCTTTTATTAGCAGCAAGAGTGGATGCACACACACACACACACACACACACACACACACACGGTGGAGCGGCGATGACAAGCAGTGCCTCTACCTCATCTGACAGCTAATGGCTTCATTAGGAGCAGCGTGTTAATTGGCTGACTTTGGGGAGACGCTCGTTAATGAGGATAAATAGATTCACACCTGAGCGGGGCGCTACCCGGCCACCGCAGCAAAGCACTGTGGGAAACCCTGGATGGCCAGCAAATGTGGATGGAAACTATGACTACAACACATGTCCCCCGTTTTTATTCTCCTGTCCTTTTTCTCTTCCTCCTCCCAGCCTAAACACAGTGGTGTTTTGCTTGCCAGGCAGACGTATTAGCCAAGCGGTTGATTAGCACCAGGAGGCCAAAACAAAGAGCAGTATGTCAAAACAATTAGCCTCCACTGTTTACCTCTCTCAGCTCCCAGGCCCACTGCAGAATGCATCTAATCCAGGGAGGAGAGAGAGACAGACAGACAGAGAGAGGGAGGGAGAGAGAGAGAGAGAGAAAGAGAGAGAGGACATTGAGGCAGCCCTGACAGTTGCAGTGAAAGGACAACAGCTGGTCCATAGGCCAGAGTGAGTGTGTGTGTGTGTGTGTGTGTGTGTGTGTGTGTGTGTGTGTGTGTGTGTGTGTGTGTGTGTGTGTGTGTGTGTATTGATGGACCAGTCCTTGTTCCTCAATCCATCTGCTTTTCTGCCAAGATCTACATCCTCTGCTTTCTGGTCATGACAGCTCTGACACACACACACACACACACACACACACACACACACACACACACACACACACACACACACACACACACACACACACAGGTTGGAGGAGCTCATATTCTCAGGGGAGTAGGGGGTCGGACAGACAAAATGGAAGCAGGCGAGACTGATCATTTACATAAGGGTAGGACACAGACCCACACAGGGACAACAGCCCTGTAGCACTGGACAGTGTTACCACCTAGTGGCGGCTAATGCACTTTGCATCTCATTTATGTATTTCTTTTCTTTGGGGGAAGGACACAAAGGGAGATGAAGCTACTTAGAATGCGACATTATTTTAAAGGGGCTGTTCACATACAAACTGGGTTCATACAACTAAAGGCACGTGAGATTGTTTTTAGACGTTTAAAGTGGGTGAAACAAGACTTCAACTGAATACCAATGTTGCCTTGTGTCTGCTGGATGTGTAACAATGTTTCCTAACAGGTTCACCATGTGACCTTTATAATGAGATATGTCAGTGTTGTGTTTACATCTTGTTAGCCCCTCCCTTAAGTGGCAAAATAATTAACGCTGCTTTAATTCACAAAAGGTCACAAAAAATCTCACTTACATTTCCGTCGTCAACCCTGAGAGAATGAGGGAAAAAATAGGTAGATTAAATATCTCCCCAACAACTCTTTTGTGTTTCAGTTTCACTTCTTGATGCCTCTAAGGGCGTACATTATTTGCTGGCAACTGGAGTGACTGTATTGAATGGTACTTGGAGAACTTATAAGCAGTGGACATTATTTCCCCATACAATCTAAACTAGAGCTTGAACTTGAATCAGGAAAGGGCTTTGTTCTGCAAACTATTAGGAACATTTCTCTTATATACGTTAATATGATATTTAAAGGGCAATTGTAGCAGTTTTGCATGTTTCAGAACTATCAGAAAACTGCTCTGGAATCTTTGAATTATCTTTCAAATGTGTGAGTGCACTCCTTGAAATATTCCATAACACCCATTTCAGGATGTACCCAGGCCATGTCATACTATATTACAGCCTGACACAGAAGTGGAGCACCTGCCTTTCAACCCGAGCCCTCAGTGAAAGAACCCAGCCTGATCTTACCAGGGGTTGGGTGAGGGGGACTCAGTTATATGCATTTCATAATTGGTCCTATAGCAGCTGATGACGTGCCTGGCCACATGATTGTAGTCTTTCGGTTGGAAACTTTTAAATCATGTAGGAGTAATGCAGTTTTGAATTATAGGGATTGCCAACATGAAGAAAACCTTAGGAGAAAATGAAGCAGATAACTCTTATCCTTTGTGTAGGAGAAAGTCAAAGTACACATCATTTGAACAGAAAAAGTGAGCTTATGTTTCTTTTTAACTACTTCACAACTGTGAGCTCTTCAGGAAAAAAGTAAAATAACAGACACGTTACGTCTGCAAGAGGTGGCATATTATGTTGAGTTTTTTTAACAGGTTATCTTGAGCATGTGCAGCACCTCCTGGTGGTTGAAGCATTGAGTTACTACTAGTGCAATCTGAACATTTTCACAGTGATTTTAACTCTTGGTTATACCTTATGTCTGAACAGCTGGACATGTTATACACAGATGTCTATTGGTGATGACTTTAGGAAGTTGTTCTTCAGCCAAGTGGAGGGTCTAAATACAGAGGGTGCCGTATCGATGTACAGATCATTTATAAGTTAAACTGAGGCAACTGTCAATTTTTGATATTGGGCTATACGTATAAAACTGATTTGATTTGAGTATATGACTGCCTTTATCGACAAGTAGAAGTTAGTATCTGTATTTAAGCATGACATAATTATATACATGTACTGTATGTGTGCTGCACTGGAGAAAATTAATCACATATGCCAATTTATAAATGATCTATGATACATTTTACTGACAAACATCACAGGGTAATTGTAAGGTTGCATTGTGCAATAACAGTAATGGAGACTAATTAAATTCTGAGTTATGCTGACATAATTTGGACAAAGCTAACGTGTACTTGCTTGTGTTTTCATGTATAACACATATAATACTGACCTATGAGTGTTCAGTAGTACTAACTATCTCACTTTCTGACAGGACAGACGTGTAGATGTCTTGCAGCACAGAAAAGACTAACTTAGTATTACCCCTTATAAAAACATAAAAAAGCAAGGCATACTGAGGCAGAACAGATTTTATTTCTCTTGTGCGTAGGAAGGTAAAATATTGAGACAAACAATTACAAAAAGCCCAGACGAGGCTGGTTAACTTATTTAGAAAGTAACAAGATGATAGTGAATTCCCACAAGGGGTTAACATTGTTAGGAGCATACAAAGACAACTATATGTACATATTAATATACATGCTACATTTGACTTGTGTGGTACTCTAGTTGATAAGTGTAAACTGTGATGAAGCAAAGAGGAATCAGTTTTACCGAGTGAAGCATTGCAGATGATCCGCGAAGGGAAGAGAGACAGACCGACACATGCAAATATACTGTGTCACAGGGCGGGCAAACATAGCCCATAGTTTGCATAATGTTTTACAATCAAGGGAATGTACTCCACTCTCGTAAAAGGACGTTTGCTGTAATGCCTTGTTTTGCATATTTAAATGTGAGTTCTTGGAAACAGGTAAGAAAGTTAAAAACATAATCACATGAGAATGGCAAATCTTTAGTCCAGCATGATCTTGATGTTTTTGATTAAATAGATGGAGTTCATAATCAAACACACACTGTATACTGTGACACTTTACAGCCCTGCCTTTTCCCTCATCTATGATATTTATCAAATACAGTTGTGTGAAGTGCATGACCAAACATACCTCCAACCTCAGCTATAGGATTCCTTTAAAAAAGAATCCCAACACTGAGAGGAGATCTGCATCCCACAAGCTGTGGGCCTACATTGACATCAAGGTGATGGATATATCATAAACAAAAAATAATCCTTGCCGCATTTCTTCAGCGTCTCCGTTAGAACGTCCAAATCTTTGTCCGACTCGATCCAAACCGGTTTCTTCGGCAGGTCGATCTCACATTTCACATCTGAGTGAGCAGAACAAGGAAGAGGCCCATTGTTTGACTCCAAGAAGGATACAATGACCCGTACGACCACAGTCCTCATGCGACGGATTCACCATCAGACAGTATTATAACTCTAATGCCTCTTATTTCTGGCTTCAGATGAACAAAGTAAATCTTTTCACTAATTTACACATGATGGATTGAGGAGATTCTGAGATTGTAGGAGGATGAGAAGGGAATTATTCACTTTAAAGGACCAGTGTGTGAGTTTAACAAAGTGAGTTTGAGACTGCAGTGAGATGGAAAAAAACAGAAGTGGGCCCCAAAGCAATCAACAAGCCGAACATCATTCATCACTACTAATGCATCAGGTGACGTGCTGGCTCACACAACATTCAAGCCAAGAAGGCATGGGTTAGGTGTGATGCAAGCTGCCTTCAACACTTCAACTGGAATACCTGGGAGAGTACAGGAGAGCCTTGCTATGCGTACAGTTCATTACAAAGTATGACAGGCAAATGATTCACACTTGTGTTAGAGGTTTTGCATACGGGAGGACTTTAGCAAGTTTGGATCTGTATGCTATTCAGCATAACCACACAAGTAATGCAGCTTGTTAAATGAATGTTCAAGAGAGGCCACGCAGGCGCCACATACATGAGCCATCATGTAGGGAGAATAATACAACGCTACTGGGAGAGGGAGCGAGAGCACTGCCTTCACCAGTAAGCTGCTGAACACAAAAACCACACGGCAGTGTTACAGGGAGAGGAAGGGAGAGCACTGTCTTCACCGGTAAGTGACTGAATGTTGGATATTAGCCTGAGCGTGGACACTTCTGATATTAACTAAGCAATAAGTAACAGTTCATTAATGAACATTTATTGTAAAGTGTTACCAAAAATAAAATAATAATAAATATAATTATTATAATTTTTAAATCGATTTTTTTGCTAATTATGAATCGATTCAAAAAACGATCTTTGTAATTTTATTTTGACCCTAATGAAGGCCATAATCAGAATAGTGTTGGTCTCACAGAGATGCTGTTTGTATGTGTTTGCTGGAGTTTTACTTCTTTGACGTTAATACTGTGTGCAGAGAACCTTGCACGTTAAAGGCCTACTTCACCGGTTTGAATATGAAGGTGTATTGAATTCTGAGATCCTATGTAGTATAAATGTGCGGAAAAAATTGAAATCGGTTCATCCTAGCCTGAGAAAAGGCAGAAAGAGTGTTTTTTTTAACCCTATATTTCTCTTTCTCGTGGCATCACAGAAAGAGAAATATAGGGTTAAAAAAAACTTACTTTGTAAATATTACTGTGATGTCTTTTACTGTGACATCACAGTAATATTTACAAAGTACGTTTTTTTAACCCTATATTTCTCTTTCTGTGATGTCACGAGAAAGAGAAATATAGGGTTAAAAAAAACACTCTTTCTGCCTTTTCTCAGGCTAGGATGAACCGATTTTAATTTTTTTTACACATTTATACTACATAGGATCTCAGAATTCAATACACTTTCATATTCAAACCGGTGAAGTAGGCCTTTAACCACATGTGTTGATCGACCCCATTTGACCTATTCCTGTTTTTCCTCCTCTCCCGTCTGCTTGGCCTCAGGTTCTTCTTTCTCAGACCAAAATCCATCTGAAATGGATGCTCTCCCTCTCTGTCCCTCTTCCCCGGTACCTTCCAGAGCCCAGCGGAACTATGGAATGGAGAGCTGGGAAGAAAATAAAACACAGATTGGAGAACGGAAGGGAACCTCGTAAGTATTACACAATCTTATACTGACTCAACAGAAAACAGTCAGTGACAATATGATATGTTTCAATGATTTGAAAAATCTCAAAAAGGGATTGTTCAGACATGCCTGGGTCACCGCTTGGATGTTGATGTGCATCTTTTCGCACTGTTAACTTATAGTAGCGGCAGACTTAGCTGGGTTTCATTTAATTTTAATTACTTTTTTTTTTCTTTTTTTTTACATTTCCAGTTTCTGTCAGACTCTTATCCACCTGTTGAAGGGGAACATTGGTACAGGCCTGCTGGGTCTGCCTCTAGCTGTCAAAAATGCAGGCCTGGTGGTAAGTACACAGAGATTCCATTAGCTGATCACTCCAGCTCACTTGCACTTGTCTGGTTGGGGACACAAAATAAGATTCTGTTTTCCGTTCCTATCAAATATTCCTGACATTCAGACCAATACAATTTGATTTACAGTAGAGACAGTGAACCTTTCGTCAGCCTCATCGTTATTTGTAGAGTATAGTGTGTTCATGTGATATTGTGAGCTTATTCTATTCACAAGTTAACATGTGATGGCTCATTAAAGAACTGTTGAATTTTAGATAAATGCTCTTTAGGATCAGGGGTGGCTCGTGACCCTCTCTCTTTTATTTTGTCACTGGTATGTCTAATGTTCCAGAGGCCTCCTTCACAGAGTCATTACGATATGTGGTTGAGGTGCGAGAACATTTACTGCCCATGTTGCACCAAAGTGAAATATTGTGGTCAAAGCAGGGAGACAAGATATAATGAAGAACAACATAACCCACTCTCTTTTTCTGACCTCTGTCTCTGTGCCCCTCTCTGTCCAGCTTGGACCTATCAGCCTGCTGTGTATGGGTTTCATAACAATCGACTGTATGAGGATGCTGGTCCAGTGTTCCCATCACCTTAGTGCAAAGTAAGTCAAACACCTAGTAAGTGTTGACCATTTTGAAAGCACTATTTGCTTGCAGTGAGCGGATGCCACTCAGGCTAACTGATTTCTGACTGAATTGTCGGTTCCTCCTCACAAAGTAAATATCAAGGTCTTTGTGTACTCATCATGTATACTAATCATAATAGACCACAATGCAATGCAGCTACAGTATTGTGTCCTCTCCAGCTAAACAGGATTATAGCTTTTTTTTTTTTTTTAAAGATCATTCATTTTGGCAATTTCCTTCCAAGCATGCTTTATTGGATGGTATGGAGGGATAGATAGGAACAGGGGTAGAGAGTTGGAAGTCGTGCAGCAAAGGGCAGAAGGCTGGAATCAAACCTGGCACTTTGGCCTCAATGGTACACACTCTACCAGTTAAGCTACTGGGATGCCCCCGGGGGTTATAATGTTTTATACATTTTATTTTATTATATCGGTTTTGATACTCAGTACCTTCTTGAATAACATTATCTAAAAAAGTATTTGATTAACATTACTGTGAGTGTCTAGGGAGTGAGTCATCACATGGAGACAATACTTAAAATACATTCACACCTATCACAATAACTAACATAACACATCGTAACGCACGTCTGCCGTAAATAAAACAAACAATTAACCCAATATGAATAACCCAAACTTGGGCTATCGGTGTATTAATGTGTGTGTGAATGTAAACGTAGGAATATGGTCGGGTCTCCCATGAAAAAGAGTTTCCGGTCTCAATGGGATTTACCTGTATAAATAAAGGCTAACATTTAAAAAACAAACAAAACATGAACAGATACAATTTAGATTTCCACCTCCACTCCTTTCGAGCTGTTTTACTTTTTCTTCTCCAGATGTTCAGGCAACCCCTGTGTGAATAGATAATGAAAATGCATGCATTATATCTAAATAGTAATGCAGAATGGGGGAGGTGTGAAGTAGTGGTGTCTTACTAAAAACAGATGAAGAGAGTACTATGGCAACATCAAAAGTGTTGTTTTCCCTATCCAGGTTGAACCGAGCGTCTATGACCTACGGCGAGGCGGTGCAGTATGGCATGGACAACGTGTCGTGGTTGAGGAGACATTCACAACTGGGAAAGTAAGACAAATGCTCTTAACTATTGAGTCTACAGTTGGCAAACAATTATCGCTTGTCTTTTGTCCCTCTGATACATATACATAGTTATAACATATGGTTTGATTTGTTTAAAAAAAAAAAAGGTTTGTTTAAGTGTTTTAAAGTGAAGAGTTTCAGTGCACATAAGGGTCTAAATACTGTAGGGGGTGGATATATGATGGCAACATTTAATTATTGATTCTATAAAAAATAAGTCTGTAGTTTATTCTTTTTCCAGACTTTCTGTGTGAATAGGTCTGGCTTAATATTCACAGTAAAATCATTCTTTTCTCTCTCTCTCTCTCTCTCTCTCTCTCTCTCTCTCTCTCTCTCTCTGTTTATGTCTCCCTCAGACAGACAGTAAATGTGTTTCTAATCATCACCCAGCTGGGCTTCTGCTGTGTCTACTTCGTCTTCCTCGGTGACAGTATGAAGCATGTAATGATCACACGCACACACACACACACACACACACACACACTGACACACACACACACACACACACACTGACACACAAACACACACACACACACACACACACACACACACTGAACTGAAGAACTCTATAGAATAAATCCATGGTGTGCACAATGAATGTATTTGACTTCATTAACGGATGTATGACCTATGTGCGGATGGTCACATGTAGGTTACTACTGTATTCAGTTCATATATATAGCAGTTCCCATAGTCATGTGAGGGGATTTCCCTTGTATGTTCATAATTGAGAATGTGCGCTCAAAGTTTACACATATGCTACCACACTAGATACAAACAAGGAAGACACTAAAGCAGGGTAAGGGGTCTCCTACTTTCATCAACTGCTACCTACAAAGTAAACTTCACTGAGAGATAACGACTTGTTTGGGAGTTTGTGGTTATAAAATCACTGTCTTGTTCTTCTTCCACACTTGTTTTTAATAGTGTGAACTAACTTATGTTCCTGGTAAAGCCTTGTGGAATGATGGATCAGTAATTCAAAATCCACTTAATCAGTGAGCATTTTGATAATCTGTTTATCATGTCGATCCTGTCTTTAAGGGTTTGAATGTGGAGTCAGCAATCCTGGCCAACGCTTTTTGTCAAAATCAACAAATATTTCCTCACGATCCGCTTACTGCTGTCCATACTGTGGGTGCGCCACCTTTTTGTTTTCAAAACCTTTGTTTACATACCAGTTTACAGAGCCTAGGCTGTGTATTGACACTGGATATATTTGTTTTTTTCACCTTTCACCCACAGTATGGACAGGTAGCGGATTTTAGATTTTTGACAATTGACGAGCATTCTCTAGAAACGCTGACTCAACGTTTAATTCCGCAAAAATCACTTTTTTCATTTGTAACCTGACTGTTTATTTTCTCTCTGCTCCCCTTCTGTCCTGTGCCTTTTACCAGGTGGTGGAAGCAGCCGAGACCACCACCTTCAGCTGCCAAATGAACTACACTACCCAGACACAGGCCCTGGTGCCCAGCTTTGACTCCCGCCTCTACATGCTCTGCTTCCTGCCTTTCTTCATCCTGCTGGTGTTCACCCCCGACCTGACCTACCTGGTTCCCCTGTGTCTGGTGGCCAACATCGCCATGACCATCAGCCTGGTGCTCATCTACTTCTACTCCATCACGGTAGGTAAACACAGGATTTATATATATTTTGGCTTAGCTCTCATTACATTTTTAGCAAAAATTGACGATTGACTTTATACAACATTATCCTGCTTATTTCTCAATTATTTTAAAAACCTATCCCTATTCAATTATTTCATATCACAAGCTGATTGTAAACTTTGGCCAACAAAGACACAAGGTGTTTCTATTGAATCTAATTATAACTTATCCTAATAGACTTCTTAATAACAAAAAATTCGACTTATGATTTGGTGTAGTCTGGTATACAGAAATAACAAATTAGCCAGTCAGAGATGAGCATTCAACACACTCTTGGATCATAAAATCATTGATGCTGAAGGTATTATATTAAAGCTAATGTTCATGTAATTTCTCCCCCTCCAGAACATCAAGTACCCCATCGACTTACCCAAAGTGGGCCGAGCTATAGACTACCCTCTCTTCTTTGGGACGGCCGTCTTTGCCTTTGAAGGAATCGGAGTGGTATGTGAAGAAAGCAAGAGATCAGAGTCATTTGTATCCACTTTTTACATTACATGTCATTTAGAAGACATTTTTGTCTTTTAATCTTTGCATTTACACATGGTAGTATACTTTTTTTTTCTTTAGCACTGTTCACATTGAATATCAGTGTGTAAGTTAGGTAGGCAGAGTTGTAATCCTTGTCAACAAAGCCTGATTTATAAGACTAGGAGGCAGCCAGTGTGAAGTCCTGGGAAAGTCCGGGTAGTAGTAATCTGTGCTCACACATACAGCTCACCCTGGTAAACTCTAGTTCAATTCAGAGTCACAGTGCATTTTGTGAAAGGTGTTTTAAGTGCACTGATCAGATACATCTGCAGAAGCTGTAGACAGAACATCATTCCTTTTTAAACAAAAATGCACTTAATATGTAGAGTACAGTGCAGGAGCCTCTGTTATACAACATAGTAAATAATCTTTATATTTTTATGTTGACTATTACCTTAATGTTGTTCATATATCAAAGGAGAGGATGACCCACATTGCATACATCCGTTTTGGTCCGTTGTCCTATTGATAGTCTGGTTTTGTTTTCATCTCCCTGTGTCTGCAGGTTCTTCCCCTGGAGAACAAGATGCAGAGGCCTCAGGGCTTCATCCCGGTCCTGTATACAGGGATGGGCATTGTCACCATGCTCTACATCAGCCTGGGCACCATAGGATATATGTGCTTTGGAGACACAATAGGAGGCAGCATCACTCTCAGCCTGCCAAACTGCTGGTAAGATACCATCAACACTCCCAGGATTACATATAGACGCTGTTACCAGACTTGTAGCATTTTGATTGTATGATAAGAAGGGTTTGACATTGGACGGCACACTGTTCTTTTCTGACTTGATTTACTTTGCCGCCCAGCATTTCTTAATTAGTCAGATTCCTGTTTTATTTCTTTCTCTGCCAATTGACCCCCCCCCCCCCCCCCACACACACACACACACACCTCTTTCTTTCAATCTGTTTCCAGGACGTACCAGGCTGTGAAGCTGATGTACTGCTTTAGCATTTTCGTCACCTTCGCCCTGCAGTTCTATGTCCCTGCAGAGATCCTCATCCCTCCCATACTGGATCGTGTGTCACAGAGGTGGGAGACACCCGTCAACCTGCTGCTCCGCGCCGTCCTGGTCATCATCACATGTCAGTAGAAAAACATCATTTCAGTGTGACAATGTGTGAAAGGGGCTTCAGTGATGCTGTGACTGTTCAGGCATTTAGGTTGATCCCTGAAACGATCCCCACCAGCACAACTGTATTTATATGTCAATTGGTCCATTGCATTGTCATCTTTCTGACCTCATACATCTCTCAGCATGCCTCTATTCCATGGTATACATCCATCTTCTTTTTTTTGCTGGAAAAATCACCAACAAACAACAACATTAAAAAGCTTATGGAGACTGTCTTTTTTAACACAGAATCCTGTTAAACGGTGCTCTGTCTGTCTGTCTGTCTGTCTGTCTGTCTGTCTGTCTGTCTGTCTGTCTGTCTGTCTGTCTGTCTGTCTGTCTGTCTGTCTGTCTGTCTGTCTGTCTGTCTGTCGTTTTCTCCAGGTGCCCTGGCCGTCTTGATTCCAGAGCTGGACCTGGTCATCTCGTTGGTGGGCTCGGTCAGCAGCAGCTTCCTGGCGCTGATCTTTCCCCCTGTGCTCCAGATTGTAACCTTTCACTCAGAGGGTCTGTCGCCGCTGTCCGTCATCAAGAACCTCATCATCAGCCTGATCGGGCTGCTCGGGTTCCTCACAGGAACCTATGTTACTGTCGGGGAAATCATCGCTCGCAAGTAGTAAACCCAGGGCCATTTAGAAACCATTTGGTTTTAGGGCACATTTATTTATTTTTTTAACCTTTATTTATACAGGTATATCCCATTGAGTCCGAAGACTCTTTTACAAGGGAGACCTGTTCCCATTTACACGTTACCATTCACACACACATTCATACACCGATAGCAGGCTAACTATCGACATTCACACAAGGCAAGGTGGGTGAAGTGTCTTGCCCAAGGACACAACAACTATGACACAGGTGGCAGGGCGGGGATCGAACCTCCAACCCTTTGATCATCGGCCGACCCGCTCTACCAACTGAGCCACAGTCGCCCAATTTATCGTCTTATTTGTTTATTTTTTAAATGTACTGCTGTTGGATATGGCGGCCATTCAAGGAGTATTATATCGTGTCAGTCATTATTTCTCATAATTTTTAAATAGTTCAAAAAGTCCATAACTATGAGCTATGCATGAGTCTTGTTATTATGATGTATTGAATGAGATACCAGAGAAAATGGTTGACTTATGTGTACAAAAATTAAGCAAGGCAATGCAATTATTTTCGCAGAGGCAGCAAGTATTATAATGCAGCGTTGTTGTTGCTGTGTTAATGTGCACAATCACCTAATATAAAAGCTCTGGATCTGATTTAATTGTAAAGCTCAATGCAAAAAAAAAACATTTTTTTCATTTTCATGAAAGATAAAGAATATTCATATTTAAATGTTTTTAAAGTGTGTTTGATTGTCTTTAGACCTTTATGTTGTTTGCTATTCTTGCGTAGACTACATAACCAGGATTTGAAAAGGGACAGATAGCATTAGAGTGGTTTGGTGATATACTTCCAGCATGGATGTTGAGATATCTGGCTGTATAAAACCAAAGCTTTCAGCACGGTTAGAGGAAAGTGAGAATGTTTGAATTGATACTTTAACATCCCGTTTCCCAAACAGTACAAAATCAAAGCTTGATTTGCTTCAGCATCGTCATACAACCATTATTAATCTTATATAGTCACGTGCAAATACATCACCTCACTCGCGGTGCATCCTGCTATCTCTGTCACTCACTTCCATAACAGGCAGTGCAGCCTACGTGCTGCCTGCACCTGCAAAGATGTTTAGGACAGCAGGCTCTAAAAACACTACCGCTTTTGTCCAAAGAGGGTGCTAGAAACCAACAGAACCTCATTATAAAAATGCAGTTAGGGCTTTTGCTACTAGGCTTTACTTGTTCTGGCAAAGTAGCTTTTGCCAATATGAGCAAACTTATATATATATTGCTGCCTGAATCACATTTCTGTTACAAATGTTACAAATCATTTCAATGTTTTTATCCCGAAGTAAAAGAAAGAACACCTCTCATGTTCAGCGTGCAGTCATGCTGTTTATTGATGATTTGTTGTTAAATTGTTGTTGCCTATAAATAAATCAGCATTTTCATAAAAAAAAGCTCAGTCCACATTGGATGCATGTCAATAATGATCTTTAATGTCAATATATACAGAACTTGAAAGAAAAATAGAATCTTAAAAATCAAATGAAATAAATACAATATCATACAATTTCCACAATGTCTTTTTGAAGAGATATCCATGGAAACTTTTTTTTAAATTCAGCCTCTCTGGTTCGACGGGGTGCGTCCCATACCCTCCAGAGAAATCCCTACTGCTCCCCCACATGCTCTTCATCATCTTCGTTATATATTTATTCATATATATTTTTTTTTGCAGACTAGAAATGCTGTTATCGCCACAACATTTGTTCCCCCTTCGAACTGTAGATATTATCTTTTGTCCATCGGCAGCTTACTTTACCTCTTTTGATACATTGTTAGAAATCACAAAGTAACATGAGACAGGCGATGAATTTTTTTTTTTAAGGGAGAAGCAACACAAGTTCCGTCCACACATGCATTTATGTTCCCAAAAGTGTTGGCAGACAAATTTGATCCAGAGGGACCTATTAATCCGCACACAAGCAGAATCAATTTTTTTTTTTGTATTTTTTTAAAGCCCCTGTGTAAACCCAAATCCTTCTGTCATTTTTGGAGTTAGTTGCTTGATAGTAAGCATCTGAAAAGAGTTAGGCATATCTATCTATCTATCCAAATGAAATATCTTGTCAATTAAGTTTGATAAACTTTACAGATATTCAGTTTAGATGAGGCAGGCTATGCTCTGATTCTTATTACACAATACACATTTTGAACCAATCACGGCAGTTCTCTGCCTGAACATTATATTAAAAAAAAATTACTGTTGCCATGGAGAACTTTTGATACAGCCACGCCCACAGTCCTGTCAAACACCATAGACAGTAAAAATGGCTGTTTTTTTTTAAAGGTCATTTTTATAATATTTATGAACATTTATTTTCAATCAGATTTTAGTAAAAGCTTAGTAAGACACCCACCATTGATATCATATATTAATTCTTTACTATTTTGGACCAGGTTTCCACAGGCTTTAAGAGAAGAAATCTCCCTTTCGTCAATATCGTCGTGCCAACACTCTCACACATAAACCATTACTTCACTCTGAAGAAAAGAAGTTAGAGATAGAGAAAGCAATCGAGGTAAGGAGAGAGAACTGAGGAAGAGGAAGGCATAGCACGGATGAAGAGTAGTGGGGTTGCGCGGCTTAAGGGGGGAGGGGGCACAGTTTACCGAAGCAGCTTTGAATCAGCCAATCACAGTGAAGGAGAACATCAGCTGGTGTGTGGAGTTCTTGAAAGAATGAAAGGCGAAGAAGGGCAAGTGCATATGAAGCGCTGTGGAAATAAATACAAGTCTGTCTCCCCAGCAGTAACAGGATATGTGAGATTCCCCTCTTCTGTCCTCTTCAGCCGACCACATCTTCACAATGCAAAACCCGTCCAGTGTGAGTGTGTGCATAAGTCGGGACCGTCAAATAAATAGATTAAAAAAAGGGAGACGACAGTGGGTCTGACTGGCCAGGACTTCGATCTGTGTGTGTGTGTGTGTGTGTGTGTATATGAGCGTATCTGTGT
The DNA here is from genome assembly GCF_949987685.1 of Ammodytes marinus. Lineage (NCBI taxonomy): Eukaryota > Metazoa > Chordata > Actinopteri > Uranoscopiformes > Ammodytidae > Ammodytes > Ammodytes marinus. Next base: position 27,024,694 of record NC_137214.1, on the reverse strand, counting down.
TAGCGTATGAGAGTCTGTCAGAGAGTGAGGACAAAACTGGAGGGCGAGCAGTGTGTGTGTGTGTGTGTGTGTGTGTGTGTGTGTGTGTGTGTGTGTGTGTGTGTGTCTACATGTCCGTTGAGGTGAGTTTCTTCATGCTGCGTCTCTGGGCTAGACCTGACGCTGCCACGGGCTCTAGCACCGGCTGACTGGTCTTCTGGCTCAGTGCTTGATAGGTGGCGGCCATTGCTCCCTGGAAAAACAACACAAGGCCAACGGTCACTTTGGAATTAGCTTTAAAATAGACACAGCCCTTCCTCAGTCGAGCTTATAGGGTGTAAGGGCAAAAGGTGTGTCATATTGTGTATGGACTGTGTAGCCCACTGAAGCAATTTTTGATATTGGGCTATATACGTAAATAAAAACTGATTCGATTAATATTGATTTCCCCGATTTATTTTTAACTGACTGAAGGGGACGCTGCATCTTTCCAGTCATTCCTTAATACCTGTCACCATGGGTGAATCTTTTGCATTGTATCCCCCTGGTGAACAGTTATTTTATAAAGATTGTATGGCCCAAGTGGCCTATCTGTGATGCAATAAACATTAGTTTCTTGACTAAATGTAAGGTAAGTGATTTCAGAATGTTTTTGAGTAATTCTAAAGTTGATTTATTTTTATTTTTTAAGTATATTTAAATGATGATCAGGATAATGCCGGGAACTGCTGTTATTTTGGCCGAGATAATAATAGCGATTGTTACTGTATGTCTTCCCATGCCCGCCGCGGATAATGTGAAATGTTACAACACATACATTTTAAATCGCATCCATAGACAGGACAGTCACCTTGTGTATGCTGCTGCTGGCCTTTACTGTCAGCACAGCTCAGAAATAACAGCTGGGAGTCGGGGAGTGGTTGGGGGCAGATGTCAAGTAAAGCAGGAGTGTAAGCTGAGAGAGAGTGTCCGTGTTTTGAAAAGAGAACTGAGCCACAAACTGAAGCTATACATTTACTCTTGATCTTTGTTCAGACCATCGTCTATCATCACAGGGTTGGAGTTGTATCAGAAAGAATACGATCACAGACAGGGTCGCGGGGTGTCTGGCCTTTTCTCTGCATGACTGAGTGAGTGAAGAGGTCACCACATTTCAGAGTGCCTCCATATACAGCTGATTTAGAGAAGTGGACATAAGTGGTTGAAGCTCTTGTTAAGGATGCTGCCCAGACGACCTCTCTCTGTTAGGGGTGTATGAACTACTGACACAGGGACGACTGCACCACCTTGAGAGTGTTTGGAGGAGAAGGACGACCTTGCATTTTTAACTGTGAATTTTTGGTGCCTTTAAAGTATGGTCTTATTTGATACGGTCCTGATGGTTTTAAAAGTTTCTAGTAGGGAATTAAACTAATATCTTGACGTTGGTGACAGGGTGGGAATTTCATCATTTGAGGGGCAATGCAAATGAGTTAAACCAGATGTAGAGCAAACAAATGGAATTATGGAACATACATATGATGTTATAACATGATGCTGATCTATTCTTATATTTCCCTACTGGCATACGCTGCCGTATTAATACAACCCCCTGAACTTCTTTTATACAAAAAGAGACAGAATTAGTTATCATCAACATTGTCATGCTGTTCATTCATTACAATATTGTTTATAGATAAATCCCTGAAATCACTTAGACACCAATGTGTGACGGAGATACTACAATTTCAAACAAGATACAATGATTTTTCGGGGGGCATCACAGCCAGAGAAAAGGCCATGGCTAGCCTATCAAGTCCATCGGGAAATTCTGACTGTGGTTGGTGTCCAATACATTTCCAGTGTGCTTTGTAATCCACTCTTTTTATCCTTTCCGTCTTATTTAACCTAAAAAATGAGTCACCATTTTCTGAAAACTGAACGAGGCCATTTCCTAGCAACAAGGTTTGTTATGACTCAAACCACTTCAGAGACAAATTGATTGTGTCCTTGACTTCTCCTGGGAAAAAATAAAAAGTGAATCATTTCATTTGAAAGCAGCGTCTGGCCTGGATAAGTGGAGAGATAAGATAGAAGGAAGGAGACGTTTGCTTTGGTGGATCTGATATTAGTAAGAGATGAGTTTCTAGTGTATGAATCACCGAGCATCAGGCCGCTAGCTTTGATATGTCAAGAGGCAAAGGAACTGCTGTAATGTGAGGCTATGAACCCCATGCCTTTAAATTATAAAAGTGTTTAATCACTATGTTACACAAGCCAATGCTAAGTGTGTTTATGGTCCTGTGCCTGTGTCTGTTTGTTAAAGTTGGAGTCAGAAATTCTGGAGAATGTTGGTGCTCAAAATTACTTTGTCAAAATCAGGGAATACCTCCTCACGATCCGCTACTGTCTGTACTGTGTGTGTGCACTGAAAAAAAAAAATCCAGTGTTAATACACAGCCTAGGCTCTGTAAACTGGCATGTTGCTAGCTACGGTGGGCCTCTTTTGTTTACATACCAGTTTACAGAGCCTAGGCTGTGTATCAAAACTCGATTTTCTCACGGTGCACACACAATACGGACAGGTAGCAGATGGTGAGGAGATATTCACTGATTTTGACTAAATGATTTTGAGCAGAATTTTCCAGAATGGCTGAGGAGGATATGTGCTGACCTTGACGAGGTGCGGTGCGTCATGGCGTGTGAGTTGGAAGTGTGGTAGGTTGTCTCTGCAGGTGATCCAGGAATGCTTGAGAACCTTCTCTGCTGTGTATCGCTGGTGAGGGTCCACATGGAGCATTTTGGACAGCAGGTCCTGTAACATCAGACATAACCCAAGTCTTAAACTTTTACGTGGAAAAAAGAGAATTTCAATTTTGGTTCCTGACTGTGAACTTATAAAAGCTATGCAAGTCTGTTTATTGTGTTGCCATAGAGGAGACTGGCTGATTCTTCACTGATTGATACAACTCACAAAATATGTTGTCTTTGTTGTTCAATTTGTCAACAAATCTTTGAGTCATATTTTGTTAGTTATTTCAATTTATGAAAACGCTTTACAAAAATAATTCAATTATTTAGAAAAATAAGAAGAGAAAAACATTTCTTCAAAGTCACACAGAGTGTGTGTGTGTGTGTGTGTGTGTGTGTGTGTGCGCACGTGTGTCTTTGTACCTTTGAGGTGTCCGATACTGTATCCCAGTTTCCTCCCGTCAAAGAGAAGTTTCCAGATCCTATCCGCAGTAGAATCTCTTCCGGTGTGTCGTTGGGCCCGTTAGCAAACGGCGTGTACCTGTCAGGGGGTATAAGAAGCAGAGGTCAGCAATCATAACACACACAGTACTTATTTCAATATATTCTATTGTATACTAGTGTCATAAGGCAAACTTTATTAAACAAATCATGAATACACAGGGGTTTTTCGTGCATAGAGGGGGCTGCCTCCACCTCCGGCAAATTCTGTCCCGAAAAAGGTGTTGTGGAATTTTTCTAAATAAATATATTATAAATCATTGTGCTCATTCCTGTCCAGTTGGATGAGGCCGAGGGAAGCACTCATCCAGTCATGAAGCATGAATGAGACGATGCTTTTGCATGGTGTCTGACTGTATCCACCACAGAGCAGCTGGAACAGAATTCGGCCATGCCATAGAAAATAAATAAATAAATAAATAATAAATATATTCTCGCTGCAGTTTAAAAGCTCTTAAGCCCCGAGTGGACGGTCAGCTGTAAGGCGTTCTACCGTCTGTTCCAGCCCCTGCCTCTCACTGCCCACTTGATGCTCTTAGCAGAGTGCCCCGCGCTGTTTCAAGTGTTTACTTCAGTCAGATTTTTTTTTTCAAAGTTTTCAAAGTAGGCCGGGTCGCCTAAATAATAATAGGAAAGGACTTTGGCTCTATATTGTTGTGGGTTTTCTTTCTGAACTAGAGCTATGATTTAGAGTGACGTCCAGGGGCTAATTAAGAAAGATTTCATCATTTTCCATGATGAAACCTGTCAGATTTTGGTCGGGAAGCGAATCCTGATACAACCGTCTGAAGTTGTGATGAGAGGTGGTGCCACTTTAAAAAAGTTAACTATTCCAAACTTCAGCCTGCGCATACTTTATGTCCACAAATAACCCCAACAAAATAAACATTGTAAAAGATAAAGCCCATATGACATATTTGCATTATTAGACACCTCACGCTACACTAATTTCCCTTCATATTAAAAGCCAAATTATCCCACAGCTGATCTTAACTTAAGTCTTACCCTGCCAGCATGGTGTACAGTAGAACTCCCAGACTCCATATATCACAGGCTGCATCATAACCTTGCCTCATTAGTACCTGGACACAAACAAACACAAAGACAAACCATTAGGGACTCATGCTAACAATGGAAACATCAAAACTCTTTACATGCTACTCTAGGATTTCTGTTAAAGGTACAGTGTGCTATTTCGTAGCATTTAGATTAGCGTACCCCTCCCTTTTGGACAATTTACTGAATCTACGGTGGCCTTCAAGGACAAGAAGCTAGTCACTAAAGATGATGTTCCTTCTAGTGTTTGTGCTCCGTTTGCTTGCACCATTCTCACCTCTGGAGCCACAAAGTTGGCAGTGTAACAGGGCGTGAGGAGGATGCCGTTTCCTCCGCGGAGCTGCTTAGCAAACCCAAAGTCACAGATCCTGATGGAGTCTGGATTTCCCGAGTCGTCCATATACAGGATGTTACTGGGCTTCAAGTCTCTGTGTACCACCTGGGGAGGAGCAGAGGGAAACATTAGAAATGAAGGGATATCATTTTCACTAGGGGATACACCAATTACCAAATAGTCCACTATTCAACGATTCAATTGAATCTGAATGTCTGGTTTTACATGTCATTGCTTGGTCTCTCCAAATAAATCATGATACATCACACAATAAAAAAATTGATAATAACTCATGTGCTTATTTAATCAATCTCCCTAATGTGTGTGAATGGTAGACTAAGTTGCAATAAAATAAATTCTTATGCCAAGTCAAGAAGACAAACTGTAATTGGGTGTATCAGCTGCTTTCTCTGGTGTGGAAAAAAAAATGGAACCCAATGTTGCAAATGAGAATATGGATGAAAGGGCAGAAAAAAAATGTATCGATGATTGAAATGATTGGACGATTAGATTAGTCAATTATAGGCAATATGATTCAACCAATCATATTGGACTAGGTAAATCCTTAGTTGTTGTATACCCCTTTTTTTCCGTCTACGCCCATATGCGTGCAGTAGTGTCTCCTCACCCCTTGGCAGTGGAGGTAGTCGACAGTCTTTGCGATGGTGTAGAGCACAGCGCTGGCCTCTCGCTCAGAGAAGAACTTCTGCCGGAGGATCTTATCCAGCAGCTCTCCTCCCTTCATCAGCTCAGTCACCAGGTAAACATACCGGCCCTCGTCATACACCTGACACACACAGAGAGAGACAGGCTGTCAGTATGGGGACGCACAACTCTATAAGGTCATGAAATACACAGACACACACACAAATGGTACTGACGTCTTTCAGAGTGATGATGTTGGGATGCTGTCCGTATCGCATCAGGATCTCGATCTCTTCAGAAGGGTCCCGCTTAATTTTGTCTATAATCTGAGAAACACATAAGAAGGTATTATCAAATGACAGGCTGGGTCAAACAAAATCTCTCTACTGTCAAATGTACAGCATTTAACAGTGTAGAAAAGTAGAGGTATTTGAAACAGCAAACCATTGTCTGAAATGCGTGTTAAAGAGTTGTGGTTATAATATGGCTTCATTTGATGAGGCTGTGCTGCCCTCTGCTGGTCTATAGGCAACTCTAAACATGCTCTAAACACCATCATTACTTATTACTTACTTTATGTATATACAGTATATATAAACATTCATGATCTTTGCTGTTTAAACTAAAATACTAATACATGTATTTGTTAATAACATTTTGCTTACTCAATTTTCAGCTATTTCATATGCAGCTATTTAGAAATGTTTATGAACTCACATTAACCTTATTAATCGTCATCCATTTTAAATTAGTTTTCCAGAAATGTGAAACTACTGTTTTGTTTAAAGCTGATTCATCTCAGCCTTCATACGGGCTGAAAAAAGAAATCAGTCAGAGTGAAGTTCTTTTAAATAAAAAATCTAAAAAGATACCCAAGAGATGCTGACTATGAGAGAACACATTATAAAACAAAGTCACAGCCTCAACACAACTACTGATATTGAATATTATATGTGCTGCATGGGTGACCAGAAGGTTGTAGGAAGCAGGATTCTGACTGAAAGGCCACCAGTTTAATTATAGAGCAGCAGGATAAATAATGGGCACGGATGTCAATGACAAGCGCGTCCCCATCCTGCAGTAGCCACCGCTGACATGCCCTTGAGGAGGGACCTTCACCCTGCAAACTGCTCATGTGGAGCTGTGGGCTGGGATTTTACTTCTCAGGAGTAACTGTGTGTAAAGAAGCACTCGATAAAATGACTGAGCATTGGTGCATAAAAGCTCGCCCCAAAACAGACAGGAGTGGACATCCTTTGTCGCTACCCTACATGCAGGTATAGGCATTAAGGGCAGTAAGTAAGTGATTGGTGCATAGTTGGTTACCTTCACAGCATAGTCCATGGCAGAGACTCGGTGTACGCAGCGTTTACAGATGGAGTAGGAGCCCACGCCGATGTCCTCCTGAAGCTCGTACAGATCAGAGAACTTGGTTGCTCCCCCGTGCATCTGAAAAAATACAAGATCACACATTACTTCAATGCAAAATGTAGTCATATCAACCGTTATGAGTATACAAAATAACCAACCTGATTGTGGGGATTAACTAGGACTATTTCAACCGTAATTGATTGTGTTACAACTACCGCTAGGTTATATTTTTGTAGTTCTTGCAGTCATTTCAATTACTTAATTTCAATACATTTTGATCTTAATTTGACCTTTAGGTGTGCAGTGAATGCTCAGCAGAGTAAATGTGTATAAGGAACACGAGAAACTCATTTAACAGTTTTATTGTCAACTAAAATATTGTGATGAAGGACCAGGATTCAGCCTTGACAGATATGCGTTTACTGCACTGTTAACCATCTTTAGCTGCAACTGTAACGCTTCCTTCACAGTAAAGTGTTGGACACCACAAGCCTGTATCATGTTGCAATATGGGAATTCCAGTGTTTACATTTTTTTCTTAAATCTGTGTGTGACCTTCATGTATGCAAGTTCATTTGGCTGTAATTAACCTGCGTACACTGTGATAAAGGACATCTGAAAGAGAGCAGAGATATATACGGCGTTCACCTGAACTATAGGGAGAATGCTGAGCAGCGGGGAGCCTTTGTTTTCATCCATAGGAGCCGGAGCAACGAAACTGAAGCCTTTGAAGAGCTGGTGGGCATTAGCACTGGCAGGGATACCTGGAGAGTCTAAACATACAAACACATGATTAATGAAATAGCCACAAAAACACACATAACACGCACAAATTGTGTTATTTAGTGCTCACTTTGCAGTATCCATGGCTGCAGTGAGTGAGTGAGTGAGTGGCAATTGATTTTAAGCTCAAACACATTTGAATTGTGAAGAGGGCATGATGTGTGTAGGTGTAGCTTTTTACCTTTAGGCGTTTTAGCGGTGAACTCTGGGTCGAAGCAGAACGTGTCATCCGGTTTACCTGCCGCTGGCTTAAACGGGGGCTGGAGCTCTCTCCTGAACAGTTTCTGAACATGGTGCAGGTACACACACACACGCACACAAACACACACACACACACACATATACACGTTAAAAATCAAACCCTACCGCAGGCTGTTTGGAGTGTGTGTGAACATAACATATGTGAAGAGAGTAGCCAAGACCCTTCCCAGATTAACCCCCTCCTAAACCTCTATATAGCAGCCTAGCCAATAGCATCATGCTGGCTGTTAAACACTCAAGCAGGGCTATTAGTGCCACACAGTGAGAACTGGCCCTCTGCCCAGACACACACAACACACACATACAAACATAGTTGGCATGGATTGATGGCCAGCAGTCACCAAGCCAACCGTTTGTTAGGTGTGAATCCTAAACAGAAGCGGGAGAGTTAAATGTGTGTGTATGTGAGAATTGAGAGTGGCTGTGTGTGTGTATGTCTGTGTGTGTGTTTGCGCTCACATTCCAGTCGATGGTGGAAAAGAAAGCGTGGCGTTTGATCTCCTCCACTCCGTCGGGCCCGGCCCCTAAAGACACATATCAGTCTGGTTGAGTTAACCTGGCATGTTGGTATTCTCTCTTTATTGTTTTCAAAAGACCCAACGCGTTCACACATTTGACTCTGCCTATGATTAGAGTGGGATGCCAACACGTTAACAAGACTCAAGCTCAGCGAGAGAGAGAGAGAGAGGGTGCAACGCGAGAGGATCAACACAACTCATTTGCTTTCATCCTAACAGGTTCAACACACTCACAAAATAAAGCTGCATTGCATTGCTTACCTAGTCTGTTAGCGGGGTTGCGTTTAAACAGCATTCTCAGCAAACTCTGGGCTTCCAAACTTAGGAACTGGGGCATTCCCAACTTAGCTCTGGAAGGCAGAAAAGGAGCAGGGTGAATATGGACGAAAGGGAAAAGCTACGCTTGGTAATCTCTTATTAAAATGAAATCTTAATTTTCTAATGATAAAACTTTTTCACATAAAAAAAATGAAATGGCAATTTCAACATTACACATTAGACTGGTTCAGAAAGGAATAGAAATAAGCCTAGCCATGTCAACGATAAACTAAATAGACATTTTTAAATAATGCAAAAATACTAATCCAATTTACATCAAACTGTATCAAGCTATTATAAGAAAAAAAAATACAGCCACCATGAACATGGGTGAGATTTACATCCTCTTACAAATCAAAATGTCTCTCACGTCTGTCATGATCATGCATACGGACTCACTTGAGGATCATGTTCATGGTCTCGTTGCGGTCTTTCCCTTGGAATGGTAACGTCCCCGTTAGCATCTCAAACTGGAAACATACAATGAAAGAAAAGGGAAATATCATAATACATATAAAGACTCTCAAACCAGTTCTTATTTGTCAGAGAACAACATATGAACCAGTGTGTGTCTGTTTGCTTGTGTTTGTTTACCATAAGTACTCCCAGAGACCACCAGTCTGCACTCTGTGTGTGTCCTCTCCTGTTGACCACCTCAGGGGCCATATACTCCACCGTACCACAGAAGGAATAAGCCTTCTTATCAACATCTACTGACTCTTTACTCAAGCCAAAGTCTGCATAGCAACAACGGAAAGCAGAGTGGTAAAATACACGGCTGAACAGTCATTACACAGAGCAGAACTTGTATTATTTCAGGTGTTGAAAACATTTAAAAACAGTGAAGTATTGGTACATCTATTTTCTGTTATTACAGATTTAATAGGAAACAGTCTAACTATATCGGACTATTCAATTACACTCTTGTAAAGAAAATACATTTAAAAAATATGTCAAACACCACATGAATTTCTTATATTTAGAATTAAGTCAAAAAACATACCTGTTAACTTTATGTGTCCAGCTTCATCAAGTAAGATGCTGAAAGACAAGAAAGAAAATTCCATGGAGGTCAGCTTTAAATAGTTATTTTACAACAAGTTAATAATAGTACAATGATGGTATTCAAGTCAAGTCATGCCTTTGTGTTCCGCTTGAAAATCACTAAAATGATTGGGGAGTTTCTGCAAATCTATTCTTAGGTTATGAAATGTTAAAGAACTCCATTCACAGCCAAATTAGACACATCCAGTCACCGATTGTAAAACTATTCAGGCTAAGGAAAGGTTTGGACTCAAGTCAAGAATGTGTTTGTTGGTATCGGTTTGTATGACCATATTTCTAGAGATGGTATTGGCTGATTTTACTTGTGAGACATGCAGCTGGTGAAGAAATGAACACACTTATTTACACAAGTATTTTTCATTTAGAAGATGATTTTTTTTTTTATGAATTCTTGACAGCCATTGGCCATTAGTCTCTTTCCAACATTTGATATAAAAAAAAATCCTTTCAACTTTTTATGCTATGTCTAGGGTTTTTTGGACAGGGAATTTTAAAAACTATCTTGTGGCATAACTTCCTCTTTATGACATGAAGCAATCATTTTGCTTTCAAGTCTTTAAGAACTGCACATATACAGTCATACATTATCTTAATAATTCACTATCTAGACAGTATGGAGAAGGGGGGGTAAAATCAAGTCAAAGTGAATATCTTGAGGCTAAAAAAATGATTGCTTAGAGAAATTGTAATAGAAACAGTTTCAGTTATTAATAAGTAGTCTGACAAATGTGTCAAACTTCACAATAACATAAAGCACTAGCAGCTGTTGTTTGGAATATATACTATGGTGTGATGAACATATAGCAAGAGGTGATCAAAACAGCATCTATAAAGGAACCACACACAGGTTACAGCTGTGGAGGTCTGTTTAGTTAAATTAAGTTGCTATATTGGTCAATGGCTAACATTGAAATTTCTCTTTTTCGTTAAAAGATGCTTTCAGGCTTTGAGTGTGTAGTGTCAAACAGGTTAAAAAGGTGAAATCTAGTATGCTTACTTCTCTGGCTTGAGATCTCTGTAAACTATGCCCAGATGGTGCAGATGGTCAAGGGCCAGGGCCAGCTCTGCAAGGTAGAATTTCACATCTTCCTCTGTAAACATAACCTGATAAGAACTGGACAAATTTACTCTCTGAACTCAGAAGAAGGGACACAATTCAGCAGCACAGAAAAAACAAAAACAGAACAACAACTTCAAGTATTAGGCTTCAGTCAATCACAGAGAAAAAAAAAACGAGAGCATTGTTATTGTCACAATATCAACATTTCAAGAGAAGGGTTACACACGATTCAGCAAGCTGTTGATTTGACAGTGCTAGCAGCAGCTGTCGCTTTGCTTCTGAGACATGCTTTCAAACACAAGGTCTATAGAGAACAATCACACATTGTTTGAGTTCCCAGAACACATTGGAAAAGGAGCCGATCTGAGCCTCTAACTGACAAGCTACTGACGATCTAAAAGGCGAATAACGATTCCAAAGAAAGCAATGGTGTTTCCACCAGCAATTCATGTCATCATTTCAATAGAAAACAGGAGACACTAATGACATGGCAGCGCTTAAACCCTCCTTGTAAAAATAAATAAAAATACTTTTGCTTACTAAATTTGCACCTGTTCCATTTGTAGCTGTCATCTTTAAATTCCTCCGGGTTTTTTTTTTTTTTTTTCTTAAAGAACATTGTGGCATGTGTAGCTCGGGTTTTAGTAATTGTGTTTAAAAACAGTAGGGTTCAAGATTAAAAAGAAAACAAGCTTTGTGAATGAAAAGCACATGTTGTACTTGACAGGAAAATTACAGATAGAAAAAAGGTGCAAATATAATACGCTTAAAGCTTTGAAAGATGCAAGGCCACAGGACGTCAGCTTACCTCTTTGGATAAGCGAGTGAATACATCCCCTCCCCTGAGAAAGTCCAGTATTAAATACAGTTTCCCTTCTGTCTGAAAGGCTGGGAGACAAGGAAACAAGTTAAGTACCTGCAAGTGTTTTGAATTACAGGCTGACACATGCAAACACTGTAACTCACTCTGAATAGCAACAGCTTGCAGCAATATATCAGAATAAAAGTAGATACTAGCTTGTTTGTAATCATTGGTTTATATTTATTGTGGCCATCTTGTCAAGTTAGTAACTGCTCTAATAATAAACTTGACTCATTGGGGCTAGTGCTCACTATCTCTCACAACACTCACACTATTATGTTAATGGTGTCGATGCACATAAGCAGCTTATTGCGAAACCTAAACCTGGGGCGTCCCAGTAAATCTGTATGATTACATGTAATCGCTTGCATACGTTGTAAATAAGAATGATCCTACTCTTCTCTTACCGTAGTGCAATTTCACTATGAAGGGATGATTGACCTCCACTAAAATGTCTCTTTCCATCTTAGTGCGAACTCTGTCCCTGACTGGAGAGACACAAACAGGGAGAGGACAGTGAGTGAGAGAGAGAGAGAGAAATTCAACACTGAGGACAGAACATACTGCGCGGTTTGCTTTGCACTGTGCTGTTTTGTATGGATTGGGGGGGGGGGGGGGGGGTGTTACCTTTCAAAGATGCCTTTTTCAGAACTTTCATTGCATATAACTGACCAGCATCTGGACCCAAAAGCTTCCTGACGAGAAACACCTGAGAGAACAGGGAGGAATTTAGAAAAATAAATATACAAATGAAAACGCCCACTCACGCTCACTTTGCAATGATGGAAACATTTGAGCTTTCCCCCCCCCCCTCACCTTGCCGAAAGAGCCCTGGCCGAGGACTTTGAGCAGCTCAAACTGAGATGGCTCCGCTTTCTCACAGCCCTCTTTCACGTGGTGGGTGATAGGAATCTCCTTATATGTCCCTTCTTCGTCCTACACAAACAGAATCAGCATGAGACAGAGACACGAGACTGCAGAGTATGCCATCCATCCTACACACATGAGCCTCGCTTCCACTGAGCGGTACTATGATTTTGGTTTGGTATGGTATGTCACGCAATTATTCAGATCCAGTGTTACTTTAGTTTTATTCACACATCGTCATCTTCATATCATTGAGAAATCATTTCTTGATACACTTTATGACAATGCTAGACACGTGAAACGGTGAACCCAATACAAGCTACTAAAAGCTTATTAAAAACAGAGAATAAACAAGACGTTAAAACACAAACCAAACCGTACCGCTCAGTGGAAATGTGGCTTTAAGCTCCAAGACCTCAAGCCCAGCAGTACTTACACAGTGCGAGTAGGACTCTTCCTCCTCCATGGGCTCGTCCATGATCTCATGCCCATTGACCTGTAGCCAAAGCAACACATTTCATTAGGAGTCGGGAACAGTAAACACTTTTCACAAAGCTTGTTCATTCGTTCGTCCTTATTTTCAGACGAGCATAATCAAATCAAATCAGTTTTATTTGTATAGCCCAAAATCACAAATACATTTGTCTCAGTGGGCTTTACATTTCAAACAATATGATACAATATGACACCCTGCCCTTACACCCTTAGCTCGGCTGAGAAAAAACTCCCAGTAAAAACCCGGGATAAAAAAAAATGTAAGAAATCTCAGGGAGAGTCGACAAAGTAAGGGATCCCTCTCCCAGGACGGACATACTGCAATACATGTCATAAGTAGAGAAAATCACGAAGGAATTTGATCATTGACCAGGTGATTGCATGGTAATACTAAAGTAAAGTGCGAATAGTGTGGATGCAGGAAGACTTGAGTCTGACCGCAGCTGCTGTACGCCCACATGCACGATGTATGAAGAAGATTCAACACATCAAAATCAAATGAGTCACATCGTGCAATGACAAACAATACACTTGCACTTTTTTCTTTCACAACAGCAGCTCCTCCATCATTTGTTGTTAAACAGTATGGAGCCCATACTATAAGCCTGTAGTCCAGCTGTCCGGCCCTCATCCCCGTCCCTGTAAAGCCCCTCATTATTAGCATTCTAGCGTAATCCCTTAGCCAGAGCAAAAACAACATGTCTGACTGGCTCTGAGAGGCTGATGTTTGATAGGGCAGTGTAGTCAGCATTCAGCCTCTTGAGGACAAAAAGCTAGAATCTGTTTATGGCGGTGGCAACATATATACAACAGTATATATTTTATTTAAAAGAAAAATGACAAAATACCACATGTAGATGAGCATTTTCTACATAGGAACCTGTCTTGTGCCTCCCTTTTGTGTATTTAAATATACACAGTGTTATTATCAGCAGAATAATGTCAAATAGCAGCTATTGCAAGTAAATCAGACAATAAAACGGGGCCGCTATAACATTATCCAGGTCTACATATTTTGGTGATGCAGCAACGCAGTCTGTATGATGATGTATTCATTCCGGCGTGTGTTTGTGTGTTGAATTCCATCAAGCCTTTGAAGAGAGAAAGGATGAGTCATAGGTAGCGGCTACGCAAGCCCACTCAGTCGGTGGGCGGAGCCAGCCAGCCAACATACACTCACGTACATCCTCAGAACAGAGGCCAACAACCCACTACACAATATAGCGCTATAGAATAACATTCACAACGTAAACATTTAACTCGGTCAAGTTATATACACTTCAAAAGGCTTGACATAACAAAGGAAAATGTCAAAATGGATTAAGCATTGTGCATTAAGCTCTGAATCATTAACATCCAGGCTATAGCCAAAAGCATGGGCAGCAGTGCTTGTGTCATAATTCACACATACATTTTTCACTCCCACCTTTGCTATGGCTCATCACGGCTTGTAACAGAGTGCAGCCTACACTCGCAGCACCACCAGGCAGGCCAGCCTTTTTCAGCCATTTGAAGATATCTAGTAATAATGTAACCTCACTGTCACTGATGCAGGCAATACAATCCTTTGATTAGAGAATATAATCTTCAAAGTCCGAACTGATAGAAAAGGGGGATTCAAACAACCAGCATCCCCGCTCTCCCAGTTTCAGCGGCTAGTGCGCTTTATGTTTACTTGTGCGCTTCTGTTTATCCAGGCAGCTTTCAAAAGGAGAACAGTAGATTAAAGGACTTGTTTTGTAGCAAGAGATGAAAAAAAAAGGTTTTGAAAAACAGAGTGATATCCGGGGCATAGCACTTGATGAATAATTCAATAGTTTCATTGCAACCCACATAAACTCCTTTTAACAGATTGGGCACAACAACAAAACAAGATTACAAAAGATGTAGCATAGGTCTCCAGAGGGTTTGGTCGTTCAACAAATACTGGACTAGGTCAGAAGTGTATGTTGCAATAGCTTTTCTACTGGCTTTTAAAACAGTCCGAGTATTTGCAAAAACAGTTTGTACTGTAGGTGTGAAAAACTGCAAAGAATCCCACAGATGGGGAGCTTTAGGATGTCACGTTGGCTTAGCTGCACATACATTTTTCTTTTTAAAGATCTCACCATCCAAAAGCAAAACCTTTCAATTGAAATTTAAAATTAGTTTAGGGTAATTTAGCCCAAAATTAATTCAATGATTAGTTTCTGTTAAGAGTCACCCTGTTTTCATGAGCCTAGTGAAAAGAATATGTAAGCTCACTTTGCTAATGCAGTTTGTATAGACAACTGTCACTTATGTAGACGAACAGTTGTATCTAAGCTCAAGTTATTAAGTATCCTGCAAACTGATAGGTATAGCAAATAAGAGCACACCTTCCTTATATAAGCTACAACTTAATTTTGATCAACAGATTGGCAATTACAAATGCTGTAGTAGAAGTCTAAAGAATACATATTCCAGGAAGAGGGTTTGGTTCAACAGGGACTGGACTAGGTCAGACATGCATGTTGAAATAGCTTTCAGTCTGCTTTTATATCAGTCGAAGCATTTGCACGCACAGTTTGTACTATAGGTGTGAAGGACTGCGAAGAATCCCAGAGATGGGAAGGTTTAGGATGTCAGGGTGGGTGGTAAAATATTAAGGTCGCAAAAGGAAACCTTCCCACACAGAACAGCATAAGGAATGATACATAATTCAAAGGTACAATACGTTTCACAAAAAGTTCTGAAGGTCCTTTCGCCGAATATGAAAACAATGGTTATATTCTGTTAAGAGTTCCTTGTTGTTATGAGTTTGGTGCAAATAATATGTAGCCTAGCATAGCGGTCAGTTACACCCACAACTCACTTTCCCAATGCAGTTTAGCCTATACACCGTCGGCTATGTAGACGAACAGATTCATCAAACCACCAGTTATTACATAGCTTACAAACCGAATGTTGGATCTAATAACAGCATCACTAGTTAACTTACTGCCCTGTGCTGCTGAAAGGCTTGCCCTCAGTTGTGAAGACCAAATGTAACCCAGCTAGTGCTAAACTTTGAATAGGCTACATTCAACGTTGCTGAAATATAACTTCATAAAAATTTACTTTTAAAACGGTATACTTTACCTGCTCTTCCATCAACTAGACGGTGGAGGTTAAATAACAGAAACTTGTCTCCTAAGTTTCAAGCCTGCAAGCTGTCAGCTAGCAGGCTAACTACATGCTAATGCTACATGCGCTGAGCTAAGCTAAGCTATGGAGCCAACTCCTCTTGAAGAAGTGTAAATAACAACAAAAGGACGGGGTGCGGAGGCCGTTTATCATTGGGTAAACATAGTAAGTATTCCCTGTGTGGGATATAGCGAGCTACGAAAGGACAGCACCGAGCGTGCAGCTATTGAAACTAACAAAGCCCGTGTACAGTGCAACAAAAATAAACATCCAACCAGCTGTTAGCATTAGCTCGCGAGTTAGCATGCATCACGGTGCGCTGCAGGCAGGTCGTGACGCGAATTTAAGCCGTAACTTAACGGGACAGCACACCCACACACACAAACAAAACAACAACCTCAATAAAATTAACAAGCAAGTCACGCGTGTGTCAACTCACCTCACTGCTAACGCTGTTTATCTCCATCTTGTGCCAAGGGCTCTAAGGCATCGTAGTCCACCTAGACCCCCGCTCCACGTTGCATGTCTTTCCCCCCCTCCTCTCGCTCGCTCTCGCTGTCTGTCTGTGGATGTCCGGCTATTCGGCTTTGATGATCGGATGCAAGCTGCGTGTCTGCGGAGCCTCTATCCAGGATGGGGTGTAAGAGGGGGGGTCAGTGGAGGGAGTAGCCGCCTACTTGATACTGATGACTGGACCCGACAGGCACCGCTACCCTGCTGCTGCAGCCATGGATGCGAATATGGCGGCTATCGTGGTACCTGATCGTCAGTGAATGAGAGTTTATTGACGTATTCATGACGCAATTCAGTTAAGGATTTCCCCCAAACCAAACCAAAGCAACGGTTCTCACACAGATAGAGGAGGGAGGAGGAGAGAGTGGGACTTGATGCTGCTGTAGGCCTGGACTATGACACATCAGTGATGGTGATGGACAATGTGACTGCGATCGAAATCAGTCACTGTCATTGTAACAAAACAAAGGAGTTTAATTTAGGTTACGTTAGGTTGACGCAGGATAAATGGAGTGAGCAAAACAAAGTCTGTTGTTGCAGCGGGCCGCGTCTCTTAAGCCTATGATCTTCAAGGGTGCAAGTTGAATGTTTCGGAAAGCCACTGTCTCATCATAAGCCTGTCAGTCTTTCCATCCTCTAGTCCAAGTGGAAATAAGAGGCTTAAAGCTCATCCACTTTCTCTCCCGCTCTGATTCTCTCCCACCCACAGACACGCAGTCTTTGTTTGGTGGTGAGGTAATGACTCACTACCACTGCCTTCCAACTCACATACTTTTTGTTGTTACTTTAGCCCACTACATAAACATAGCCTACTATACTAAAGCGTGATGGTTTGATGATGATGGTAAGTCTATTAAGGCAGCTGTTACATGTGGCATACTACATACATCATTTGACATGCAGTATTAGGACTTCCATCTTTTTTTCTGGCATACTAAGTAGTATGGCAGTATGGAATGCAGGGTAACCCTATACATGTCTAATATGTTTGCTCACAATTTAAGAGACCATTGTAAATCTGCTTCTTTGGCAAACCAAAACTAATTCTCAAGACTAGTATGAGACCGTATGCCCCATGGACCTATGAAGAAGCCACTGCTTGTTCAGGTCACGATGGACCTCATCTTGAAGCTGAACTGAAGTGAATGTCCAGTGGGTGTAAGTCCAAATCCTTCACCTCCCACATGCGAACAAGCCGAGGGAGTTAGAGTTATTGTTATTAGTCATATTTCAATTTAAATTTTTGGCTCACAAAAGCTTCAATATTTAACCCAGATCTGCTGAAACCAACCAGTTTTTGATACTTTTTGTAGGCTTGTCACTTGGTTTGTGTTTATTTGATTACATTTCATGTTATTTTGGAATATGCATCATGTAAGCATGTCAACTGAAATAATAAAGATATTATAGAAAAAAATAAAATTGTATGGTGGTCCTGTAGCTTGAGAAAAAGTTTGACACAAATGTAATGTGTTTGCTCTTGTCTGCAGCTGTAATCTACAAGAGGATCGGCAAATAGCCTACTGTTTTTTCTTTTTTTTTGCAGTTAGGAGGTTTTCCAACGCTTTCTGCATCTCCTTAAAGATATATCATTTGTTTATTCAGTGGAAGTGATACACGAGAAGAAGAAAAAAACATAATCCCTTTTCAGACAGAAACACAAACGCAGCAACACAGGTAAGTTAGAGGTTGTTTATTGTTCTCTCTGGACTGATTCAGAGCTAAAGGCGAATGATATGCAGTAAAAAAGGCATTTGTCAACCCGACAACAGTCATATAGTGAAGCATCAATCCACAGGCACTGGGCGTGGAGCGTTAGTTGACCAGAGTGTGTGTGTGTATGAGAATGTTAAGACCGTGTGTTGTCCCTCTTGTGTGGAACCAGCTTATATGCGTGGAGTGCAGAAAAACCAACATCTGCTATAGTCTCTATATATGTGAGCTGATGGGTTAAGAAAGTCACTTTTGTTCTGAAACTGCTTCCTGCAGTTGCTCCTCTGATGCAGAGGGTTCGGTAACTTGCGTTGTCGTGGTATCGTCTTGGTTAGTGGTGACCTGCTGGACTTCTTCTTCGTGTGAGGGGGACGCAGGAGGCTCCGTTAGGCCGTCGTGGTTGGAGAAAGCGTCATTTGACAAATCAGTTGGCTGGGTTTCTCCCTCTGTGGCCATGTCCCAATCCTGGTCTGAACGCTGAGGTAGACTGGCCATGAGTTCCTGAACACAACACAGAAAAAGGCAGAATTCAGTTTTACACAAACATGTAGGGGCTGTGGCGAAGCGGGTAGGGGGCGGTCGTCCACTGGGTTGCAGGATGGGTAGTTTGATCCCCCGTCGCCCCGCTATACAGTATGTCTAAGTATCCCTGGGGCAAGACACTGAACCCCAAATTGTTCCTGATAGTTAACTCGCACCCTCTGCGTGGTAGCTGCTGCTATTGGTGTATGAATGTGTATGTGTGACTGGGTGAGTGTGAACAAAACAATTTAAAACGCGTTGGGTCTGTGAAAAGCCCTATATAAGTGGAGTCCAATTACCATTTAAAAATTTCAATTAACTGTGGCGTTTCCTTTCAAGTGTACTGATAATAATGCTCTTGAGATTAAGACAAAGAAAGCTGATGAGATTGTACTTGGTTCTCCATCTGACTCATGATTGAAGTTTCTCTTGTTATCCATTATGCAAAAAAATCAAGCAGGTTTGTTCATTTAAATACTTGGGGTTAACGGTAGACAAGCAGTTATCATGGACTGACCACATTGATAAGATTTGCAAAAAAAATCTGGTTTGTCCTCCGACTCAGAGCTTTTTGAGCAAGTAGGCAAATCTTTGTATGTGTTATACAGTACTGTAACATTACATAGTACAAGAGTTTATCTGCTACTTCAAAATTTAAACGGCATGTAAAGGTGAATGTACCTGCTGTTTCTCCAGGTCCTTTTCCCTCACTGCGCTGAGCAGGCTCTTGGTGAAGTTTGCCAGATCGTGGTATCTTTGTTTTTGGTTCTCCAGCTCGTGCTCCAAGAACTGCACCTCCTCGTGCTGAAACAGAAGGATTCAACACAGGCAGAACAAGTTGGGAGTTACAATGCGTTTTATTCACCATCCTCACACTGATTTTCTATTCAGTAGGCGGACTAGCACTATGAACCATTCAGTTTGAATAGAGAGTGATGTGTGCGCCTTCACCTTGAACTCCAGCAGACCCTGCATCTGCTCCAGGTCTGAAGCCACCAAATCCTCATTATAATCGTAATCGTCGTCTTCCTCATCCACCATTTCGATTTTCTGTTAAACAAAGAAACACAGATTAGTTAAAAAATCACTATCCTCAAAAAAATAAGGAAAGAAAACAAAAACAAAAAAATATTATAAAGGTGTGTCTCATGGTGACTTAAATCTACTCTGGATTTAATTCCTGATGTTCTATTTTTGTATTTAACAGTATTATTTAAAACACTTGTTATTCCAGTTGTGGATGACAGCCACTGCAATCTATATATAATAGCTTTTATTTGTTTTCTCAAAAATTCAAAAAATTCAAAACTTTTTCTTGTTGGTAGCATGCAATGGAAACATGCCAGTAAAACTGAAATATTCTTTATTGTTTTCTTATCGTTATGACAAATAATTGTACAGTACAAGATTGATTATTGTATGAATATGAATAAGACTTAAAATATATGAGTACAGGCCTTTTTTCAAAGCAGCTAGAGATTGTGTTGACATCTGATGAACGAGGTACAGCTGTTGTAGTTCTGTCGCTATAAAATAATATGTATTTAAATCCAGCTAAAGCAGAATGAATGAGCCTTGATCCGTTTATTTATTTATTTACGCTGTCTCTACCTCTGCCCATTCCTAAGTAATGAGGCTATGCTGCAATAACAGAGAAATAATGAAGTACCACATTATTGGCGAGTGGAGCAGCAGTGGACACATCTATTCCGTCTTCTCCGTCTCTGTGTTGTGAGTCGATGGTGCCATCTAGAAGCCAAAACATTGAATTAATGCTGAGAGTCCATTTGTTTCTATTGGAGGTAGGTGTTTGGTGTTTACTTTAGTTTATTAAGATCCCCATTGGATTTTGTCTCAAACAGTAGCTACTCTTCCTGGGGTCTTCATTATTTCATAGCAATATTACATTAGCTGGATTACATACATACATAGCATTCATACTCACAGCTTAACAAAAGTCAACAGGAATAAATAACACAACAATAAACACAAACTCAAAACCTGTCCAATACAGCAACTCACATAATCATTATATTTACCTCCTCAATAGTTGAGAGAAAAGAAAGTATATTCAAAATAATCTACCAAATCACAAAATATGGAAAGATAGCTCAAGTTATATTACAAGTCCATTTCATTTGTTCAGAATAATAAAAAATATATGTAATCTATATAGTTTTACACTGTTTTGAGTATTCATTGTAATAAATTCAATACAACTTTCTGAAAACAACAAACTTAGTAATACTGTAAATTCAATGCCCTTGCCTTGTGCATAGTATGGGCATACTAACCTTCAGACAGGCACAGAGATCCCTCATCGTTCAAGTCATCTCCCAGGTCGGGCGTCCTGAGCCTCTCCTCGTCGGGGCTGAGGCCCAGGGGAGACTCATGTCCCGGGGTTGAGGTGAATACAGCGGGACCCCCTTTAGGTGGAGGGATCTCAATGCCCATCAGACGGTACTTCCTCCGTCTGTTACTGATCCATGTCTGAAGGGAGGAATACACAAAAACAAAACAACATAGTGGTAGGTGTTAAAAAAAAGATTCAAGGATATAAATATCAGTTGTTCAAAATAAAGTGTCTAATGCAAAGAATGCAAAGCTTAAGTCAGAGAATTAATTCCGTTACTTTGTATCACAAATAATAATAATACATTTATACAGCACTTTTAAAGCTTACGAACTAAGTCCTTTCCTAAGTTAAAGGGTTCAAATGAGCACCGACCCCTTCACCCCTCCCTCCCTAAAAGATCAAGCAATACAATGTAGCAAATCAAAGCATCATTAAGTAATACAAGGAGAAAGATAAAGTGCAAAATATAAAATATTATAATGAGAATACTATAAAGCAGAGAATAAAATATAAAATAACAATAGACATTTTCTCAAAGCGCCCATTGTCATATACAAATTGGTTTTAAGAAGACGTTTAAAATGAGTTTTAAGTAGTTAAATCATTACGGTGGTATATGCTGTTTCTCCACGTGGGCAAATATTTGCATTCCTTGCAATAAATATCCTAGTAAGTGAGATGGCAGTGGGTCATGTGTGTGTGTGTCTATATTTAGTCCATCAGCATTCCTGCGGCGGCCCTGATATACAACTGTATGACTTTTACACAACTTTGTCTAAGTCAGTTAGAAAACTTCTGTGTGACCTAGCAAAGGGACACTTTCCTGTTTCCTTTGCCAAACTTCAGACAGGTTAAATAATAGTCTCTTGTTTTCACTAAGTGTCAAGGACAAGTGGCCAGACAATGTGAATTAAAGCTCTCGCACTGTGCCTTTCAATGACCTTGCACAAATTCAATGCAAGGAGAGCACTTGTACAATCCGACATTTCTCTATTTCAAAGTCACACTTTTCAATTTTAAAGTCGCACTAAGTCGTAACTTTGGGTGTGTCGGATAAGTGAACATTTTGGTATATTCTCATAACTGAATAAACAACTCAGAGGAAAATGTGATCCCTGGAACATTGTTTGAAGTTAGAAAGCTTCCTCAAGAGTTACTGATTAATTGTTCTTGTTTACAGCAGCAGGGCCCACCATAGTGTTTACAAACATATTCTAGTCTTACGATTGGTTCCTGGTGCTTAATTATTATTTTTTGATTTATGATGATAGAATAATTCAATACTCAAAATGATATGTAGAGTAAATATGTTTTGTAAACTTACTGCAGGCTCTGCAAATGTAAACAAATCCACCCGCCCTGAAAGTGCATAGTGTAACTTTAATACAGGGAATATAGCAAACAAATATGTCACCCTGTGGAGTTAGTTACCTTGACTATTTCAGTGTCTACAGTGAGCTGGTTGGCTGCAGCAGTGATCTTCTCCCTGCACACTGAGCCCAGGCTGGTCATGCCTCGGTCCCAGTAGCGCTTCAGTTGGATGAGATCCCCGTCACTGAACTGGGTCCGATCCTGCAGCTGAAAGCACACACCTCTCTTCAACTATAGAAGCTCCTTGCTGATACAACGCTTGCTATATAACTCACTAATAAGGATTGGTATCGGTAGGATTTTATTGATAGCCAACATCAATACTGATATTGCTTATTGATGCCAATACATTCAATACTCATTTATATTATTCTCCATGATTTTACTCAAAAACATATGGATATGGCTAAATCAGATGATTTTATGGTTACTTTTAGGGGGAAATAAGTTACATTGCCAAAGCTGTCAAACACGCAGCTTGCTAGTGTGACAGAATTTGATTAAGTATAGTAAGGTGAGCCCAAACTTTGAAGTTTTTTTTTTACTGTGAACCATGACTGGAAAGCCCAGAACACAAAGTTACACAATGTCAAACATAATCACAGCTTTACAGCAACAGCTTCATCATCATTAGGGGACAATTACGTTTTTGAAAGTGCTGCTACCTTATTATAAATTAACGTTCCATAAATACTTTTAACAGTATAATTTGTCAAGGAGCTTATCAATATTTCGGAGCAGGCCGATCAGGAACTGGTTCCAATATAGTATTGGTTCTTGATACCCATCTCTACGCACTTAACAACACCAGTATCAATGTATCATAACCATACAGTAAACCTGATGATTTTTGCTGTAGCCTAGTGAAAAACTTGCATTTAAAGTGAAAAAAATAAAAGTACTTACTGTTCTCTTCCTGGAGTTGCTGATAACCCAGGGGCCCGCAGACACACCGACTGAAGTCTGCACACAAAGACAAACACCGTCAGGGTGACTCTTTCAATTCCCTTTGAAGGAAAGCAACAGCAACACTACCACTACGGCTGCACAATTATTCAAAATGTAACCCGAAATCACAATATGACACCACAATTTTCAAAGTGCAGGAAGGTGCAATAATTGTTTAACCCATTGATGACGGCTGCTGCGCGATGCCACATTGGCTCTCCTGCCTGATGCTGCATCGTGCAGCATTATTACTTTATCTAATTTTCATGGCATTCCCAGCATTGAATGCACTGTCATTGGTTCAAATACACATGAGGTGGGTTTTGTTGATTTTTTAAGACCACGTGACCACCCAAAAGTTGTGTGGTTTGCCGAAAATCATGTCAATCAAAAAAATTAAAAATTAAAAAATAATAAAAAAAATACGCCAGCTATGTCGGCGACAGAACAGTTAGTGGCGTTTGGTGCGCAGAATCAAGGTCTACTATAGACTACTGACGAAAATCACACAACACATCTATTTATTAACAATATTTAATAATTTTTTAATTCATCTAATTTTGATGATTTTTAGAAATATTTGTTGGTTTGTAAGCGCTAAGGGAGCATGTTTAAATAAAACATGTGAACCTTAACTTTTAAATGTATTTTATTTCATGTTTCTATGTGCTACACAGGCTTAGATATTAAGGTTTTGGTAGACTTGACAATTCATACTATTTTTTCAGAAAACCCTCAGGCATTAAGGACACGCATCCTAGATTGCCATAGTCATCAATGGGTTAAGGCTAAGTATGTGTCAAAATACCATTTACATGAAATATTGCAACGCTGCAGACTCAGAGATGTCCTGACGACACATGGTATTCCTCAAACACAAGAAAACATCTTTGCTTGTTACAAATCATTTTAATATGTTTTCACATGAAAAAGTGATCGTTCCCTCTAATATAGAAAATCATATCGCAATGCAATATCAGTCACAATAGTTGCAATTGGATTTTTTTTCTCTAAATCTTGCAGCCCTAACTATCACCTCTCTCCTACCTGTGTGCTGGATTCCCCTGTGTGTGAGGTCTGTGCTGTGAGGTCGTAGCTGCCATGTAGTCTTGTGTTACTATGATACGATGCGGGTCTGGAGCTTTTCATGGGAGGCGGTGTGCGGCTTCCCCCCACCTCGGAGCCCTCGCCCCGGGCCGGGCTGACCGACGTCACCCGCTCCCTGTGGATGTGCGTCTGCGCTGCCATGTTTGCCAACTCCTCTTCCCTTTGCCACTCGTTTTCCTCGTCTGCAGTTTCCATGGCGATGGAGAAGTTGTGACTGGTGTCGGGCCTGTGACTCTCTTTGCCTTTCTTGGTAATAGACGGTGCGTCACTCGGCCTAAGCCTGTCCCCAACGCCTCTTTCGGACAAAGTGAAGACTTGTTGGATACGAGGGGTCTGTTCGGAAGAAGAGGAAGGGCCAGAGTTTTGAATTGGGAGTCCCACACAAGTCTTCTGAGTTGCGGGTGATAGTGGTTGAGGTTGGGGGTTTGAGTGAGGTCTGGGTTGAGTGTGGGACTTTGAGGAAGAGGACCAGGGGCGAGTAGTTTGCGCTGTGCCGTACTGCCTGGCCCAGCTGTGAGGTACTAGCCCTGCTCCTACACTTATCCCGGCCTCCCCGAGGGACAGCGGCCCCTTCTTGACTGCAGTGTAGACTAAAGGCCCTGAGGCTTGAGTGAGGTCTTGAGAGAGAGACACCAGCTTGGAGTGGATGGGAGAGGAGGTGGAGCTGCCCCTGCCCTGCAACACCTGGTTGAAGAGAGAGACGGATGTGTGCGTCGAAAGCTCAATATCTGACTTTGATGTCGGTGGTGGTGGTAGAGGGGCTGTGGGTCTCTGTTTGGAGCGGGGGACAGAGTTAAGTGAATAGATCCCTGTCAGTATGACGTCATTGTTGTTGTTGTTGTTGTTGCTTCCGCTGCTGAGAGGAGAGGAAGAGGAAGGAGAGGAGGAAGTGGAGGAGAAAGAAGGGAAGGTGGACGATGGAGGGAGACGGGGGTGCGAGCGGTTCTGGATCGCGCTCCGTGCCGCGGCTATTTCTGCCGGTAGCACCACCCCTCGGTCCAACCCTATCGCAGCCAGGCTTTGATTGGACAGAGCAGCCCCAGGTAGCGCAGCGTGATTGGAGAGCAGTCCCCTGGGGAGTCCGTGACTGGATAGGGAGTGAGACATGCCCATGCCGTTGTGTTCCACCCGGGAGGCGATCTTACGCCTTTTGTTGCCGACCCATGTCTGCAGGAGGAGAAGAGAGAGATCAGCTCAGTGGCACCCCTTTAAAAAAACATCTTGCAAAACACCAACAGGACAATAGTAGAGAGTGGCGATTATATTTCTAAGTATATTTTATGGGCGTACCCGGACCACGCTGAAGTCCAGTTTGGCATCCTGAGCACATTGCAGTATTAGCTGGAAGCAAGACTTGCTCTGATTGGTCATCCCTCTGTTATAGTAACGTTCCAGGATCCTCTGCTGGTCAAGCGTAAACACGGACCGCAGGTTCATCTGAGAGACAAAATGATTAAACGTGTTATAACTCTATTGCAAGAAAATTCACCATTAATAAGAGCTCACAGATAGAGATCATGCTAGATAATTAACTTTGACTGTAGTGCACTCTGCCCAAAGGGAAATTCTTTTACACAACACTGTACATTATGAACAACACACCAACACTTAAAAAGGTGGAGTCAGCGATTCTGGAGAATGCTTGTTGTCAAAATCACTTTTTGTCAAAATCACAACAAGCTGACTCCATCTTTAAACAATTAATAAACAGGAGTACTACAGAAAAACAACAGACAGACAATATAGAGCTAGTGGTATTTGTTGCCATGTAGAATATTTATTTGAATGTGTCAGAATGTAAGCTATGTCATTTCTTTCTAGCTCTTTTGATCACACAGTTTTTGATTTACTCACAGTCTGCAGGCCATGCCTTTGCGGCCACGCATCCATTCTGCTACCGGAGGGGAACGGGCTGCCGCGCACGTCACAGCGGAACCTCCATGTTTCTAGATCAGCGCGGTTCTGATTCTACTCATCCTGTCTGAGTGAACCTGGCACACTGCTGGGCTATGTGGCTGAGGACAGAGCACAGCAGACAACACTAGGGTTAAGGGTGAATACAAAAAACCACTATGAGATCACGTTTGTACTAAAAATAAGTAGCAATCTTTTATTTACTGGATCATGCTTGAGAAATGAGATGATCAGTTTCATCATATCATATACAGCCCATAGACATTTTGTCATTTAATACGGTTACAGCATTTTGAAAAAGCTATATCAGACGCTGTGAAGCAGTAAAAATAACATCACACTGTCAGTCAAAGTATAATATGCTACGACAAGGCAGCTCGAGGCCTGAGACAACACTAACACTATCAATCAAGCTAATATGCTTCCCCTAACGAGTCTTAGTTCTGTTTATCAACTGAAGACCATTTCAATTGATTCTAATGCTTTAAACCCTGCAACATGTAAAAGTTGTATTTAGGTTTTTGGCAAGAACAAAAAAATAGTAAAACATAACCACATGTTATGATACCTTCAAAATAATTTCAATAACTGAACACCGCTTTTATTTTTGTATCCAAGAAGATGATAGAAATACTAATGAATAGGGTCCATTTCCACATCAAAGAAAACCTGCATTTGCACACTGAGAGAAAGAGTGAGAGTGAGAGAGAGAGAGAGAGAGAGAGAGAGAGAGAGAGAGAGAGAGAGAGAGAGAGAGAAATGAGCTGCTCTAGCCTACCCACTGTTTAAAGTAATAACAAGAGAGAGGTCAAAACTCAACAGTTTGAGTTTTTGTTTTGTTGATAGACACATAAAATGTCCCATAGTTACGGGACTGTTGTGCGACCGACCAATAAGCGATCAGCAGCAGCAGGTTTTATTTTGGCAGAGGCTGACTCACTGCGCATGGCTACAGTCAACATGGAAACACATTGCGGAGCTGAATTAGCGAACTAAACTGTCTGGCACTTGAGATGAAAACTACGCCACCGAGGCAACAGCTCGTGGGGGGATTTAGAAACACACATTACAACACAGGAAGCACATGCCACAACTTCATGAGCGCGAGCCCAGACAGTAAACAAACCGGGTAAGCATCCCTACAATGGCCATACACAGCATACACACACAAGCTCGCGCTGGCTGTTGTACAGGCCCGGGCGGCCATGTCTGAGCCAACAAGCCCTTAGCTTTAGCATTAGCATAGCTCTCCCAGTGGATAGCTGCGGCTAAACTTTTCCCTTCAAATCTATGATTTCCCGACCCCTGGCATGGTCATTGGCGCTGACCCTTCGCTTCGAGCCTAGACGAACCGAAACGCTACGGGGTTCCCTGAAGCGACAAAGTCAACATTCGCCATACAGCTTACCATATTTTGATGTCAAAATCACGACCCAACGTTCAAATTCAGCAGATTTCTTCAACAGTCCCCCCTGTGCTAGACAATGAAATCAGAACGTCCGATCATCAATTCTAATCATGATTGTGACGTGTTCGCAGACAGGAGCCAATGGGAGCGCGAGATCATCGCTGTGACATTCGGAAAGAGCAGCGAGGTCCCGCCCACCATTGACTTTGTTCTGAGGCTCTCTGGAGGAGGAGGAGGTCACAGACATGGAAGCTCCCAAAGTTGGGATGAGAAATGGTTTGTGTTCTCATCACCTGAATGTGTCAAAGTATATTTTCAGGCGTTATAACTGTCAAGGTAAAGTATATACACTGGAAATGTTAAATCAACTATTTCACTGCAGGCTGCACAAATATCCTGCATATGTCACTGATTAAATCAGACTCCTTATGTTTAGTTTGGAATTCTATATTTAACTTGTATTATAATTAGACCTCATGATGAAAGGAAATGGTTGCATATGATTAATACTTAAAAGTAAAAATACAATTCTTCAAAATATGGAAGTTTGTGCAAAAAAAATCAAAGAACAATTGGATTGTTCTTTGTGTATTGTGGCTTAATATTCCACTTACATTGTGTAGTTATAACCATCAGATTATTCATAATACGTTTTATTTATCGCCAAGGAAATGTTGCAGCTTAATCTGAGCACTGCATATTTAGTATGTTCCCAAATCCAATTGTAACAACATGGAGTGATGGAGGTAAATATATAGTTATTATTAAGTCAAATATTTACACTTTAACTTTATTAATCTGTACTTTTATACTTCCTTTTCATGATGTATGTTAGTTTATTACATAATTTAATTAGAAATAAGACCAATGTATTGTATATGCATATGATTTCTGAGATGTAGGTCTATCTAATGAAATATTTCAATTGAATGTTGGATTATGCTTTGTTCATGATTATCCTTTCTTATATTGACACCCCTAAAAATAAAGCAAAAAAGAAAAACTAATAATTAATTTGGTAAAAAAAAAAAGTTAAATGGAAAAGTAAAAACATATAAGTTCACATCACACATTTCATTTATGTAATTTTACATTACAATTACATCTAAATATGAAGCTCTGGAAAAATGGGGAAAAAGACCAGTCCAAATGATCACTTTCTCTGGTTTTACTATTTAGAGCATTTCCATTCATCAATGTAGAGATGCAGATTTGAGAAAGAAATTAAGTTGCCTCTTAATTTTTTCCAGAGCTGCATATTTCTATTTTAGACAAACAAAAATGTTGAAATTTAAATGACAATGTAAGTGTTAGAACCACCATTTAAAAAAAACATGTTACCATAGTTAACATAGCATTTATATCCCTATCCATATACAGTTCTGGAAAGTTTTGGAGTGGTCTCTTAATTTGTTATATAGATTTGTATATCATACCTACATTATAAACCTGGTACAACATGTTTTGTTAACCCTGTTATTAATTATGGTCATGCCAATTAAATCAAATCATGACTGATCATATCTTTAAACGTGAAGTAAGCGATTTATTTATGTTAATATAAATGTTAAATCGCATATAGAGTTCATATAGTGATCACTTATATAGTGTGCGCCACTCTGCATGTAATCGGCAAATACACTTTTCGGGGATCCCACTACTGATAACCAATCAGAAGAGATAATGCTACAAACCGGCACCCATCTCACTGCCGGTGCACGTGCAGAGCGACAGATGGTTAATGTGTATGCGCTTACAATGGCGGAGCAGGTAAAAAATCCTTCCCAATTTCTGTTTTTGATGGTTTTTATCATGTTTTATCACACTTATACATCTGAGATGATGCTAGACAACTCGCTGCTTGAATACCACAGTGCATTAATGTGGTGACGTGGGGACGATGGAGGGGACTGCTAACTGCAGTCACTGACAGGAATTTAGCTAAACTGACCATTCCGCTTACTGAACCTTTAATGCGATACATTTAAATGTCAGTACTCAAATTCCTAAAATAGCCAGTATTACAGATGTGTTAGTCATCCCAGAAAAGGACTATTTTAAAACTTCTCTTCATCCAGAAATAGGTTATACTTCATGGATTAAGACTTATACTATTTTAGAAGAGTTTATTGGCATCTTTGCAGCTGTGTGACTAGATAATGGAGAGATACAATGCCTAAAAGCATGTATGAAGAATTTGATGACAGCAAATCCAAACCTTTAGGCAAATAGGCCAATACATGTTGCCTTCCTTTGAACAGGGAAACAACAAACATCGGCCCATTCATAACGCCTTTCCCATTCACATAAACACGACCACTAACTGCCATGAACTTCCATTTGAAGGACTTCTCAAGTCATTATTGTAACGAGCGTCCTTATCTGTTTGAAGGTTCATACGAGAGCTGCACGCCACGCCACACTTTAAAACCAATTTTCTTTGTTTGTCAGATCTGTGTAATAGAATTAAAGTCAGTTCATCTATAATCCCCTGCGTCTTGTGATCTGTTCTTGTTCTGAGTGTGTGTGTGTGTGTGTGTTTGTGTGTGTGTGTGTGTGTGTGTGTGTGTGTGTGTGTGTGTGCTGTTTTAACTTTTTTGTTGAGGGTCACGTTTTCATCCTCCTTAGTGCTATTTCCAGCAGTTCGTAGCTACTTCCATATTTAAATGCGCCGACAAGTACACATGCACCACTTGTGGACACATGTCCTGAGTGACGCATTATGCTCGGTAATTGTGTGGATGTTAATGCTGACGACAATCGTGAAGATGCTCGCTGTAACTGTGTCATCACCATTACACAAATGTATTTTGCTTGTTTTTGTTATTTTGTTTCACATCAATCAATCTAATTCTTAAAGCAAAAAAGTATTGTTTTTTTATCTCATTTTAAAATATATTTCGAGTTCGTTGATCTGTAATTTTGCGTTCTGACTTTCTTACATATCTTATTGTCTGTGTTTAAATGCTGCATATGTACCTAAGATACAATACTTTATTGTCCCGTTTAGGTATATTTCTGTTGGGTTCCAAGCCACAACATCACAAAAGCACTTGTCATAGTGCACCTGCAAACATAGAACATATATTACACATGCACTTATGCATAAACGTTCGTCACATTTTGAGTGACAGTCATTAGGCTCTCTATCTATCTATCTATCTATCTATCTATCTATCTATCTATCTATCTATCTATCTATCTATCTATCTATCTATCTATCTATCTATCTATCTATCTATCTATCTATCTATCTATCTATCTATCTATCTATCTATCTATCTATCTATCTATCTATCTATCTAATCTACACATCACTTTCTCCATCTCGTTAGGTATACAGTTAGCCTTATTTGGGTGGTGGTGGTGAGGAAAGGGGTTGCTTGCTGCTTTAATCCATGACGTCACCTGTGTCCCAGGTGCGCAGCAGGGGGCGCTGTTCCTCACAGCTGGGCCCGTGCACCGACCAGCAGCAGCGCCTGTCATGACAACTGATGCTGATTCCCTCATCCTCAGATTGTGAACTTAGAAAACAGCTGACATATGGGCCTTGTGATGCCAGTTGACACAGCTAACAAAAAAACACATTATTAAAATAATTAGGATGACAGAAAATAGTTCCTGCACTGCACCTTTGGAAAGTAAAAAAAAAAAACATAATTTCTGCAATAATTCTATAGGTAATTGTACTTTAAGTCTATTTCTATAATATACCATATACTGTATTTATGATTTTTGTAATGTGTTTGTTTTGGTTATACATGCAATTCATAATGGTTTCTTAAATTATTTTTGCCTGTAGCCTATCCTGCTCTCTCTCCATCTGTATGTAGATGCAAGCATGTGTGTAAGGCAGGGGGGGGGGGGGGGGGGGGGCATCGAGAGAGAGAGAGAGATCCTCCCTATATGGTGTGCGTTGCACCATTCCCTGGTCTGTATTATGAGTGGTGGCCCTTGTGATGCTGCAGCGAGAGGGGAGGGGTCGCTCCAGCCCCTCGCGCCCACCGAATCCACTTCTCACAGCGCGCGGGCTACTGGCGGGAAGGCACGAGGAGAAAAGAGAGAGAGAGAGTGAGAGAGAGAGGGAACAGCCAGGGAGGGAGAGCGAGAGAGAGAACGTGTGTGCGCGCGTGTGTGTCTCCCCGTGTGTGTGCGCGTGGATTGCACCACCGCATCCCGTTCACCGTTTCTGCAGGCAGCGGCCATGCTCTGATGGAGAGAATAAAAACTACTGACAACAAGCCTTTCTCTTTCTCCCTCAGATGATCATTTAGCCTCCGCGCCGTGTCATTCCAGATGTGACTGTGACAAGTCGTTTTTTATGTCGCCCGCATTGAGTCCTGTTGTGCCGTTCACCTCGGAGAGACTGTGACACCATGGCTTTGGTTATGGAACCTATAAGTAAATGGACACCAAAGCAAGTGCTGGACTGGATGAAAGGTAGGATTTCTGCATCCTCTTCATTTGCATCAGGCCGTAATATAATTTGGGCATAGTGTGTGGGGATGGGGATGATGTTGGTGGTGGTGGTGCTTGCGTGCAGCGGAGGGCCACACTGTGTGCATGTGTGCTCCCATACCCCAAACTGCAGGCTGACGTGAGTGATTTTTTTTTAGCCACTGGAACCCACCACCATGTGTGGGACTGATTTAAGTCACTTAAAGTATAGTGGACGCGTTTGAGCAGATGCAGTGAAATGGATGTCCCCAAGAAGCTATAGGGGAGTGGAGGCTGAGCATTCTGTCATTTGTGCTTGCTTGAGAGCGCAAGCCCTCACAAGCCAAGCCTGTAGCAGCAGCAGCAGCAGCAGCATAGCCCTTATCAATGAATGTGGTATATATGTCACCTGCTCTCTCATTCACTGGCACATGCCTTAACCCAGCATCTCCCACTCGCTATGTGTATGTGTGTGTGTGTGTGTGTGTGTGTGTGTGATTTCCCATACGTGCACGTGCGCGTGCGGATATGATTAATGTAGTTAGCTGCATGTACCCCCTCCCTCCCTCGCCCCCCATCCTCACTAACAGTCAGTTTCAGCACCATGGACAGCGCATTGCCGCCTGCCATACAAGGCAAACGCAACGATTTTTTCTCTCTTTCTTTTTTTTTGCTGGTGCGAGAACCGTCCCACGAAACAGACTGTATGAATGAGTAATCACTAATCATGCGTGTAGGCCTGTGTGTGTGTGTGTGTGTGTGTGTGTGTGTGTGTGTGTGTGTGTGTGTGTGTGTGTGTGTAGCTGCCCTGGTCAGCTATCAGAGCTGTGAGACAAACTGTGGTATAAGCCTATTGACAGACAATGGAAACGGGCAGGGAGGGTGTCCGCAATCCCTCACTTAAGAGAATGACTTAATCACTACTGTGTTGTGTGATGATGACTCAAACTCACACTGTGTCCCGTTCCTGTAGATTTAAGTGATTGTGTTCATCACACATACACACACACACACACACACACACACACACACACACACACACACACACACACACACACACACACACACAGTGAGTGACCATTTTAGATCATGTAAACTATGGCATTTCCTGAAGCTCTTCGCTTTCCTACATCATGTGTTTTAAAAAGACAGACAGTTCCTTTTTAATTATGGCAAAGCAAAAGGTCCCGGATTAGAAGTCAAGCTGCTTGGTTGATGGGCCCTCAGGTGACGTGGCATGGTGGAGTATTCGTGATGCGTTACATAGAGCCGCGATGTTCCCACTTTTTTATAATTGCTCTCCTCGGCCGAGGTATAAGCCAGCTGCCGGTGGAGTTACTGCTTCAGCCTCTGATCCGTGAAGTGTTCACTCGGCAAAGTTCTGCTCCTTTGCACCGTTCATTAAAAGAGCCAGACTTGAAATTTGATTGGAGATTAAATCAGCAGCAGGCCTAATGTGGTTTGATGGTTGTTTTTGCAACGTGGGAAAAACACACACACCACAAATTGATGGTTTGCTTTTTGTTTTTTTGATGCCACAAAGGTTGCAACTCTCTTCTGGACATGTTTGCTCTCAGGATATCTTGAGAGTATAAGATATAAGTGATCTAGGCTTTTAATCAGTGAAATAGCCATTTTTATATGTTTTAAAACATGTTACCAGGCTGGTTTCAAGTCCTCATAATGTGTTAAATGAAATCCTGCATGTGGCAATGATATATGCAATTTTTCCCAAAGGTAAACCAATAGGTTCCCCTTCCTCCTGCAGGCTCCATGCTATAGTTTGAGCAATAACAAATGCTGTAAATGAAAACACAACAATCAGATAAGGTTATCAGATAAAAAAAAACATGCTGGTTGATGTCTGCTGATGAGGAACAGACATCATTTTATATATCCGCTATGTCATTTAATTTTTTTGTATATTTGATGTTTCGGTAAAGCGGAATATCATTTTAACATAATGAAAATATGGTTCTCTCATTTCAGTATGGCTATACCTGTATCTATCTATTCATCTATGTCTACCCGTTCCTCAATCTCAAATTGATTTGTCATCAGGAGATCCCCACAATAGGAACAGTAAAGTTTCGGTGCGGTTCAAAGCTTGGAATAGATTGACAGCACAGGGAGAAGTTAGAGTGTGTGTCGTGATGATCCAAACCTGCGAGCCAAATCTATAAATAATGGATGATCACATTTGGTTATTTGTGTGAGGAACACGACATATAAAACTGATGCTACTTTTAAGGTCTTGCCATCCGTAAAGTCAAGACAAAAGAAACATGTATAAGAACACAGTTGCACCGAAGTCTTGAAATAATAATGGTGTCATGCCCTTACTGCTCCGCTCTTGATCTCCTCATATGTGTTCTTTGAAAAGAAAAAAAAACAGTCTCTTGGCCTTTTTTCCACATGAAATGAGATTATTTTTTCACAGGCGTTTGCAGACATATGCCCTCTGTTGTCCCTCTTGCTGTGAAGCCCCCCCCCCTCATGCTTAAGGGGCATCAAACATAGACCCCTCAGTGGAACGCGTTTGCTCAGATCTTATTTTTTCCCCTTATGAATAAAGTAAAAAGGGGAAAGGCATGTATTAATCTCCACGCTTATATGGGCTTCACTTTGGCTTCGTTTCATCTCTTGTCTGAAGAGCCTTGTGCCATTTTTACGGAGCAATGACATTGAGAACTCCTTTACTGTACTGTGAGGGATAATATATACTTGTATGAATGTATAAGACGCCCAGGTGCATATAGCAAACATCCCCTCCCCTACATCTTTAAGACACATTGCTGTTGGTAAGATGTATTATTATGGAGGTTGGGGGGCGTCAAATGGCCATTCTTATTTGCTTCATGATAGAAGTACTGATCCTTTTTGCCTGTGCACAATAGTTAATTGTAGCAACGCGTAGCTGCATGGTATGAGTTTTCAAGTTATTATCCTTATTGGAGGCATTAAATACGGTGTGCGTACAAGGAAAGACTCAAAACTGACCAAATATCATCAGAATTATCTTCAAAATTGGAAATATTTTCCCATTATGCTTGCCTAAGTTGAAGGCAAGAATTGCTTTATTTAGGTAAACAGTTTTTTCATAATATTTTGAAAGACTACGACTTAAAGCCATACCAATACTGTAAAGATGTTACAAGTAAAAGCCCTGCATTAAGACTTAAGTAATTCAATCAGCTTAATGTACTTATGTGCTCATTACGCAGTGGTATGTGTGTATGTGACATGTATATATATATATTGTAAAATGTTATTGATGTATTAATGGGTAAGTAGCTTTAGTGGGTTGATGCTAGGTCAACTATTGCTGTCAGGCAAATTTTCTTACAGTTTGAGAATGCAATATTTGCTTGTGTGATGTCGTGGAGTAGTAGACATAGGCAACATGAAATTCTATACTTAATAACAAGCACCTCAACATTCTACATTACAGGACTTGCGTAAATGTACTCAGTTAATTCTTCCGTCAGCATTTCGGGTCAGATATGTTTTTCTATGTATAGATCCTCATACCTTATGAAATATCTGCACTTGAATGTAGTTTGGCCTTGTGAGGTCATCACCTAGGACTGGGAGAGTTTGAATTATGAAGACAGTCTCAGTAGCTTTGTGACATTTATCACAGGGACATATTTAGGACATTAGAACCTTAAAAGGAATCCATCTTTCGCCCAGCGCAGAGGGGGAAAAAAAGGTGAAAAAAGCTTCTTGTAGACAGAAGCTCCTTTCCCTGAACAGTCCACACTCCTCCTGTCAGATGAAACATTATGGGATGTGATGGGAGTCTCCTCACTCCCACTGAGAGAAAACCTGACACAGCTAGCTATAGCACTGTACCAGGCCGAGCAGCCCATACACTGTATAGGCAAGGAGAAGATGAGTCATCAGCGTTTGTTTGGATTCGAACACCCACACTGGAGGAGTTTCCTCTGCGTGTGTGTGTGTGTGTGTGTGTGTGTGTGTGTGTGTTAGGTTGTGTATCTGCTAGGGGCTGCAGACGCAATTGATGTGTAAAGTATGACGCGTGTGGATCTGCGCTTTAACGAGGGGGAAAAAATAAATGGGCCTTCTCCTTCTTTTTCTTCTTCTTCTTCTTCCCAGCTCTGGGTGCAGTGCATACCTCATAAGATCAGCCTGTGCTTTCAGGCGCACGGTATATATCGGCAGCCCGCTGACGCGTACACTCAGTGACAGGCAAATGAATACGGCACTTCACTTTTTTTCCTGCAGTAATCTCTCTTTCCTTTCCCCCATTTTTTTGCGTGCTGATGTATTGGAAGAAAAAGAAAATAATCTTAACATAAAGGTTATATCCCGTGGAAATGATCTGTGGAACATTTGAACGTATAAATGTGTAGCCGTGGTACCACATGGGCAATGAGCCCTAGCACTACACAGATAAATGCTTTTATGTTTGCTGGTGGATATGAAGAATGGATTTTATTTTGTTGTTTGAGTGTCAAGAACCAGGTTTTCTACTATAGTAAGTGTACTGGGTTCCCCAATTTAGGCCATGTCACAGATATTTTGGTAACCGTATCTTTGTTGGCCTTTCATCCATATAGAAACATCACAACCGGACACTAAAACCGGAGCGTTTTAAAAACCCCTTCCAATGTGGAGATTTAGGAAAACTCAGTATTTTTATATTTGCGGGGACAGGGGGAACAGGAGCTTTTTGAAAATGCTGGCGTCAATCGTTGTTTACGTCTACTGAGCATATGCCAACCTCGCACATGAAGATGCTCAATGTGCATGCTCACAATGTTTATCTGTGGGGTTGAACATGTCACATATGGCCCCCTACTCACGTGGCATGTGTGTATGGAGAGATGTTCTAAAACAAGTGTTGTTTTTACGAGAATTTCTATGCAAACGTTTGCGTTTTTTAAAAATATCCGTGAACGTGGGGACATGGCCCTAGTCTCCCGCTGACATGGTAAGGAAGTTTGTTCTGGAAAACACGCTTCCCCTGACTCTGACTGTGTGCTTGTTGTAGTCTCAGCTGCATTAAAGATTAAAGACCATGCCTCATTGGGAGAAAACAAACACACACACACACACACACACACACATACACTCCTCCACTCGTCGATTCTATACACTGAAGAAATGCAGAGATGCATGCGCTGCATATCCATGCACTCAAATGAATGCACATGTTGACTGAAATATATGGAATGTATGAATGTATGTGCGCTGACACACATGCATAGACACACACAAACTCTGGAGCAGCAGCTTTAAGTGGGGCATCGGTAGCCATGGAAACCAGATCAGATCGTGTTGAAGTCACAGCACATGTCATAAGATGGGGAACCAGCAACACACACAGATGCCCTATCTACATCATGTATGTCTCGCACACACATTAAGACACATCACAAGGCGCATAAGGCATTTGCACACACACACACACACACACACACACACACACACACACACACACACACACACACACACACACACACACAAGCTTTCCCCTTTGTTTTATAGCCCTGAGCAGAAAGAGAGAGAGAGAGATAGATAGAGAGAGCGAGCAGGGACATGGATTCAGAAATGGGGAGGCAGGAGGCGAAATGAAAGAGACGCTGAAGAGGCTATAAGATGGGGGAGGAAACGAGGGAGTGTGCAAGGGGAAGGGGCGGGCATGACGGAGAAAGAGGGGAGAGCGGTGCGGTGCGGAGAATAGAAGATGCAGTGGGCATCATATCAAAGCGCCCGCTCTATCCGGGCGCTCAGACAGAGGAGGCCTGTGTGCATTTGTGTGTGTGTGTGGGTGTGGGTGAGTGTATGTGTGTGTGTGTGTGTGTGTGTGTGTGTGTGTGTGTGTGTGTGTGTGTGTGTGTATGTGTGTGTCGTTGATTTTGCACCTGTTGTTCCGGGGGAAGGCTGCAGTTTTACGACCTCATATATCAACTTTAAGTTTCTTCCACCTGGAGGTCAGGACCCAGCATGAGATTGCATGATATGCAGACTTTGCAGTTTTTTGGGGAGAAAAAGCAGAAATTGTGTGTTAAAAATTCCCATGTACAAAGCAACTTGATGTCTGGGATAAGTGGCCAGCAAATGTTGAGCAGACCTGATTTGAAAAGATTAAACTAGATTACAAACCAGATCCAGAATTACAGCTTTTATCCTTTCATAGTAGCCATGGATGACTCTCTATCTGGAGTTGATTTTAGCTTGGGTGTCAGCACTCAGTTACTGCAAATGTTTGTCTGCTCTGCTTATACTCAGGCCAGCTGCCGGGTCTTACGAAAAATGTTACATACAGAAATAACTGAATATACAAACATATAATCAGGCTTTATGGTTTTGGGGCACTATTATGACATGTTATAGTCAAGAGAATCCCCTTTCAAATTACATCCAGTTATGGTCCTTTTCCCTTCACTCTGCTCTACTCTACTTACTTTTGGTACCGGTTCATTTTCTGGAGGTTGCTTTCCATTACAAGATAGTATGATAGTACCGCCCTCTGTGTACCTGTTTGTCATAGCGACGTTGGTTGGTTACATTAAGCGCCTATGCGGTTTCTACTCAGTCTTCATTAAGGTGATTATTTCCTTCTTTTGTTTATGGATGAAGAAATGTTAGGTAATTTACCACTCAGTCAAATGTGCCGTGTCATAGCAGGCTGTCTTATTGTTTAATTGATTTTTTTCAAGTTTGCAACTTTAACCAACATGCTTATGTGCACCGCCATCTGCTCAGAGAGTTGCTGGTATAGACTCACTCTTTCCGTGTGGCCCCCCGTCCAGATTGGGCTAGATTTTATCGTTCGCCACCAAGGTGAGGAAACGGTTGTTGTTCCTCATTCAGTGACCAAGGCTTGGTTGCCCGGGATGCCATATTTGAAAAGCAAGTAGAATAAAAACCTGAGAGACAGTGAGGTCACACGCTGTAACTGCTACAAAAGCTTTGACTGTTTGTTGTGAAGGATATGGGCAACGAGGCCATGGCAGAGGGATTTTTCTCTCCGACCAATCACCGTTTAGTACTTGGTATCTACTTTTTGGGAATTTCGACAGAGTAGGTACCAAAAAAAGAAGGTTCCCTGGTACTTTTACATAGTGGAACAACTAAAAAAAGTAGAGTAGAGAGAAGGGCTGGCACCATGTGATGGAAAAGCGCCATAAGTTGGTCCCTTAATGCAAGTATTTAGTAGAACTGCTTTTATTTCAACACGTGGGCATATTAATAGTAGCATTTATTGTGATTATGTACTGCAGTGTATCCCGACCTCGACATTGCCTATCATATTCTAAAAACTATGGCTGTGAATAGATTGAATCGGGGTTCAAATGGGACAGTTATGGGGGCTTTCTGAGGTGAAGCTTTGTGGTAACATACGGTTTATACATCTCCTATGTCTGTAGTCACTTAAGATTCTCTCGGGCCCTGTAAGATCCTCAAGAGTGTGGAAGCTGTGTGCCTCTGAAGTCTTTACAGCTCCCTGGTTTGACCCTGCTTTCCATCTTCCCTGTTCCTTCAGATTGCCTCTTGACACCTCAACGCTAACTCCGTTACAGAGAGAGAGAGAGGAGGGGGGGGGGCGGGGGGGGCTGCACTCCAAAGTTCATATACCGCCGAGCTGAAATGCCACAGTCTGTAGAATATTCTGTCATGACGTGATGAATATTTCACAGTAGGAATATTTTTAGTGAAGTGTGTTGTGTCTTTTTCGATGCTGAAGCACTTTACTTCATCTGGAGGCCCACAGATATGGGGCGGGGCGGGGGGGTTAGCAAGGCAACGTTATGGGAATGGAAACTTTGCTTTGCTGCCTGCTATCGCTCTTAGCCCACTTTGACCCAAACCTGGTCTCATAGGAACACACGGCAAGGTTTGACAGTCTGATCTCAGTTGATGTTAATGGCCGAGCAGCAAGGTAACTGCCAATCGGCAGGTTTTAGAGTTCCACTCATACTCAGCAGCTTGTAAATGCAGTCTTTATTTTTATCGTTGCCTTCAAAAAGCTTTCAGTCGCAGTATGGACTGCATGTATACAGGCTACTAAATGTGTGTTTGTGTGTGTGTAATTATAGCGTGTGTGTGTGTGTGTGTGTTTTTTTTAACCTTTATTTACACAGGTATATCCCATTGAGACCGAAGACTCTTTTGCAAGGGAGACCTGTTTTCCTTTCCCATGTTACCATACACACACACATAGCAGGCTAACTATCGACATTCACACGAGGCAAGGTGGGTGAAGTGTCTTGCCCAAGGACACAAACACTATGACACAGGTGGCAGGGCTCATCAGCTGACCCGCTCTACCAACTGACCCACAGTCGCCCCAGCCAGTGTGTGTGTGTGTGTGTGTGTGTGTGTGTGTGTGTGTGGGTGCGTGTGTGTGTGCTCCTTAGCCCAGCATCAGTGCAAGGTCCTGAGAGGCAGCAACTGCTGATCCCTCACTTCTGCTCCAAGGCCTCGCTCGCTCCGGTTGCCTGGTAACCCTGGTGTTTTCCAAAAGAGGAGGGGTTTATTTTGCTCAGGAAAAGAGGAAAAGATAAGAGAGGAGGGGAGGGGTGGGGGGGGGAGTAGCATGAAATGTGGATGAAGCTGTCAACATGAGATGCTTGCTCAAGCTTCAGCAAACTGAGATGTAGTGATGGGACTCTGCACTTTCTTTCCTACTGAGAAATGTATTTTATTTTTGTTTACTACTGTATGTAGACCACATTATGCTGCAGGCACACAACAACAATTGTGGGAAACAATAACAAATGAAGTGCATCTGTTGTTGTGGTGAAGTTGTGGTTCAATCGGAATTATAGAATCAAGTCACGCAGCAGAATTGTTTTGAGTGATTCATTTTATTAACAATACTCAAAACTCTATACTTCACATGTTAAATTATTGAGGTTAAAAAATAATGCAATAATTTGAGAGGTTTTGAGTTTTCCGCTTTGAAATTTGTCATGCATTAGGGGAGAACGGGGTAAGTAGGCACACTTTTTACTCTACTGAGAATTGCTCATCACCTAAACATCTTTCGATAGTCATTCCTACATTACATTGAAGCTTAAAGTGTTGGCTTGAAATGTGTACCCCTCACTTTTTCTATCTTATTGCAATAAAGAAGAAATTAATCATTAAAGACACCCTTACACATTGTGACAATCAACCCCATCAAGGGGTCGGTTGTCATACACTATGGGGTTGTTTGTCACAATGTTATCTTAATGGGAATAATCTTGAAATGAAGGAAAGAAAGTAGAACTACATTTGAAAATGCAATTGCATTGTCAAGTTGACAAATAGGCCTATATAACTTAATGTAGCCTTGGCAGCTTGTCTAGTTTGGGATGCACTGGGTTGTTTTGATTTTGTTGCCCTTTTTTCCTTTGCATGCTAGCTGCCTTTTCCTGCTCTATTCTTTCCTTCTGTGGGGTGTCAGTGAGGATACAGCTTGACAATTTATTTCGTTATTGGGTTCCTTTTCTGGCTGTAGCCTTTGGATAACTTGTGACAACCAACCCCCCCAAAAATGTGACGACCAACCCCAACTTGAATTTTTTGCTAGCATCAAGGCCAACAACCATCTGACAACTAATTAGCTTGCTAACCACAATCTAAACTATAGTTTACCCTTCACACTTTTTATGGGTAACAAGTGTTTTGTTATAAACCCATTCTGTAAAAGCCTAGAAGAAAAATACTGAGGAGCTAAATATTTTCAATTTGACATGAAAAACAGTCCTCTCACCTCAAATTCAGCAGTCTAACTCCAAGGAAGACTATGTAGGTGATCTCTGATCCC
This sequence comes from Ammodytes marinus, assembly GCF_949987685.1. Lineage (NCBI taxonomy): Eukaryota > Metazoa > Chordata > Actinopteri > Uranoscopiformes > Ammodytidae > Ammodytes > Ammodytes marinus. Next base: position 26,982,629 of record NC_137214.1, on the reverse strand, counting down.
AATTCTGGATATTTACATACCAAAATTTCACAGACAGCGCCTTCTGGTTCCGAGATATAACAATTGTGACAACCAACCCGTGTGACAAATTACCCCGTTCTCCCCTACTATCTAAAATTCAACCCTTGCGAGACAAAGTCATGACAGGATGTATATTTTGTGTTTTTATGCTAATTAAAAAAGGTTAATAAAGACAAGATTTGTTGAGACATATTGTCGGAATATGCGGTGATATTACATTTTCAAAATGAATTATATCCAATTCAAGCGTGTGAGAAGAGCAAAGACGAAAAACTCAGAAACAGAAATCTCTCAAGTCGAATAACCAAAATAGCTACAACAACAACACTGACTGGAAATGTGTGATTTCATGAAAAGCAGTTCTCAGTTCTTTGGAACAGACCCACATTCCAAGCCATTATAAGCCAGCACTATGTTTGTGTTGCCTTTGGTCCAATAAAGATTGTGTAAAAGGCTCAGCTTCCTCAGAGGAGCCTGCAATAGTGAAAAAGCATTGAGTTGACGCACACGTCCAAGTGTCACAGCAGAACTTAGTTGAGTGCTTGAATGGTCATTTGACGGCATGTTGCATGTGGTAATCTCCTTTTAAAAACTTAATCCAAAAACACTTCAGCATAATATCAAACCTGTTTTATACAAATGTGTGTTGAAGCTATTTAGAGGTGCAGTGTGTCGAATTTATTTGCATTTCTTTCAGAACAGAATTGCTAGATATTGATTATAATATTTTGAAGTATGTTTTATAAAGTGTATAATCGCTGCAACTTTGAAAGTGTTCAAATATGTTGGATACACAGGCAATGCTTTGTGCAAATAATACCTTTCGATATTAAGTTCCTGGCTTGCAGTAGAACAAAAAAACAAGGTGGTAGGTGTCGTACCATCACCACATGAGCAGTGCCTGTTGCAGTGGTGCCATACACTGTGAAAGCACCATTTCTACGGTTAGGCTACATATGATAGAGTAGCTGATTCTCAAGTCAGTGTGTATAGCTCCCTGGGGAAACTAGCAGCTTATGACTTGATTACACACAGAGAGACACCGCACACACTACACATTACTCATGCAAAATTACTTTTTGTTTATCTCAGCTGCACACAGGCTAGGATTTATTTGACTCTCATTACACTGCGTGGCCTACTTAAGCTTGAGGTCACTTTTCTTTGTATTTCCTGCAGTTACTAAGAACACAGGCTGATGTGAGAAGGCGTTTGGGGGAAAAAATATATTTGTTTTTACTCAATGTAGTTACAACTACTGCAGATCTGGACTAATAATATCTATGTCATTTCAATATCCTAACTGTTTGTGCGAGGTGTATACTGACTAACTATGACCCCTGTATGTGTGTGTGTGTGTGTGTGTGTGTTTTGCGAGTGCCGTGTGCAAATTCCAGCTGGCGTACAAAGCCAGCAGATGAACCCAGATC
>NC_137214.1:26951178-26976178 GCF_949987685.1 Ammodytes marinus | reverse complement strand
GATGTGACTGGTTCATCTGGATTGGTATGAGAACATGAGCCAAAAGTATGGAGGCCCTAAAGTGACAACATCCTCAAACAAGTTAAACATAGAACTAAATGCATTAATAAATAATGCTAAGTTAATTGGGTTGTGCTTTAGCTGCTGTTACAAGAGTTGATGCTGCAGTAAAAATATCTAGATAGAAAAAAAAATCATCAACTCAGTTTTGGTTATTATAGTATTATAGTATTATTTCAGTAATAACATTCTGGTGCATTCTTGTGAAGGGAATAAAGGAAAAAGTCAACATTTATTTGAGTTGCGTTTGAAAGGAAAATGAGCAAAACAACATAACTTGTTGACAGCCAGATGCTTAACAACTGGACTGAGGAACGTATGACCACTAGCTTTTGCTAATGTTATTGGGGCTACTAGCCAAATATCTCGCTGAAAATAACTATAATATCTTGCTATACAATTATGCCATGACTAAGAATATGTTACACTTATAATATAGATAATCCAAACTAACTATACACAAACATTTTCTAATTCTGATTTCAAAAATCAGATGGGGTACGTGCCACCAATTAAGAAAAAAAAATCAAACTGTTGTTTTGTTTATGAGCTAAACCACTAGAATCAATGTCTTTGACATGGTGTGAACCAAAGAAACCATCTGGATACTAGATCTTATTTTATGTATTAGGTTATAAAGAGGATTTACATGCGAAGACTTTAATATTTTTTTAAATAGTTCTCTTTCATATAACTGCTAAAGAAATATCCACAGGTAAGAAAGATTTGTATATATTATTTGTCATTTTATTTCCTCCCACCAGTTATTGACGTGGATTTAAGAATTTAAGAAATGGCTGTAAACATCCTGTGTCATTTGGGCCTTAGCTTTGTGTGTCCTGTCCTGCCTCGGTCACTGCTGACTGTATGTGCAGTGGCCCTGTGCTCAGGATTAGGGAATTAAGGGGAATTAGGTGCTGCTCTCCCAAAGAGAGAGGAAGAGAGAGAGAGTATGTAGAAAGAGTATGCAGGATGCACCTTATCTCCCAGGCACACATGGCTGGATTAGTTGGGCCTGTTTGAATGTGTGTGTGTGTGTGTGTGTGTGTGTGTGTGTGTGTGTGTGTGTGTGTGTGTGTGTGTGTGTGTGTGTGTGTGTGTGTGCGTGTGTGTGTGTGTGTGTGTTAATCAGCACCTCTTCCCATTCAAACGTTCCAGCATGGGAATGAGAGTCCCACAGCAGTAATCACCATATGTCCTGCAACTGGACACACACACACACACACACACACACACACACACACACACACACACACACACACACACACACACACACACACACACACACATGGATGCCAGGTGGACACTCTAAAACTGCTGCTATGAGGGATAATTCCAGTTTATTACAACCTGGGTGTTAACTTTTTGTGAGTATTAGCAATCTTTCCTATCAGATATAATAACGCTGGCTGCACTTAATAAATGAATTGCTGAGATCAGGGAAATCCTCTGCATACTGGGGAAGAAACAAGAGCCAGGTCAGACAGGATGAGGAATTAAATGTGAACAGTTAAATATTAAACACAATTAAAAATCATCAATCCCAGTATGACAGGTGAACTTCATGTTTTAACTTTGACCTATACCGAAAGTAGCCTGGTGTTATCAGACCATCGTACTTCATTTCATTTGTACAGAAGGTCTGGAACTGCTGTAATTGGCAAACGTTCACTCACTTGGAGGCGGGTGTCTGTTGAAGTTTAAAACTATTGGATCTGCTCAGTGCCACTCTGGTTTAGCCAACCAATCGCATAATGTTTGGTCGTGCCGTACGTCATGAGCCGGCTTCTGACGGTGCGTTCCAGTTGTACAGGGAACTCGGAAATTTCCGACTTCACTACATATTGTAGTCTATGGATCTACCGGTACCTGGCAACGGTAACTTGCTAGAGCCTAACGTTTAGTTATTTGGATGAGAAAGGTTGTAGGCATCCATACTTTCCCGAGCAGATGCATTGGAACACAGACAGGTCAGAACTCGGAACTACCAAGTCGGAAATCCGAGTATAAAGGAACGCAGCATTCAACTGAAACTGGAGCGCAACTTCGACGTCATCGTTCTCAGCCACTCGCTCTGTTCGCTGATTGGACAACCAAAACTCTGGACGAGCAGAATCCCACTAATACGCCCCATCCCCAGACTGACTACTGAAGGGAAAATGAAATTTGGGCGGAAGTAGGTGGGCGGGCGGAGCCAGGCTATACCGAAAGTGTTGTGTGCGCTTAAACCCTGAGTTAGAAATCGCCTTCTTTTTTCTATTCTACATTCTGCAACTGACCATAAAAAGCGTCTAGTTAGGATGCAGTATGCATACAATTGGGACATACTTTTACTTATTATTTCATCATATCCTTGCACCTTGATCTTGCCTCTGTCTTAAATATCCGTTGCGTCACTGGTTGTTTTCATACGGATGCTCCGTCGATGTGACGTCACTTCTGTTGCACACTGGATTGTAGGTCAGAATCGCCCCAAATAGCATGCTGATTTCAACACTAAAATCTCGTCCGGATGTGGTAGACACCCGGGTATTTTTAAGCATGCTAAATCTGACCACAAGAATTGGCACATCCTAACTCTTTTCTCTACCATACTACATAGCAGAAAGTATGTGTATTGCAACGCAGCACTTGTGTGATCATGCCACTGCTCATTTCTTGACCCGTGGGACTTTGTTCTAGCGAAGTTGCATTATTTCGAGATCTCAGCAATTATTTTGTTGAGTAAAATGTTTTATTAATCGATAGAAAAAACGAAGGCCAAAGCTACAAAATAAGACTTAAGTCATAAGTTTTTCCCTTTGAGGTTGCCTCAGTGAAAGCGAATCTCAACTGACCTCCTCCTGCTCATTAACTGTATACTCTTCAGGTAACAAAGAGCCAGCCCGCTCTATGCTATACCTGTACACACTGTGGATATTTGAATAATAAAGGACCATTCCCTATCGTAAGCAATATAATCCATGCCAATGAAAAGCCAAACTCTAGTCCCCTGGGCCAACCGTTATGACTGTCTGGTCTGGCCTCACATCAATGCAAGTTTCAAGCGCTGACGGAGCTCGCAGTCTTGCTGTATATGTGGAAAAAGTAGTCCCCTCCTTTTATGTCTATGCGCTCGAGATTTTTGCCCCTAGCATTTTTACATGCTAAGTAGGTTTCTGTGGGTGCAGCGAGTTTTTTCAGCAGCATGTGCACTAGGAAATGGGCATAGTTTAAGAATACAATGACAGCTCATTTTAAAATCTGAATTCAAAGACACATGTGTCAGTGTGTTGAACTTACTTAAAATCTACATTTCACTTAATTAACTAGTGTGTGACATTTTCCCAGCTTATATACTTGTGCTGTTATTATGTCTAAAGTCAAATGACAAGGATCAATCAAGTAAGCTTCAACTTTTTGAGTCTTTAAAATGTATAACACATGCCCTACAGCATATCTTATACATTTAGTATAATATAGTGTTTAATGAATACAGTATAAAGGAAACCAGAGCACCGTCAATCAGAACATCTTAAAAACAACCTTTAAAAAAACTCTGAAAGTTAAAAACTCTTTGCATAACTCATAAGCATAATACTTACGTCACTGTTTTGTGTTTGTAACTATGTCCCAATTCAACTTTTGTTCTGAGAAAATGTTTCATGTCATCATCTTCTCCGTTCATGCGGATGAGCCACTTTTCCATGTTTGTTCCTTTTCATGGTAACCCTGCGTGACACCTTATTAATATTTTAAAAATACTGTTGATGTTACATCAGACATTAAATATTAATCATCAATAACATTTCTAGTTATTTTCATACTTCATCTTAGCGTTTGAGCTTATTAGACTCAAGTATTTCAAGGCATTTTGTATGTTATATTTGTATTTGCCCATATAGTCTGTATAGGGCAGACCCACTCACTCTGACACCAACTTATAACCTTTACCCTTCGGCTAGTTTGATTTGCTTGTGTGTGTGCATGTATGTTTTGTTTGTGTCTGTTTTCTGATATAAGTCTTACTCCTCTCCCCATTAAAACAAATAAAGATTTAATGTTATTTTGATGGTTGTTTATAAATCCAACCTTTTTTAAAGCATCTGAAAACTGCCCTTGTTATATGACGATGAGGGGAGCGGAGGGGGGAAGCACTGCTTTCAATTTGGAATCCAGTGCCCCTGTCATGTAGCCTGGAAATCCAGACCCTGATATCTTGAACGATAGAGGGTCTGGCGACGATCAATAGTAATTTCCAACTCAAGGGGCGGCTCCTACTCGTGCATTTCAAATGCCACTGCACGCAGTTGGATAGCACTACAACCAATCAGAGCGATGCACAAGGCGACGTAAGCCCCTTTCGTTTAGCGAACAGCTGTTAAACTGTTAAATAAAACGTTTGCCGTTGTCGGTCGGCAAAATAGAACATTCCACTTACTTGCTAATGAAAGATTTGAGTGCCGTCTTCCAAATCGTTAAGGGTCGAGGCCAAAGCAGTCTCAAACTCACACAACATATCCGCAGCCATCTCTGATGTTTACTATCACGGCTTCGACGTCGCATGCACGTCACTGTCGTCATCCGGTTACGTCCTCCCCAGAGTACCATATAAGGGGCTCTGGCGCGCCCATATTAGATAGAACCAATTGAAACGTGAGACCCAGATTTCTGGTCTTCTTGATAAGCTTCAACGGAGCGTGTCCAGACCAACACGCGCAGCAAATTTAATTTGCCAGCGCCTAGTGGCAGGTCTGGGAATGCCAGGCTACCTGTCATGTACAATTTCGCTTGAGTGCCAGAGTTGAGCAGCGATCTTCCAAGCTGAACGCACCACACGCACAATCAATATTCTCTTGATTAAATGACGTTGGATACCGTACGTTTAGGCGCAAGTGGTCTGCAAATGCTCATGTTGAAGGCATGTGAATGAACAGAGCACCGATGCATTCTTTACTCTATTTATTAAATTGTGTCCATATTATATACTGTATATATATATTTTTTGCCCCCAAACATTTCATAAATGCTTTGTGAGTGAGACTGTGTGAACACAATGGTACTAGGATAATCAGCATGGAGGAGAGGCCACTCCACACACTGCTGCCATGGCAACCCATCGATGTGAAGGTGGAGGGTTGCTCGCTCTAATGGCATCGCCCTCTTACTGTATTGATTCGACACACACAGAGGCACACATCTGCACGCAATGCTCAAATTATTTCTCCCGCTTTCTCCTTCTCTCTCTCTCTCTCTCTATCTCTCTCTCACATGCACACACACACACACACACACACACACACACACACACACACACACACACACACACACACACACACACACACACACACACAAACGCACACGCATGGACACACACACACACACACACACACACACACACACACACACACACACACACACGCACGGACACACACGCACGGACACACACACACACACACACACACACACACGGACACACATGCACGGACACACACACACGCACACACACAGTCATTCAGACAAGTCGACACAGTGCAGTTGTATTCCCCCGCGCTTCATCTCAACACTGTGTCCCCCTGGAGAGAGGCGCGGACAGCTCTTGATCGAATCATAGGACAGGCTAATTACAGCTGTGCAAACATGTGCACTCCAAGTTCATGCACTGTATGCATCTACCCACAATTCACTCACAATACAGAAGATTATATATGGCACACACACAGTGTAAGCATGACCCAGTTTCGGGGGGGAAATGCATAGCTGGGTGCTCTGTCTTTTCTCTCTCTTTAGCCCTCTTGTCTTCTGCCTCTTTAGTTTGTCTATTCTCTCTCTCTCTCTCTCTCTGTCTCTCTGTCTCTCTCTCTCTCTGTCTCTCTCTGTCTCTCTCTCCGCTGCCACTGTGAATCCCTCCCTCCTTTGTAGTCACTGTGGTCGTGACTGTGTAGAATAGATCTAGAGGCAGAGGAGGAATAGATACGTCTAGCTGAGCCTGTGCATCTGACTATACAAAGATTTGTGTGTGTGTTTGTGTGTGTGTTTGTGTGTGTTTGTGTGTTTGTGTCTGTGTGTGTGTGTGTGTGTGTGTGTGTGTGTGTGTGTATTAGCCATTGTGTCAGCAGGAATCAGGCTGTGTCAGGCAGGACATGACTGGAGGTGCCCAGGGACACTGAGCAATGTGGCTCAATGGGTCTGTGTGTGTGTGTCTGTGTGTGTATGTGTGTGTGGGGGGCGGGGGGGTGTGTGTGTGTGTTTATTTAAAAGGGTCACAGTGCAGTAAAGGGCTACTCAACCATCTCTGTGTTCCTGTATTAGTGTCGACAGTTGCTGTTTTGTGTAAATGCAAATGGCTATTCAGAGATAGCAAAGTCAAATTTCAGTTTGTGACGCTCACACTGACCATTTATGCTTTAACCACAGATAGATTTTGGTATCCAGCTTGTGAAAGATCATGGTCATTTAGACAGATTAAAGGTACAGTACATACTGTACTTGTACTATATTCCAGCAGTGTCACCTCACTTTTCATATTTCTCTGTGGACATACAAATGATGTTTATAGTAGTTACAGCATTTTGATATTATTTGCTTTTCTTTCTCAGTTGAAATGAAAGACCAATGTCTCTCTCTCTGTCTCACCTGTCTGGAGTATGGAGCTCAGACCAGGGTGCGATTAGTCTAGCTTAGCACACAGACTAGACCACTAAAAAAGTGTGTCAGGTCAGGATCTCGATCAAGTCTTTTGATACGTCACGATATAGTATGTCAGTATTTTCGATGAACTTGCGAGATGCAGTGACTTCCAAGACTCTTAAAACTATTTCTTTAAACTTTGATCAAATTAATCACTAGCACAAGTAAACTAACGCTGATTATTTCTAACACAGTGTCTAGACAGCCTGTGTAGCAACTGCATCGAGTTAGCAGGACAGCAGTGGTTTCAGTCCACCAAAACAAGATGTTTTTAGGCACAGTACTAAATGTAGGTCACTTGCATGTTGGCATCGCTCAGAGCCCAATACATAGGCCTACATCCTTGTAATATCATAGTTGTTTCAAGCATACATGGGCCGAAAATAGATTTTAAGTGGAACGATACACTTCAGAAATGCAAGTGAAAACCTGAGCTTTAAAGTTGCCTATGTTGACAGTTAAATTGATCAAATAAAATAAAAACGGTGTATCTTTTCATGTCTGGAATGCTTCATGTTTGCAGACAAGCCTTTAGCTTACTGATATTTAAACTGATCTTGTATTGTATATTAATTGGTTACTGAATGAGGTTTATGAGAATTGTATGTGACTGTGTTGGTTGTGCTTGATTTTACCATAGTGCTGCTTTCTTGGCCATGGCCTTGGTCGTTCCCGGAAAATATATTTAAATCTCAATACATTTTTACCTGGTTAAAAAATAAAAGATATTGATTGAATTGATTGCATAACTTCTTTGTATTTGTCCCTGTAGAACTATGGCCTAGAGACAGAGAACCTGCGGACCCTGTCCCACAAGCTCAACGCCTCGGCCAAGAACCTTCAGAACTTCATCCTGGGGCGGCGGAGGGGCGGGCACTATGACGGCCGCGCCTCCCGAAGGTTACCCAACGACTTCCTCACATCGGTGGTGGATCTGATCGGGGCAGCCAAAAACCTGCTAGCCTGGCTCGACAGGTAGGGAGTAGGGACCACACATGACGTGGTAGGATATGGCCTTAAGGAAAGGTGGCCGACCAGTAACCATGAGGTCGCTGGTTCGATCCCCGGCACCGGACAGAAGGGTGTTAGTTGTAAAAACTAGTAGTGGCTGGTATTACATCCACGGTGCCCACCATCTCTACCATTGTGTCCTTAAGCAAGCCACTTCACCCCAAACTGCTCCAGGGGCGCTGTACTATGGCTGACCCTGCGCCCTGACCCCCCCTCTGGAGTGTGGTAACTTGAGAGGGGATATGCAGAAAGACACATTTCAATCTAACCATTGACTCATAATGTAACTTAACATGTGGGCAGAATTTGACTTTTTTTTATAAATCAAATAAGAATGATCACACAATTCTAAACTCATCCATTCTATAGACTATATATTCTATAATCATCTAAAAACATCTTCATTTATGCTTGCAATATAACTCAATCAAATCAATGCCTGTCTATCTATTGATTATTCTCTCATATGAATTTGTGTCACCCATCATTTGTGGCTTTCAGTTAACATATTTTAAATGATTATGATGATATACTGAGTTTAAACATAACTCAGCCATTGGCTCACATGGAGGTGTATATTGTTATATTGTAATATTTTGAGGATAGTTGGAACTGTACTTATTTGCTTTAGTACTGAGAGTTAAATAAAAAAGAATAATACTACCGTCATATGTGTCTAGAACAGATTAAGTTTAAGCCGGCAGCTGGTTAGCTTAGTTTAGCACAAATACTGTGTGGCTGTCTCTCTGAAAGAAAGTAGAAATACACACTTTACCCCACATTTGGAACTATTCTTTTTATTTCAAATGTAATATTCATAACATGTATCTCACTAAATGCAACTGTAAAGTAAACATGTCTCAGTAATTGTCCCTGTTGCAATGGACAAAATAACAGGAACACCTTACAATCTCCCTCTGAGTTTCAATAACAATGGAAACAAAATACACCTCAAAGATGTATTTTTATATATATTATTTTGGCCACCCCTCTTACAGTAACGTAATTCATAGATGTGTAAGGAAGGCTGATCCTTGTGTTGTCATGGTGAAGATAAGCTGATTGAAGCATATGAAGCTGGGAAAGCATACATACAAAGCGATGTGGAGCCTTAGTAGATCCCTGGGCTGCATAGGCTCCTGGCAGTGATATAAAACCAAATGTTGTTGTTTGTTTCTTTATCACTTGCTCCTGTGCTCCGAGAGGAGCAGATAATAACTTTTATGTCTCGCTCTCAGTGCCCCTATCAAGGCTTCTAAAAATCCCAGTCAGCAAATAAATGAGCGGAAGAAAAACAGTAATACAAACACAGATGTAGTAAAAATCACATCAAAACAGATAAAAGTTTTTTTTTTAAGCGATTGACCTTGCTTGCCTTCATTTAAATGCTTAAAGGTGCTATTTTAACCTGTTTCTCTTTTTGTCTTGTCCTCCTCAGGTCTCCGTTTGCCAGTGTGACAGAGTATTCGTTACTGAAGAACAACATTGTGCAGCTCTGCCTAGAATTAACTACCATTGTACAACAGGTGCTGACGCACACGCACATGCACACACACACACACACACACACACACACACACACACACACACACACACACACACACACACACACACACACACACACACACACACACACACACACACACACGCGCGCACATCCGTAGTCAGTATCATACTTTGAGTTGAAAGGGCAAACTAAAGTGGTATTTGGATTGGGGACATCAATACAGACACAGTGTGTTTCTGGTCCATAGCACACTTCTATAGAGGATCATGAGTGGAACATATGCCCGATTGCCCCCTGGGCTGTTGACTGGAACGGCTGACGGGACGAGTAGCACTTAGTAACAGCTTTAGACAAAGTGCTCATTGACTCACTGTTATAGACCTCATCCTGCCTGTAACTTACTGTCTGGGCCCTGGTGGAGAATGAACTGGAGGTCGCTTCTAATCCCTTCAATATCCTGTCCTCCTTGTGCCCCTATACTGGCTCTCTCCCTTATGTAGATTCACACAAATGCACTAAAAAAAAAAAATGAAAAAGACTGGAGCTACGTGCAAACACACTCTGATACTGTGGAAATCTCATTGTTTTGGACACAAACTATGTGTATGTCTGCCGTCCTGGAGCCTATCCACGTCCTCCCTGTAAGAGCCTGCTTAGAGTGTGTGTGTGTGTGTGAGTGTGAGAGTGTGTGTTTGTAAGCGTGCCCAGAGTGAGTCCTGGAGCCCGGCAGATAACACCCCATCTCGCTAGTACAAGAGGCCAGGAGAGAGAGGGGGGAGGGGGGGGGGCGTATAGGTCCGACAATGGGGCCAAATGTACATGTGAATTTGGCAAGGGTGCGAGCGCGAGAGAGACACAAGACAAAGGTGGCTAATGCATCAAACGGAGAAATGAACTGCTACTATGCACATCTGCTGGATTCGCTGGGCCGCTCTCCCAGAAATAGATTAACTATCTCTGCTATCGTTAAATAACAATCTGTCATGTTCCAATAATGTAGTTTTCTAAATTCTTCCGCGGAGGGGGGGAGGCCTCACGACGGAGCTCCAGGCGACTAGATCCTAGAAAAACTGTCCCGCGATGCAATGTTTTAGTCAAGATTATGAAGTAATGTGCGTAACGTAGGAAGGTTAGGAAAAAATGAAATAGCTGACTGCTGAAGTTCTCCATTGAAAGTCTGTCTTCCTGTAAGGCCTATCGGTTCTCTTGTTTCCTTATTTCCTTGGTGTGATATTTTTGGAGGAGGGAGATATTTGAGCTTCTGTGCGGAGGTTTCACATACTGTAGATGCTTCATTCATCTCATATATTCTTCTTCTTCTTCTCCTTTTACAGGATTGCACTGTGTACGAGACGGAAAATAAGATCCTCCATGTGGTGAGTTTCTGTTTTTAAATGTCAAAGTAATTCTTACTGGAATATCTGTAATGATTTTTTAAAGTAGTTGGCCTTTTTCCAGCATGGAAAAATAGATAAGGGGCGCGATGGCACACTCAGCTGTGACAGCTATTGAAATGAATTGATAACTTGATCACAACAAATACTATCCTAGTGTAAACTGTAATGTCCTATCCTCGCTGGTTGCATCACACATGAACTTGCCAAGCATTTTATATTCTGTAATGGCACAGGCCAGATCTCCCTTTACTTACACAAGCCGATCAAAGCCCTTGTTGCATTAAAGGAATAGTTCAGTAGTTTTGGTATAATCTTTCCAATAGTGAGATGAGAAGTTTAATACCATACTCCTATCTATACACTAAATAGTAAGACACAGACTGCAGTTATCTCAGCTTAGATAAACACTAGAACGATAAGGAAACAGTTAGCCTGTCCAAAGGAAACTATATCTACCTAGGAGCATCTCTAAATGAATTTATTCATATCTTGGTATATCTATTTTTTCTTTTGCAGTACAAATCCATACATGTGTTAAGTGGGGAGCAGTAACCAGGCAACCTTATGTCTGCCAAGAAATAGTCAAGCAGTTTTATGTTCCAATGGCCCTCATTTATCAATTTTGCGTGGAAACTGGTGCAGATTCTGGCGCAAATACCTCCCTACGCCAGGTGTCGCGTGGTATTTATCAAACAGTCGTATCTCGCCAATCTCGGCGTACGCCAGGCCATTATTGATAAATGCGGCGGCTGAAAACAATCGTATCACGCCCCTATATTTTCTCAGTTTAGAGGCCTCGCCCAGAGGTTTTACGACATGGATATGCGCATTACGGCACAGAAGAGGAACTTCTCTGAAGTAGAAATTGACAGAATAACAGCGAAAGTAGAAAAAAAAAGAGTTTCATTTCGGAGCATTACAAGCGGCATCAAAGAACGACAGAAGGCAGCAGCTAGGAAGGAAATAACTCCTGTGGTCAACAGCGTTGATGTTGACAACAAATGATCTCCAGCGCTCAAATGCTATAAAACAGCATATACAATTATATGTCGCCATTTCTTTACATAGATGAAGAAAAAGTGGTCTGACTCAGAAATCGCCACTAAAAAAAGCGTGTTGCTGTTCTGAAATGCAACCAACGTGCGGGCATAATATAAGAGGTAGGCCCTAGAGGAGAAAAAGATGCACCAACTGTCCGATAATGGTCCCCATAAAAGAAATACAGGTCTGCAGAGATTTGAATGATTAAAATGTATTGGCCCTTTTAGATAACACTACTCAAAAGGGGTTTAAAAACTAGAAACAACACATTTTGTGTTTTACTGTATGACAGCATGCGCTTGGCACGAGTGGTCAGCCCGGCCGTCAGCTGCACAAGCTGACCCGGCAACGATCAGCTGTGAGAGCGCACACTGTCCTGCTGAGCTGCTCCACTAGCAGATCGGAAAAACATGCCGGTTAACGGTGGAAATAAATCGCTCACTTAAGCGATCAATGACACATTAAAAGAGGAACTAACATCTAAAAAGTGCGTCAAATAAATAAAATGTTAAGTTGAATGTTGTGCCGTGTATTTTTATTATAAAGAGCAGTGTAGGCCTACTACATATTTAATACTTAGGCTAACATTTTGAATGAATGCAGCCCCCGTGCCTCAGTGTGCCCCCAGCTGCTCCAAGTCGAAGACAACTGCCCTCACGCAGTCCCATGCAGCGCTCCTAAGTGGCCGGTGTGCGCACTATTGAATCAGCTCTCCTCAGTTGCACACCATAAGCTGCAAAATTTTAAGTGATTAATATCTTTATTTCGGTCTGAGCAAACACTGCATTTGTATTACCTTCTAATAATTGTCCAACAAAGTCATCGGCTACCCGGCACAGCCTGCACTGCGAGTCCATGCTGTTTACAAACTTGCATACACGAGCTGAGAGCTGGCGTGGGATTTGAGCGTATCCTACGCTCACGTCCATATTGATAAATGCCGAGGTTTGCGTGGAAATGTACGTACACCCATTTTTCTGGTCTACGCACGGTTGATAAATGAGGGCCACTGTGTGTATGTGTTTTTTTCACGGAACTTAGAGTGTTTGTTTTTGTGTGTTTATGCGTGTCAAAGCACTCTTATGTTGATGTGGGAATTTGTAGCACAAAAACTTTGGATGTTAAAGTGGAAGCAAGCCAGAGGCCTTTTGAAAGCTCCAGTTTAGCCTATGTGTGTGAGAGAGTGTGAGCTTGTGAGTGTGAGTGTGTGTGTGTATCTGTTCATGCGTGTATGACGGAGAACTGTCTGTGTCCACGTGTGAAAGGGACTGAGCAGCTAGTGTCTGATCGGGCTGACAGTTGGGTTGGGACACTTTCTGCTGCCATTCAAGGTCAGGTGGAGGGAACCAAATACAGTGTTGTATAGGGGGGAGTAGTTCACATGCTAATATGGGAACCATCGAAACATTTTAAATCGAGAGATACTGTTAATCCCAGAGCAGTCCTGTCAGTATGTGGTATATAGCCTACATCCAAAACTGTATATTTCTATAAGCAGGGCCAATCACAAGACTGTATTTGAGATATTGGGTCTGCCCCTGTTGTGATGTCATCTTTGTCAAAATGTCACCCCTCTTAGCTTTTTGGTTGTGGAATGTAGTCTGATGCTCCACTCTATTGTTTGTTACAGGCCTGTCAGTGACACAGGAGTGATATCGGGCAAATTTAAATCTTTTAAATGCTCCGCACGCACAAATACACATGCACACAAACACACACACACAGACACACACACGCACACACACACACACACACACACACGCACACACACACACACGCACGCACGCACGCACACACACACACACAAACACACACAAACAAACAAACAAACAAACAAACGTACAAACAAAACCCTGGGTGCCAGACTAAAGGCTACAGATGACCAAGTGTGTTGTGTGTGGGAGGTTTATGTGTGAAGTAGAGAGTCAGCATGAGGGGTTTGTTAGATGCTGCTTCCTTGCTGATCCGTGTGTGTGTGTATGTGTGTGTGTGTGTGTGTGTGTTTTGTTTACTATGGAATTGACAAAGTTCAGGTGAAGTAACAATACCTTCCAGCCACAACACAACACATGAAGGAACATACAGTTCATGAACCCGACCTAGTTGTGTCATCTTAATTATGTAAAAAAACTTGTTAATTTTTTTTTCTCACTTGTATTTGCCATTAGAAAAATCCTGCAATATATTGTTTAGAATGTTAAAAGAACATTGACCTTCTTTTTAACCCAGATGCTGGTTAGTAAAAAAAATTCAAATTAGCATGGCCAATCAACACCAAATTGTGTAAACAAACAATTATTCTGTGACATGATATGCAGTAAGTCTATAGTACATCTAGCCAATGTTTAGTCTTTCTTTAGAATCACATATATCAGTGGTACATGTTTGCTGTATTTTGCATGTACACTTACTGACTACAAACTTGCTAATGATAACTAAGGTACCATAACTGCATTTATGTTCAAATGTGTAAGCCTATGTAATGTTTGACACATACCGGTGTCTTGCTAGCTGTGGGATCTACCACATTTTTAACATGTAACAGATATGAAAATAACTAGCCACCTTATCGCTAACTTCTTGATAACCAACTGCAAATGACTAACAAGTGACTAACGCACTCTCGGAAAACTATAGAAGTATATAGCAGGGAATATTGTGCTCAAATTGAAATGTTTATCCCTTACACGTGATTATCTTACTAAATACAATGTTAGATTAAACCAGCTACATTATCATGCATTATTAATATTCAGTCCTATAAATAACTCGGAGATGACCTAGTCTGAATAACAAATCCTGTTCAAGTACACTTTTCTCTAAAATACTTTTCTATTTTTTTCATAAATACACACACTTTTCACATACTTTTGGTAGTTTCACTTAAGTGATGCATGTGTTGGCGGTTGACCCCGACATAGAGTATGAGAGTTTGCACCCAGATAGTATACTGTAGAGATGCCCTGGTCAGCCCTGCTCTGCTACTGTAGCGCTCGGTTGTTACGTTTGTCAGATTCTGCTCAATAATGCAAAACTCCCTGCTACACTGTTCTCCTCCAGACTACGGCCTGCAGCAATCAGATGGACTGTGAATAAGTGTTTGTGTGTGTGTGTGTGTGTTTGTGTGTGTGTGTGTGTGTGTGTGTGTGTGTGTGTGTGTGTGTGTGTTAGTGTGTGTGTGTGAGTGTGTGTGTGTGTGTGAGAGAGAGAGAGAGAGAGCATGTGTGAGCCTGTGCGTCTGATGGAGCGTGAAGTATGTATGTGTGTGCGTGTGTGTGTGTGTGTGTGTGTGTGTGTGTGTGTGTGTGTGTTTTTTATGTGCATGCATGCATAAGGATGAAGGGGAATTACATAAGACTGTCCTAGTTGTGTGTTTTTTCCCCTTTCCCTTGTTTTTCCAGTTTCCTCCCACCACAGTTCAAACTACTTTGTAAAAAAAATCGTCAAATTGACATGTTTTTGTGTTTTCTTTAATCATAACTAAATAACATACAAGTTAAAGGTGCAGTCAGCGATTCTGGAGAAGGCTTGTTGTCAAAACAGTGAACATGACCTCACAGTCTGTTAACTGCCATGTGTGTGTGTGTGTGTGTGTGTGTGTGTGTGTGTGTGTGTGTGTGTGTGTGTGTGTGTGTGTGTGTGTGTGTGCGCTGAAAACAAAAATCTGTGTTGATACAAAGCCTAGGCTCTGTAGACGGGCATGTTGCTAGCTATGGTGGGCCCTATTTGTTAACAAACCCTTTGTTTACATACCCATTAAACCAGATTCTTTTTTTCAGCGCACAAACAGTACAGACAAATAGTGGATCGTGAGTAGATATTCACTGATTTTGAGGAAAAAGGTTATTATGACAAAAAAAATGATTCTCCAGAATCACTGACTTCAATTATCCCCCCCCCCCCTCCGTTTCTCTTTCCTCTTTATCTCTGGTCAGGTTTATATTTTTGCCCGTGGCGCGTGCAAGAGAGAGAGAGAGAGAGAGAGAGAGAGAGTCGCGAGTCGATGAGGAGAGAGAAGAAAGCGTGAGGGAGAATTAGAATGAGGGAGAGGTGGTGGAGAGGGGAGTGTGCAGTCAGAGCTTTAATCCATTTGGCAGCATACTATGTCTGGCGTTCTGTTTGACTGCCCTTAAATCTCACGCCAGCTATAGCCAGCCACATAAGTTAACTTCCCTTATAATCTGCGCTCAGGTTCTCCTGAGTGTATAGCGTGTGGTCACATCAAGGTTGGGTGTGTCAGTTGCCGCTGGTGACTTGGCTTTTTGTCCGTCAACCCCCACACCCCCCATGTTAATCCCAGGTCAAGACTATTAGCCCAATGATCAAAGAGGGGACACAAGCAAAGCCACAACATTGTCACACACTGTGGCTTCCCGCTGTGGACTTCACATGCTATTTAGGCAGGATTAGATACACCAAGCATAGTACTTTTCCTCTTACTTACTTCTCACTGACCCTTTAATTTTTTGGAAAGCGAGACACTGCAGGTGAAAAGGCAAAAACAATTTAATGTATAGATATAATCATGACACTTAAAACATTTTTTTTTTTGATTTACATTTTTTTTATATACTTTAATAAATATGCAAATGTAGCAATGTCTTACTAATTATGTATACAGTTCCACATCTTTAAAAACAAAAATATCCTTGTTTGATTAAACCATAGTTAAAATCTTTATTTCATTTTTAGACGGAACAGATTTTGGATACAGACATGTTATGGACGCAAACTATCCGACAATCTCAAAATATGTCCAGTTCTTGATCAAAACAATGTTTTTAGCTTCAGTGTTGCATTGATTCAACTCTTTAAAGTCAGTTTCAGTGTCTGCTGATGACACATGCATTCCTAGGTATCCCGTTACGTGATTTGTCAACGTCGACTCGACTCATATTCAGATTACTGACCCAGAAAAGGATGGTGTGTGTTTATGTGTGTGTGTGAGCGAGAGACAGTGAGAAAGAGAGAGAGAGAGAGAGAGTGAGAACATAAGCATCACATAGCAAACTCAATGAAGATCCTCTACCTTCTCTCTCTCACTGAATTAATCATTGGCTCTGAGCTATAGTGTGTGTGTGTGTGTGTGAGTGTGTGTATGCGTGCGTTCGTTCGTTCGTTTGTGCATGCGTGTGTGTTGAAGACCTCCGTTCATTTCATCACCATGATCCGGTAATTGCTCATTAGGATTGAGATCAGAAGATTATTTTATGCAGGGTTCATAACCGTCACGCAGCTTGTGTGGACCATGTACAGTGTATTCTCTACATGTATGTCTGTTATGTTCCAGTTAATGTGCATGTGTGTGTGTGTGTGTGTGTGTGCACGCGTGTGTTTGTATGTGTATGGATGCTAAGCAGTGATGCGATGAGGACGGATAACCAGGGAAACGGTCTCTGTAAGCCCACTGCAGTCAGTCAGCCCAGATTAGAAGGCAGAGATGCTGCTGAAGATAAATTAACTCGCACGCGTGACCGAGCAGACAAATAGCCTGAAAAACAGTCAAGGTTTATTTAGAACAGAGGCGAGGTGTAGCCCTGCCTTTTATCTGCCGTTTTTGCTGTGTTTGTGTAGTGTAAAAGAAAAATGTATTTAGATGATCTGAAGCCAAAATATGCCCCCCACTGTCACAATTTTATGAATTATAGTAATCTTCAACAGTTTTTTAAATAATCATGTTTCATCAGTCTTTTCTGAATAAGCCATTGGGCATCAGAGCTCCTGTAGGGCAATCACTCAAGCCTCCAATCAATGGTTGATTGTCTGTTAACAATGTACAAGATATATTTTTACACAGTCTGTTTTCTCTGTTAAAGGGGACAGAACGTTGGAACCTTATACCCACTAGTCTAAAACCCTGGTATAGACCAACAGTAATGCTTCTAACAAAGGACTAAAAAAACAACAGTGCTTACACAAATAGCTTACTAGAGTAGTCTATAGTCTGATTATGCTGCTTTTGCTCTCTAGTTTTGCAAATTGTATTATTCTACAAATTTCCTTTTTATTATTTCTTCCTGTTTTATAATTTGTATTCATATCTTTGATTTTGACTTTCAAAAGCTTCCTGTGGACAGGTGTTGAGAACTAGCATGTACAGTATGCTACAACACTTAGACAATGCATCTGGTTCGTCATTGTGATATTCATGTCAAATACAATCTAATCTAACTAACTTACTTACCGAACATTAAAGATACGAAAAAAACAACACAACACGTAAAAACAAATAGCAAAAAAACAAATCTGTGCTCTCTCTGTAATTTAGACGTTAGAAAATGTCATTTTTGTCACAGCCGGCCGGGTTGGCTGTGACAATGTCTTGTGGGCACGCCTGTGGACAGACTTTGACAGGAAACAGTTTGTGAGCTGGAGTGATGGAAAGTGGCGATGTGGAACAATCTGATGAAATGATTTTGGTTTCACCTCCTCCAGCTAGGTCACAGCATCCCCCGCAGACCAAAACCAATCTCAATCACTTTTTTTCTTCTTTCTATTTTTTGTCTCTCTCTCTCTCTCTCTCTCTCTCTCTCTCTGTATCTCTCTCTCTCTCTCTGTCTCTTTCCCCTCTGCCCTCCTTAACTGCGTTGCCATCTCCAGTGCAAGACCTTGGCAGGGATATGCGACCACATCATCTCTCTGTCGTCAGACTCTCTGGTCTCTCAGTCGGCCCATCTGGAGGTGGTCCACCTCACCAGCATCATGCCCAGTGAAGGGCTGGTAAGGACACACACACACACACACACACACACACACACACACACACACACACACACACACACACACACACACACACACACACACACACACACACACATACGTTCCCACCAGAGCTGCTTTGAAAGGTGCAATATAAACCTCCAATAAAATGACTACTGTACGTGTAATGTACACTATAACATACTGTATATATGTTATACTGTAAAAATAAAAAAGTTAGGAATACTCACATTTTCAATACAACTGTCTTTTGTTTTCGAGGCCAAGTAAAACTCTTAAGCATCATCAAAACACACAGAGACAATTTGGGGTCGACAGATAAAGACAATACTTACGTTAGTTACTCCTTTAATTTATCAACCATATGTAGGTCAAGTTTAGACTGGATTCTATCACTCTGGTCCACACACAGTCAGAGACACAAATGTTTTATATATGATGTATTCCTGTGTGTACTCTGTGCTGTACTGAATCCTCTGTGTGCTTGTGTTTCAGGGGATGTATATCAAATCCACGTATGATGGACTTCACGTCATCACCGGAACCACGGAGAATGTGAGTCTTTTGTTTCACTCAGCCTGAAGCTTGACAGTGACACTCCACCAATGTACCTGTTATATGTATTCAAACACACAGTAAAACCTATAAGCAATAAATAGACAAATGAACGGGATCATCAGCAACATATAAGCAACTCAAAATAATATAGTTTTACGTTCAAATGGGGAAGGAAGTTGTTAATTCATTTTCTGGTATTACCCTGTTATTTTTCTTTATACATTGATCACAGATAATAACGGTTCAATTTAGGGCCACACTTTTTGTTGGATCAGCTTAAACAGATCTGGAAGAAAATATTGGAAACAGAAGAACCAAAAAACGTCAAACAGTCCACCAACAAGAAATACAAAAAAAAAAACAGAATATCACTGGTCCAGCTCATAAACATTGAATATGTAGTTTCTGAAGAGTTTATTATTTGGATAACGATGAAATACATATACTGTATATAATGAAGTTGGTCCTTTTCCTCTGCAGTCTCCAGCAGACCTGTGTAAGAAGATCCATGCTGGGGACGAGGTCATCCAAGTCAACCACCAGACAGTGGTGAGTTTAACCGGCTTTCAAACTCAACACTTATTATACTAATGGCGGAAAGGTGTTTGTCCATTATGTTTTCTGCATTTCTTTTGCTCTGCATTCTTTACTAAGGTGACGAGATGTCAAAGTACACAATGTCACCACCTTTTAGTGTCATCGGTGCTTCCTGCCCCTGTGTCTCTATGTAGGCTAATTACACTGGCTGATTATAGGTTACGAGACCTTTGTTCAATCCGGCGTGGCGCCAGCTCACTCTATCTGGATGTTTTTCCCCATTGTCCTATGAGATAAAAACCCAGAGGGAGGCGTCGAAATGTGAACTCCAGTTTCCACTTCGAGACTTGAAAAATGTTGTGCTTCTGGTTTAACTCATCCCATCAACAGAGAGAGAGAGAGAAGAAATGGGCCGCCATTTTAACTGGAACGGTGCTGTGTGTGGCCCAATGTTGTCTAGCTCTGGCTGGCACAAACAATTTGTTCCAGCGTTTATTTGAGATTCATGTGAAAGAAAAAGAAAAAAAAAGTTTGTTTGTTTGTGTGTGTGTGTGTGTGTGTGTGTGTGTGTGTGTGTAGATGTCTACTGTGTGTGCTTTTTTTAAAGTGTTCCCCTTGTACGTCTGGATAGGTGCCGCTCATGCGAAAGCGTGCACACAGGCACAGGGGGAGCGGGCGGGCGTTGATTGACGCGTGAGGGAGACCGAGTGTGTTATCTCCTTCTTTCCTCTCTCTCTCTCTCTCTCTCTCTCTCTCTCTCTCTCTCTCTCTCTCTCTCTCTCTCCTCGGGGTGACAGAGCAGAGCGCACCCTGCCAGCCTCACAGCTCCAACCCTTCATTACTCCCACAGCTATCCCCTCACCACTCTGATCCCTCACTCTGGGGGAGGAGATAAGACAGAGGCGTGTTTGTGTTGTGTTGTGTGTGTGTGTGTGTGTGTGTGTGTGTGTGTGTGTGTGTGTGTTTGTACTTGTACAGGTATCTTTCTGAGGACTTTGTAACCATCGGAGTGAGGACATTTTTGAAAAGTCAATACATTTTGCCTGGTCGTCATTTCTTCAAAGGGCAGTTTGAGGGTTAAGACTAGGTTTTAAGTTTCATCTATGAATTAGGTTTAGGGAAGGTTTAGGCATATAGTTGTGATGGATAAGGTTGAGGTAGGGGGCCAGGTAATGCATTATGTCAATGAGTGTCCTCACAAAGATAGAAGTACAATAGTGTGTGTGTGTGTGTGTGTGTGTGTGTGTGTGTGTGTGTGTGTGTGTGACGGGGACAGTGGAGGGAAGTCTCTAGTCAATATAGCTCTTTTCCCCCCAATCTGCTGAGAAGGGGAAGATGGATACGCACTACCAGCAAACTCTCTGTCAACATGATGATGATGATACATTTATCCAATGAGGCTCCATCTTTAAAAATTAGATTAATGCGAATATTGAATGAGCAAATTCCATTCCATTATTGAATCATTATGTTGGCCTATCCCACGTGTTTTACCAACAGCGCTGCCTTCATGTCCGTGCATTAGCGTCTGTTTGAGGCTACTTCAAAAACAGGACAGCACACGCATTTAAATTATTATTATTATTATTTTTTTTTAGCTCAGCTCCTCTTTTGAGGTAACAATGTGGAATTTGCTTTAAGAAACAAATTGATTGTTTGAAGAGGCAACATCATTATGTGGAGGTAATAGCATCTGGTAAAATAACGAAGACCCCGGGGATTTAGAAAAACCTCTCCGGCAGCAGTGTTCTATTATTATTTTGGTAGGTGTCTCTCTCTCTCTCTCTCTCTCTCTCTGCTCTGTGTATATTTGCATAACAGAATGGTTCTAACGTGACCTTGTTAGGCTTGGCTCTGTGTTTGCCGTCCAGCTTTGAGGTGCATCTAACAAGGGTTGAGAAGTTTAGCATGGCAGAGGTTTCAGGATTTTCTTTGGTATGAAATGGTGTCCAACTCATTCAGACATAAATGAATTCTCCATCTGAGGCCACAGACGATTTGACTACTGTGGCTTCTGTTGTTAAAGGTATGGCTCGACATTTTGGGGGATACATTTATTCTCTCTCTCGCTGAGAGTTTGATGAAAATATTTATGTCCTCTCCTACCACTTACATATCTAAAGCCACGCAAGGATAAGCTTAGCATAGCATGAAGACAAGAAGCAAACGATGCATCTTTAGCGTTTTAATAGCATTTCGCTTCTGAGTTACTGAGATACTGGAAGTTGGAATCTGTCAATGTCTTTCAAACTTAACCACAGTCTTGCACTGTCAAAGTTTATTCTCGACATTTCAACTTTTTTGTCATAGTGCATTATGAGAAAAAACATTACTAATACATATAAGTATAGTAACTTATTCAATGGCTACTCTTGTTGCTGGTGAATGTCTAGTTTCAACCAGTGATCAGAAGTGGGACAAATAGGACAGGAAACGGATCTCTAAAGGCTGATAAAGGCTGGCTAGGACAGTTCTGTGAACGTGTGTGTGTGTGTGTGTGTGTGTGTGTGTGTGTGTGTGTGTGTGTGTGTGTGTGTGTGTGTGTGTGTGTGTGTGTGTGTGTGTGTGTGTGTGTGTGTGTGTGTGTGTGTGTGTGTGTGTGTGTGTGTGTGTGTGTGTGTGTGTGTAGTGGCCTCTGCGGACACTTTCTGTATCTGAGACCAGTGTAGCCAATCAATGCCCTGACGAGTGCTGTGAGCTCTGGAGACAGGCTGGCCCGGGAAACCACAAGGAAACTCTGCAGTCAGCACTCCTCTCTTACCATCTCTCTCTCTCTTTCTGCTATAGGACCATATTAACTAAAAGACCATTTATTGTTATTTGATAATTTTTTTTAAACCATTGGTGCATAGTTGTGGTGTCTTGGCGTATAGGTAGCCACAAAGCCTAACGACCAGTTTGGTTAGATCTAGTAAACACTTTTTTTACGAGGTAGCTTGCCTGAGGCTTGTTTGTGAAATAGTTGCTATGCTGCAGTGTTTTCTTACTGTAGTATCCGTTGCCATGGGTATCATCGTCTCTACTCAAAACACACTTTTATCGGAGAGCGTTTCCAGATTTCATTTGAGCTTGCCTTTTGTTTTTATTCCTGTCTTTTATCCTTTTGTTTTCATATCTCTCATTATTGTCTGTGTACATGTATTTTATGCCCTTTGTTTTAATCGTGCTTTTATTTGTTAAGCACTTTGTAACTGTGTTTTGAAAAGTGCTTTATAAATAAAGTAAATTATTTTTACAATATTATTATCATCATATAAACCACATTAAAGCTAGGAAGCACTCTGAAAGGACTTGTTAGTTTGGTTGTGTATTTAATTTACATCTCCATCGATTCTACAGAAAATACAACTAAAACATATGAATGGATGTATCTACATTCAAAATGGGCAGCCAGAAATAAACTTATTGTTCTGTGTTTTTTGTACAGTAGTTTTCTTGCTCTTTGCTGGCATTTGTATGGTTAGACCTGCACACACAGTACAATCAGGTAGTGGATCGTGAGGAGATATTCACTGATTTTGACAACAAAGGTATTTGAGCTTGCATTCTCCAGAATCACTCACTCCACCTTTAATGCATTAATTGTCGATAAATAAATGAACAGCAGTGGTTAGTGTTTCAGAAACACGTATTATCGGGACCCATGTGTGTTTTGTTTGCAGCAACAGGGTTTAAAAGCTTAATATTGTTGCCTGATGGTTTCCCTCAGCAGAATCGGTTTCTCACAGTGCAATTGTGGTTTGCAGAAGTTGTTTTTAAACCTATTGTGTGTGTTTGTGTATGTGTGTGTGTGTGTGTGTGTGTGTGTGTGTGTGTGTGTGTGTGTGTGTGTGTGTGTGTGTGTGTGTGTGTGTGTGTGTGTGTGTGTGTGTGCTCCTCAGGTGGGCTGGCAGCTGAAGAACCTGGTCAATGCTCTGAGAGAGGACCCGTGCGGAGTCATCCTCACGCTGAAGAAAAGGCCTCAGAACACTCTGAGCTCCACGCCCGCTCTGCTCCGCAACGTGCGCTGGAAACCACTGGGCCTGCAGGTAAACACCGGGCATAGCACACGCCAGCCTCGACAGTGTTGTATGGTAAACGGTAAATAGACTTGTCTTATATAGCACTTTTTAGACGAGTTTCTCAGCCCCGAAGCGCTTTACATTTTATATATACAGTCTGTGGGGTTATCACATGCTTTTTCCCGGCACATCTTGACCTGAGGAGTGCCGATTGCACGACTGCATTTTGAAATATTACCTAAAAGAAGCCAGACAACGATCGAGTGTGCACAATTTTTTCTACTTCAAGCTATAGTGCGTAACTTATTTCACCCCCCATGAAGAATTCTGATTAATAACAACAACACTGTCGGCACGTCTAAATGAGGTAAGCCTTCGGTGAGCATGCATGGATTTATTACCTTCTGCTGAAGTCCAGTTTTTTTTTCTTAGCAGAATAATCAACAACTGAAACATTTCTTGGGCACCTCTTGGGATTTTTTCTGAGTTCCTGCGCCAGTGTCGGGAGGGAGGGGGGGAGGCAACACCAGTTTGTAAAGTCTGCCATACTGAGAAATATAGAGAGAGTTTTGTGGAGCTGATTGGCCTGATCAACTTTGTGTCAACTCGTTTAGTGATGGCTTGAATGTAACCGACATTCATTTATATAAAAAAGTTACGCAACGTGTCTTTAAGGATTCAAGGACGGTTTAGTGCCATGTACAGTAATCTGTGTTGTCCCTCTAGCTCTGCCCTCTTGTTTCCTGCTGCCCACACACTCTGCTTTCTCCTACTGGCATTTTAAACAAATATTTTCAAAGGAAACTTGTTCAGTGTTTGACCTTGCATCAATCCTCCTGTTGAACGTATCGACAAATCTGTTTTTTACAGCCTGCCGTGCTGCTGGCACCGTTCAAGGCCATTCACAAATGTGTTGGTGGCTAAACCCGCACCTGAGCAGAATTTATGCACACTGAGAGCATATATACATACAGTATATATACACTCACCAGCCACTTTATTAGGTACACATGATCAATTGCTTGTTAAAACAAATACAGTAGATGCTATCAATAAAATATACAAAATGTGTATCTATTGAAGCAAACTTCTGATTCTCATTTATTTTTGTTTTCCTAAAAAAAACTGGTGTGTGTTATCTCAATGAGGCTGTTTCATATTGTTTGCTGCAATGAGCCTATTTGCAGGTGAAGTGAACTGTTCAGCTCCAGTGGCTGTTGGTAGTGCATACTGTAGTTAGAGTTTTGCACATTGAGCTACAGTTGTGCCCACTGTGGGTTAGCGATCGGAAAAAAACTGTAAAAGTATGAATGATTGAAATTGTATAGATGAGACTGAACACTCTCTCAGGAGCAAGGGCAGGGTCACCAAAGGGTCTTTCCACACTCACACTCACACTCACAGTCACATGTTTAGCGATACCTTGGTCCAGAATCATATAGACAGCCAGAACCCATAAGGAAAAAAATAAATCTCTTCATCTTTGATGCACAGAAAGA
>NC_137214.1:26698678-26948678 GCF_949987685.1 Ammodytes marinus | reverse complement strand
TTTACTCTACTTCTAACCACCTCCCTCTTTCCATGCAGGCAGGCAGCAGTGGGCTGTAATCACTAAATTACTGTTTTCACTCTCGGCTCCAGTCACCACACTGCACAGCTCCCCTGCCTAGCATCCATACTCCCTCTCTCGCTTTCTCTCTCTCTCTCTCTTTCCCCCCTCTCCCCCTCTCCCTCCCTCTCTCTCTCTCTCTCTCTCCCTCCCTCTGTCTCTCTCGCCCCGTCTTCATTATTTATTGCGAAGCCGTCTTACTGTAAGCTGCCGTCACAAGAGGAGAGAGTGCGAGAAAAGAGAGTAAAAAGAGATTGAAGATAGAGAAGAGTGGGCCCCCGGTCGGAGATGGAATAAAAGTGTTGAATATAAAATGAATTTGCCTAATGCACTGCTGATGAAATGATGAAACACTGACTGGGCCTGCTTAATGAGAGCGCTGCCAACCACTCATTGTTGCTCGGCCCTCTGTGTCTGTTTATCCATTCTGTCCACACTCGCTTCTTGTCTCCTCTTTTTCTAAAATGGAGCATCCTCTTCAGACATATACAGCAAAACACCCCATTTCTTTTATCATATTATTCTGTTCATTTCATGTCATGCTTCCACCATGATGATTTACATACAATATCTTCCAAACAAACACAACATGAACAGCACAGGATAGTACATATATCCTATCCCAGGATGATGTCAAACCCACATTAAGCATTAGACATCAAACTAATAATAACCCAAAACAAAAAGCATATAAATATAATTAAAAAAAGGAGGTAAACAAAGAGGACACGTTTACATTGATAGACCCCATTTTTCAATACCCGAGAAACAACTTCCTCGGGGGGAAGTTGTCGCCACGATTTCCAAACACATTTATCACCCCGACTGTGAACAAATATAATTGTATTATTATAATTTTTTTGTTATGACATTAAAACACTACAGACAATACTTCTCCACCAAGCAATACAACATAACAAACAAATATACAGTACATTCACTGTAAATTTAGGACTGTGAGTTTCCGTGACATCAAAAGCAAGGTGTCCTCTCCTTGTGGATGGAGGCCACTGATGATCAATGAATGCACGTGTCCTTGAGTGAAGCTGAGGTAGGACTGGGAGGCCACGCTAGCTTCTTATCTCTGTCCTCTTCTTCTTCTTCTTCTTCTTCTTCTTCTTCTTCTTCTTCTTCTTCTTCTTCTTCTTCTTCTTCTTCTTCTTCTTCTTCTTCTTCTTCTTCTTCTTCTTCTTCTTCTTCTTCTTCTTCTTCTTCTTCTTCTTCTTCTTCTTCTTCTTCTTCTTCTTCTTCTTCTTCTTCTTCTTCTTCCCCTGTAGCTTGAGAGAGAGGGATGAGGAGAGAGTGAGAGAGAGAGAGAGAGAGGAGGTTGTCATGGGAACAGACATGGAGAGCCCTGTGTGAGTGAAGAGGGCCTCAGACAAAATGACAGAATAGTGGATAGAAGCGATTGACCGTGGGAGAGGCTGTGCAGTCAGACAGATATAAAAACATACACACAACAAGGCTTTGTGTATACAACTATCTGTTTTGTGATTTGTTGTACGTAACTTTTTTTCAAATAGCCTAAATGAATGTCTGTTACATTCAGGCCATCGGCAAACTATTTGTCACAACGTTGATTAAACCTGCTCAGCTCCACAAAACCTTCTTCTCTGTATTTCTCAGTATGGCTGATTCGACTGCTGAGGAAAAAAATATATAAAATCCATGCACGGTCAACGATGGCTTACCTCATGTACTGTAAATGCGGCTACAGTGTTTTTGTAATTACTTATAATTCCTCATGAGGGCGACAGAAGCCATACACACTAAAGCTTTAAAACAAGCTGCATCACAAGGAAGATTTCACAAATAAAAGCTTCCCTTTCCCACTTTTTTTTTCCTTTTTTTTCTTTGATGCAAAAAAATATATAATACTCAGTGACTGCAGCAGGTTGAGATCCCCCTCACCATCCTCTAATTACAATCCAAAGAAAAGGTGCCCGTACTGTATAATAGAGTCATAGGGCGGTAGGATGGCCTAGAGAGGAAAGTGGTGGCCGACCAGCAACTGCAAATGAAATCGGTGGTTCAATCCCCGGCAGCGGACAGGAAGGTGTTACTTGTAAAACTAGTGGCGGCTGGTATTACATCTATGGTGCACCATCTCTATCATTGTGTCCTTGAGCATGGCACTTAACCCCAAACTGCTCCAGGGGGCGCTGTGCTATGGCTGACCCTGCGCTCTGACCACCCCCTGCGGGAGAGTGGTAACTTGAGAGTGGATATGCGAAAAAGACAAATTTCAATGTGCCTAGTGTAAATGGACTAATAAAGATATAACTTAACTTAACCTCTCTACCCCCTTCTCTCCCCCCAGCCGGTGCCCACCAGCCCCACCAGCACCTCCCCGACACCTGGAGGGACTCTGGGCATGTCCAAGATGGACGCCCAGGACGTCTACATCCTCTCCCCCGTCTCTGGACTCTACAGCACCAGGTCAGGCTCCTCACACACACATATTTTATACCTAAGTGTCTTTGTCTCTCCTTTCATGCATAGTATTATCATTTTACTCATGTATCTACCTAACCCTAGTGTTGGGTTTATTTTATTTATATATTTTATCTTCCACCTTTCAACATTTCTGTTACTTCGGCTGCTGAGAGTTCGGTCTCTGCTGTCTCCTAAAGTTTTTCAATTATAGCTTTTCCTATGTTTTATAAAGTGTTTTTTATTTTTTTTTAATTTTTTTTAAGTAAACAAGTAATCATGTACTGCTCTGTTTGCAGTTGGGGAGTAGGGGGATATAGCACTTCATGCTACCTTTTTGTCCTGTTGTTGAAACGTGCTAACGTTGGATTTGACGTTGACATCTGTGCTCTCCTTTTAGGGAGGAGCTGGGTCTGATGTCATGCGATGACATCAGCCGCTACAGCGTGAGCTCCCAGTCGGGCTCTAAAGGCTCGGAGGCCGTCAGCTACTACCTGGACCAGGACAGTGGTCAGTTCTTCTCCCTGCTGGAGGGAGACGGACCGCCCGGGCCAGACTATGACAGGGGGGGCCGCAATACAGGGGTTCGCAGGCGGGACAAAACCCCCACCCATGGTAAGACGCACAGAGGCAACCAGACAGTGTGAATTTGGCAGTGCTGTCTGTCTGTCTGTCTGTCTATCTGTCTGTCTGCCTGTCTCCGGCCCTGTGTGTGTTTGTTTAGTAGAACAGCATATTGTGCTCTCACACCAGCCATGACCTCACCTTTTTCCTCAGAATTCCTCCTTATCTGTTTCATCACTCATCGCTCCATGGCTCTGCTTCTTTGTGTCTTTTTTCGTTTTGTTTCGTGCGCTTGCACCAAAACAACACTGATCACATGCCACGGATGGGTCAGTCCCAAAAACACTTGTCTCCAGCTCCCTGTCTGCCCCGCCACCTGTGTCCCTGGTATAATACGTCCATGGTGTCGCCCCCCCACCCCACCCCTTGTTCAAAGCAGCTTCCCTAGACATCCTGTACCTTGTTGAGAGACTCTAAAGGGGCCTATGATGTGACGGGCAAGGGCCATGTGTTGTCCTATAAATCTACTGAACTGTAGACAGGTCATCAATGAAGAACACAACTGGACTCAAGTCAAGTCAAGTCATTTTTTAATTTGCAGTATATAGCCCAGTATCACAAATAACAATTTGCTTCAGGGAGCTTCAAGACACCCTGTGTCCTTAGACAATAATATGAATCTATATATTGTACTACATTTTGTTATATCTTATAAGTTATTTTTGTTTTCCAAGTGTGTAGGAGAACAAACAGTACGTCATGGTACATTGCAAAACTGCCTGTTTGACTGAACATATCATGATATTTTTTAATCTTAGACCCTCGATTTTTGAGCTTTACATTTCTTTTTAAATGCTAATGTTGCTAGGTGTATGCTGGATTGTTAAATACATTTAAGCACGATCCACATTAAAGCAAAGAGATACACATGATGCATTCAGGAACAGAAGTGAGTGTAGGTCAGCCGCATATTTGCATTACACCGACTATGAATAGAAAACTTAACTCGAAACCAAAACCCAAAACTAAGGACATTTGACCTTTGCCTTACATGTCATAGATATTATAGCCCCTTGAGAGTCTTCCATTCCTCCCCCACTCACCTGCACACACTTTGTCTCACCTGTCCACCCCTCCAGCTGTCTCCCACACAGTCACTGCCTCACTGCCCCCCCCACTCCCTCCAAATCCCCCTAGCAGGCTATCTGATTGCTGATTGGTCGTTCCAGGTGACCTCAGGCCTGTTTCCATGCCTCCCGAATATAACTGGATGGCCGAGCCTAAGGAACCCAGCTTGGGCAAGAGAGGGAGCCGAGGTACACACACACACACACACACACACACACACACACACACACACACACAGTCCAAAAACACAGCAACCCCTCACAGGCAGGTCGGACCGGTGCCGTGCTTTTTTTCCTCCATAATCAGCTCTCTCAACACATTTCAGCTCATCCTCTGGTTATCCATGGTGGTGTGGTTGTGTGAGGATACATATCTTCCAGGTATGTATTTGACAAGTAAAGACATAAATGTGAGGACATTGCATTTATACAGCTGCCCTGGAAAAGAGGGTTTCTTCTTTTCGCTTTGTGACTAATTCTAAGCACCAGCTTCACCATTTTTGTGGCCAGACAAGAATCTGTATTCGGCCGAGGTTCCTCCACTCTACCATCAGACAGTCAATGAATAACATTAAAAGCACAATACTAGTGTTGGGGGGGGGGGGGGTCTGCCTGGCCCTTTCTCCTCTTTCTCCAAGTCACATTTTAAGCTTTTCACATTTTAGAATATGGATAATAAACACATTAGGTGGAACGCTTTTTATTCTATCCGGGAGCTAAAGCGGAAAAAAACTTCCTGCAGATTGATAAGATTTATCAGTGGTGCCCTCCAAATCATCATAATCACTGCAAACAGATTAGCTTTATGTCTGCGGCTGTGGATCCATATCAGATGCTACAGCTCTGAGGCACTTTTATGATCCCTTCCTGTTGGCTCTTCTTATCTGTAAAGGTCTATTCACCCTCATCCGTCAGCTCTTCTCTGGGGGTTTCCCTCGACTCGAGAAACGTTTCCATTGAGCCATTCGGGTCGGCACGGTTCGGGTTGGCACTGTGACGCTAGATCTCGCCTGCATTTGCATTGCAGACAGCACCTTTTTACTTGGTAGGCGGGGTTCATGTTGGACGGCAATAACCGCGGGCAGAGTATAGTATAAAGTATATGGGTGAGGGTTAGGGAACGGATTTTTTTGACCAATCAACAGAGTAGCTCCACCCTTTGGCCTGCTTGGTACCCTAACAAAAAGGGTCCCGAAAATAAAAATGTGCGGCTCGGCTTTCTTATCGTGGGACCCTTCCCAACTTTTGACAGTGGAAATGCAAATAAAAGCGTGCCGAGCCTGAACTGAACTGAACTGAACCACACCGCCCATGTGGAAATGAGGCAAATAAAGCTATCTCCAACCCCATCCTCCTTCCGATTCTATTCTAACTTCCCTCCCATTCTGTTGAGCCCCTGTCCATCTCTTTAACATGCTCTCACCCCTCCCCGGCCCACCACAGATTCAGACAACTCCCTCCTGCGTTACCTCAGCGATGACAAGATCCTGGTGATCGAGGAGGAGCCCGAGGGTCCGGGCAGGGAGAGCCGGAGGGATTCCACCAGACGCTCCCGACGCAAGAGCCGCAATCCCAGCAGCCCTAGCTTCCCCATCAGCCCCTCCATGCTGTCCTCCACCCTGCGCCTAGACCAGCCACCCGAGCCTTTGCCTGTACGTATACACACACGCACGCACGCACGCACGCACGCACACACACACACACACACACACACACACACACACACACACACATTTTCAGAATCAGGTTCATCAGTTATTAAAGGTGCACTTTGCAGTTTCAGCGGAGGGATATTTCGTTTACAGTTGCAAAGTCTGCAGTTAGTTTACGTATCTACTCCGAATGTCTTTCTGAGTATTGAATAATTCTATCATTATAAATCAAAACTAATTTTTTTTTTAAGGAAACCAAGACGAGAGAATGGTTGTAAACACAACTGTGGGCGCTGCCGCTGTAAAGTGAATGAGTAACTTTTCGGATAGTTCACTTTTTAAGTGTCTAGAGGTCAATTCAGATATGAGAATATACCTTGACATAGTGTCACTTCTCTGACATACCCAAAGTTACATAGTGCACCTTCAAGAGGCAAAAAAAGGCTAATGTTTTTTCAGTGGTGCTTTTTTAAAATTCAAATTCACAGAATCAGAATCAGTAAGACTAGAATATGTTTGTAAAGCAAACTGTGGGCCCTGCTGCTGTAAACAACAACAGTGAAACTGTTACTTTTCAGGAAGTGTTCCAAGGATCCAATTTTCCCTAGACAAAAGGTTGTTTATTCATGAGATTCATATCTCAGAAAATGTTCACTTCTCTGACACACCCAAAGTATCATAGTTCACCTTTTAAAGGATACGACAGCAACAATTAAACAAATTCCCTGACTTTAGCATCATCTACAGCTAAAACCTGAAAGAATTGCATTCCCCTGAGCTCAACTGTTTACCACACTGTTATGCTGGCTCTTTTCATAGGAACCATATGTACTGTACTTTTTATTTTGAGTCCATCCCACACACGCCTTAATGCAAAAACAAACTTTTTATTGGGAAAATTGACAATGGCGCTGTCATTTAAGTGTCATAATAAATCATGACAGGTTTGACTGTGTGTGAGCTTGCACGGTGCAGGAAGATAAGGGCAGCAGAATGGAATTTAACCATCATCATCCTTAAGTAACCCCTGTGCCTCACCTATTTTGTTTCGTCAAAAGTATGCTGTTGTGATGAAAGAGCTATTAAAATACTCTTCAAGGCTTTAAACATCTTTGTGTTACTTAACAAACTGGAATGAACATGCCACAATCTATTGAAACATTTGATGTCTTTCCTTTTTGCGGTTGACATATGTCACGATGTTCAAAGATCCACACACATTGCTCTGTGTGTGTGTGTGAGTGTGTGTGTGTGTGTGTGTGTGTGTGTGTGCGCATGCGTGCGTGTGTGTGTGTGTGTGTGTGTGTGTGTGTGAGAGAGAGTGTGTGTGTGTGTGTGTGTCAGGTAGAGGGGACAAAAGGAGAGAGAGGATGATCAGTGTCATTGCATGGCTGCCAACTTCACGGATTATGAGATTGACACTCTCTAAGACACGGCCCTCTGTAACTTTGTGTTTTCTCCTCACGAACACGCCAGTAAACAAACACACACACACACACACACACACACACACACACACACACACACACACACACACACAGGTATACACAAACAAACACACCCTCACACAGAGGATTGCATTTGTATGCGGGGTAGCCATCTCACGACTCGCCTAACTCATCCTAATATCCCCATCTCCTCAGACACGCCTGGGTCTAAATAGGAGTTTATTCCGGACAAACACACACACACACACACACACACACACACACACACACACACACACACACACACACACACACACACACACACATACACACACACACATCGCAAAACACGTATCGATGACTCAGCATCAGCCAGACCAATTACAAGCGCGACTGACAGACTGTGCTTAAAACACGACTGACAGACTGTGCTTAAAACACGACTGACGCAAAGACACGCACACACACACACACACACACATACACACACACACACACACACACACACACATACACACACACACACACACACAATCAAACACACCCATCCATAGCGTGCCAGCAGGTCTCTCTAACCCTCTCCACCGTGTGTTTATCGCAGTGGTGACTCATATCTGTTCGTTGGCACATGTAGTAAACCGTTATGCACTAACAAGCGCTAACCTCAATGACCTGCTCATTTTCTCTCTGTGTGAGACCTTTTCTAGTCACTCAATATACCTTCTTATTTAGCAACACAAAATGAAATACAAGTTGTAGTGAAATGTAATGTGTGTGCTTGTAGCTGTCAGTAAAGTAACCTATAGCAGTGCAGGTACATTCAATCACTTGTGTAATCATAATAGTGAAAGCATGGATTAGTTATGAAATGATGATTATACCTAATGGCTATGGTGCTATATCCAACCCTGACCCTCAAATGACCCGGACCTTGAGTTTCTTCCTCCATGCATTTGTCCAAAAAAAGCTCTTTTTTTATGTGTCCACACAAAAATTATTTTTGATAGTGTTTTGGAATTTCAGCAAAGTGCAATTCATTTGAAGGAAAACAGTTAAGGTTAATGTCAGCTTCACAACTGGGAACAATGAATGCACAAGCACACCTGATTCAATTATTAGTCACCAGAAAATGAAGCGTGCAATCGGACAAAAAATGATCTGTCACGTGATGAAATTAATCAAATGTAATAATTATTAATAAAGAATGCTAAATAACTGTGTGTGTGTGTAGCAGCCATGTAGGTGAGGAGGATTTTTATTTTTTTAACAAAGTCTTTTTTTCCTTCTGTCTGTTAGCGAGGAGCCGACACGCTGCGAGCAGACACAATAGACAGGTGAGTTGTAGTCTGTGTTTGTTTGACAAGATGTGCATGCTAGTGATTGATGGAAAGAGTTATAAGACTGTGTTGTGGTTCTTTTAAAGCCCGCTGGTCTTTTCCTGCAGGTACTCTGGCTCAGGAAGCTCGGGAGCAGCCTCCATGAGGAAGGTAGGACAGCAGGTAATGATATGACGCTGTTTTTCTAACTCTATATGTTTTTATTAATCTATGCATACTCCTGATAGGTCATATTTGAAGGTGTGACACTACAGGCCAAACGTTTATTTTTTTCAAGCACTGGTCAATTTTCTGATTTTTGGGCTATTTTGCTTCCATAACATGTTTTCTTACATACTAGTATACATAAATGGTCCACAATGTACATTTAGATGTGTATTTTACTAATCCTTGTCTGTTTGCGTCTCTACATCTCTCCTTTACAAACATCCTTAATGGCTGTTATCTCAACATCAGTTTTTTTCAAAATTTTTCCATAATCATTTATTTTATTCCAA
Source organism: Ammodytes marinus (assembly GCF_949987685.1). Lineage (NCBI taxonomy): Eukaryota > Metazoa > Chordata > Actinopteri > Uranoscopiformes > Ammodytidae > Ammodytes > Ammodytes marinus. The sequence continues at coordinate 26,939,581 of NC_137214.1, read as the reverse complement.
ACATTCTGAAACATTATTACTTTAATGTAAGAAAATCAGCAGGCACATTTTCAGGTTGTTATCTCTGCAGTGGATTAGGTAAATAGCTAATGAGGTTAGTGTGACAAAGGAAGCTGTACACAGTGACTCAGTATTCATCGTTGATAAATAGCCTGCAGGTGTATTCAGCTACTGGTAATGTCAGATCCTATGATGATAGTAAACAATCCAGGTGTGTTAGCAGACAAAATCAGATTTCAAATTGTGATTAATAAGAAGAAAATCAAAGCTTATTCTTGCAAATTACATGCAACTAAAAGCACAATTACTCAATTCAGTTTGTCTGCTATTGTACTAGCCAATGTTAACCAACTTTACATACTGAAGCTATTGCTGAATAAAAAGACTGATTTTGAGACCTCTTTTTACACTAAATGTTATAATTTAGCATTGTCGTGGAATTGTCACTTGTGGCCACACTGGCTGTTTTTCTTTTCTTTTTAATTCAATTACTATATACGTTGATAAGAAGTCAGTTATTTTCATCCCCAATTGCTTTTAATACAATATTAGTAACATCTCTAACCTTTTTTAGATGCGTTTCATTGTTCCAAATGGCTGGAATAGCAAAGGTTAAAGCATCGTGACGTCACTATGCTTTCAGCTTTGAGTGGTGCATCACAGGTGGTATAGGTCACTTCCTGGATTAGGCAATGTTTCCTATTGTGATCCCTCTGTGCCTCTAATCCTCTCAGCCGGGTGCCTCTGCTAGAATACAAAGATACACTAAACATGGAGAGTGAATGGGCTGCCACCTCTGTGTGTGTGTGTGTGTGTGTGTGTGTGTGTGTGTGTGTCAAAAAGTTTGAAAAGTGTATCCGAATGTCTTTTTTTAATGTTTCAACAATTTGTCTCTCTCTCTCCCCTCTCTAGTCTTTCCATTACACCTCTCTAAGAACGAAAACCAAAAGGCGAAGTAAAGGTAGACGCACTGCTGCATTTTCCACTGTGTTTATTCTATGTGTGTGATCCTTGCAGTTTTACCAGTGTTGATGATAATAGCATATAGATTTTCTCCCCCAAAATTGTGCCAAAATGAACCTAATCTGTAAATGGTAAATGGACTCCACTTATACAGCGTTTTCCCCTGGTTTTTCACAGACTCAAAGCGCTTTACATTGTTTTGTACACATTCACCCAATCACACTCACATTCATACACTGATATCAGCAGCTACCACGCAGGGTGCAAGCTAACTATCGGGAGCAATTCGGGGTTCAATGTCTTTCCCAAGGACACTTCGACATGTGGCAGGTAGGCAGGGGGATCGACCCTCTGACCCTGCACTCCAGAGGCGACCTCCCTGCCCACTTCGCCACTGCCGCCCCCTGGGAATACTGTGACTGGCATGTACATGACGTGCCTGTGAGAAGAGGGAATGGCTTGAAATATCAAATGAGAAAAGTAGAGACGTGCCCAATATGATAAGAATTTGCAAAAGACTAGATGCAAACACAGGTGCAACAACAGTAGTACTACACTTGCAAAATAGAAACTTGACATTTTGCATTTACAAAGCACCCCACCAATCCAAAATGATGATTGACTTTTCTTAGGGTCCTGATTTATCACTTACATAATCATCATCTGAATATTCTTTAGCTTTGTAGATGTGCAACAAATTATTCATTTTGGAGGGATTTAAAAGTTCATACAGATTTGAAAGGAAGAAAGCCATACTTTAAAGGTGGACTCAGCGATTCTGGAGAATCCTTACAAATACAAAAAGAAAAATCCAGTTTCAATAGACAGCCTAGGCTCTGTAAACCCAAACACACACAGAATAGACAGTGTGGGGTTTGAGAGGAGATTTTCACTGATTTGGACGAACAGTGATTTTGACAACAAGCTCTCTCCAGAACAGCTGACTGCACCTTTAAGCTTCTGCTGACTTCAAAACATTTGGTGTAACATTTGGATTCAGTCTGTAAGTGCCTGGCTATAACCACAAAAAAAACATGGCTTCACTTCTAGATATCTTATTATTCTTCATTTAATTTCAAAATGAATATCAGTATTAACATGATTGTATTCCCCCCTCCGTGCAGGTTCCCTCACTAGCGCCAGCCGACGGAGAATCTCCTGTAAGGACCTGGGCCACGGGGACTGTGAGGGCTGGCTCTGGAAGAAGAAAGACGCCAAAGGATACTTCACCCAGAAATGGAGGAAGTACTGGTTCATCCTCAAAGAGTCCTGCCTCTACTGGTACACCAACCAAAATGTAAGGCATCACCATCAACTAGCAGAGTCCAACCCCTTTAGTTTTTATTAGGCAACACTTTTCCTGCGTTCCAAATCGCATACCCCCTTTTTTTTCTATTCTACATACTACAGCTGACTGTACAAAAATCTAGTTAGGAAGCAGTATGCTACAATTGGGGCATACCTTGTACTTATTTATTTCCTCATAACATTGAGACTTGATTTTGCCTCTTTCTTTAATATCCGACGCGTTTTTTTTTTTCATACGGAAGCTCCTTCGATGTGATGTCACTTCCGGAGCGCACTGGATTGTGGGACAGAATCGCCCGAATAGCATGCTGATTTGAACACTAAAAATCTCAGTCGGATGTAGTAGACATCCCGGTATTTTCAAGCATACTAAATCTGACCACAATAATTCGGACATCCTAAATCTTTTTTCTAACGTATGGGGATTGGAACATAGGGTTTTCCCCCCTGCATCCATATTCAGTTATTTTAAAACTACTTAACCGACAAAAGTCAAATTCAAAACAGTCCAATATCACAGCCTCAATATAAAATAGGGAAATTAACGGAGAACTCCACTGATTAGTCTAATGTATTCAGAGCATTCTGATCTCATATGAACACACAACCTACTGTATGACCCAAAGATTTAGTTAACATGTTTGGAAGAATGGATTATTAGAACACTTCCAATATTATAAAGAAAAATGTGAATGTGATATGTTTGTTTGTATAACTAAGTCTTCTACGGAGCATAGCCATAGCTCATCTATCTTCTTCATGTCCGCTGGAGAAAGGAGTTTATTCAAGCCAACGTCAACAGCATATGTTGTTTTCATACTCTTGACTAGAAGTACTCCTAACCTAAAATTACTGTAAATAGCTATATCAGTATGTATGACATTTTGTTTCTGTGTTGTTGACTTACTACCACTCTGTGTGTGTGTGTGTGTGTGTGTGTGTGTGTGTGTGTGTGTGTGTGTGTGTGTGTGTGTGTGTGTGTGTGTGCCTGCAGGATGAGAAGGCTGAGGGCTTCATCAGCCTCCCAGAGTTCAGAATAGACCGAGCCATAGAGTGCAGACGGAAATTGTGAGTGTCCCTCGCATGTCGCCAAAATGACTAATCAAGCACATTCGCTCTCACCCACACAACATGAACATGCAAAAACTACCTACCACGCAGCGCACGTACACGCAAACACACACACACACACATAACTAATCAGTCTTCTTCTCCCTGACTGACTACAGTGCCTTCAAAGCCTGTCATCCAAAAATCAAGAGCTTCTTCTTCGCCACAGATTGCCTGGAGGAAATGAACAGGTGAGTGAGTGTGTGTCACTGTGAGCCTTTCGCAGTGTGTGTGTGTGTGTGTGTGTGTGTGTGTGTGTGTGTGTGTGTGTGTGTGGGTGTGTGTGTGTATGTGTTTGTGTCTTTAGGGTGAGCCACTGCAGGTCAATACGGGGACATTATTCACCTATAGTCAGATATCATCATGAAGCTTTGCCAGTTGATTCCTTACAGTACATCAAAATAATTATTCCTTTTTGTTTTAAATTAAAACATTTTTTAAATAAGTATGCAAATGTGGTTATAATGTTATAACTAACTCATTGTGCATACATTTGCATCTCTTTAAAAAACTAAAAAATATCGATATGTTGGTTTAAGCCAGAGTTAAAATCTTCATTACATTTTAGAACATAAAAGACTCCAAAGTTTTTACAGAATTTTTTTTTCATTTTATAAATAAAAACATACCATGTACAGGTCATAAAAATGCTTTTTTTTTTGGCATGTTCTTAGAAATAAAATGATCATAAATCAGAAAATGAACAATGTATGAACACATTATTCTGTATAACCTTCAGAATAGTGCTTAGAATCATTATGGAAAGTTTAGTTGATGTAAGTTCTTTAGAAGTGGAGATTTTTAGTTCAGAGTTTCGAGAAAAAAAATAACGATGAGTTAATGGCCGTTAAAGATGGTTGTAGGAGAAATAGACCGACGCAAACAGACAAGGTTTAGCAAAATAACAGTTGAATGTGCATTTTGGATCTTGTATTTATACCAGTATGAAAGTAGACATGTTATACAAGCAAAATAGACAAACAATCTCAAAATCGACCAGTGCTTGAAAAAAACCAATGTTTTTTGCCTGCAGTGTCTCTCCTTAATGTGGACAATAGTGGGATGCTGGGAACGCATGTGTTCTCTCATGAATATTTTAACTGAGTAAACCGAGTTTACACAAGGCAACAGCCCACACAACACAGTGCATGAATTAGGCATGAGCTTGGCCTTCTGTTGTTAAATGTAAAACTGTGTACGTACGTGTGTGTGTGTGTGTGTGTGTGTGTGTGTGTGTGTGTGTGTGTGTGTGTGTGTGTGTGTGTGTGTGTATGTCTGTGTGTGTGTGTCTGTGTCAATCTGTGTGTGTGTGTCACATGTCCTTATGTGAGAGCAAGATCGTACGAATGCTTGCAGGAGTGCGAACTGATGAGCACTAATTATCCCCACACCTCTGCTCAATAACATGTAGAGATAATTGGGAAAGTGTAATTAACCAGCTATATTTACTCCCATACAGCGCTTACAGGTTCATGTGTGAAAGCTCTGTTGCAGACTTTTTCATGTGTATTTGTATATGTGTGTGAGTGAGTAGGGGTTTGTTGGTATATATAGAGAAACAGCAGAATACTTACTGGATCCTTATACAGAAATGTATCGTGGTTTTTTCCAGAGCACGTAGATGTGGATTTGTGACATAGGCGAGTTATAGTAGTTATACTACTGTCTGCAGTTGCGATCTTCGGAAAATGTTAACATGCAAGCGCCATCCCGAGTAGCGAAAGTAGAGAGTTCTCTTGGGGGTTAGAATGCTAGAACTAGAACTAAATATACATGCTGATTCCTGTTGTGGAATTGATGGTAAAGTTAGTTCAGAAAAATGCTCAAGGTGTCTTGAGAAAGTTTTTAATGGTAGAAATGGGCTACGGGCACAACATAGACAGCTATTCAAGACAAAACTGATGCTGAAAACGGACTGATATAAGGCTGGTGTTTTTGTAAATGATTCCTTATTTACAGAAAAGTCCTGCGAAAACACCAAAAAATCAGCAATGTGTTTCTGTTCCTTGACATCTCGGCAATGCACTCAGCCTTAGCCCATTTGATTGGGATTCATTAGTATTAGGGGTAGTACATTAAGAAGAAAAAAAAGAATAGGAAAATATATCATTATTTATAGCATTTTGTCAAAGTGTCAAAGAATAAACTCAGACTTCAATCAAACTTGCATCTTGTGCCCATACACTTTTGCTAATACACACGCACAAAAAGCCTTGTGTAGATATGTCTGTCAGAATTGGTTTTAGTAACAAGGGCAGTGCTTCTCTTGTAGTGCATAAGCACAGTGTGGAAATAAGTCTTTAAAAAGTAGAACTTTGGACAGATTGTTCAGAACATTTGGGTCTGTTCAGAAGGAGAAACAAACAGAGGAGTTGACTTTGATCTCGACATGTTGGCACTGATATGGAGAGTTTGAATTCATTTTTAACATTTCAACTCATTCTCAAAATGCAAAAGAAACAAAACAAATTATTAAAATCTTCCTCCTTTCATTTTTTTCCCCCCCACGAGAAACAGTCCTTAAAAGTACGTCACACACACCAGGGAAACACATGGTTCATTTCATTTCAATATATTTACACTGCAACCTATAAGAAGCACCTATCACGTGTTTAAGTGACAGCGGCCATTGTTGTTTCACTGGATTAAATGTGAAAAAGCAGCCTTCTTAAGTTACTGTATCTGTTGAGTTTGGTCGTACTGTCAAGAAAACAAGTGACCAGAACAAACTGTGACCTGAGATCAGGTTCTGCCAGTTGACAACACAAAGAAACATTGTTCAAGTTCAACCAAAACATTCCGATGATTGACTGATGGTTTTTCTTCTCTCTCTTTATTTCCTTTACTAAATCCTCTCTAAGCATTCCTAAGTTTCAAATGCTTTTATATCTTAATACCCAAAAGTCATACATGTTAAAGTGCCATCACAACATGTTTACGTAGTGGCAAACCAAAGAAGGCGAGTAGAGTAGAGTAGAGTCAGACAGACATACAGACAGACAGACAGACAGATATACTATACAGACAGCCAGCCAGACAGACAGACAGACAGACAGACAGACAGACAGCAAGACAGACAGACAGACAGACAGCAAGACAGACAGACTAGGGAGACAGACAGACAAGCAGGCAGAGAGAACCCCATCTGAGACTCACTGTCAAGAGAGAATGGGAGGGAGGATTGTCACTTCTCTCCTCCCTCTAATTATCTCTCTGTGCTTTGCTCTCCTCATCAGGGGAATGGAGTCAGTGAGACGGATGTCAACTGTTAAGAGACTCCATTTGAATTATTTAAAGTGAAAGTTTTTTTTTATTCATCACCCTCCATTTACCTAGTATGATCCGCCATGCTCCTGTTCTCATACGATAAGATAAGAAAGCCTTTATTGTCATACAGTCACCTTTACCACGACATTGGGAGTGCCAACTGAAGATGCATTAGACATGAAAAAGTCATCTATCCTTCAATGACTCACATTTGCTTTTTTTCTGTTTCCTTTCCTTGTTTCCTATAGGTGGATGAACCGGCTGGGGCTCGCTGCTATTGGCTACACGCCAGATGACAAGGTGCCCCGCCTTGATGAAGGTGAGTCTGGTTCACTACACTAGAGATTTTTCCTAACCCCCTCTTTGTTTATTACGTTTCTCAGGGACATACAATTGACAAATACATGTTTGAGTCATGCTCAAATAATAACAAAACAAATTTTTTTTTTTTTAAATAATGTCGATCAAATTTTAAAGAGAATATAAGTCTATAGATAAAGAAAAATAAGTATTTGAGTATAAGAGTACAAAGACATTTTTAAATAAATACATCAAATATATACATACATATATTGAAAATGAATACTTAAAATGAGACATTGTTAAAAAAAAATAAGTCAGGGATATAAAAGAAAGAAAAAAAAGGACTAGATTTTTCCTAGACATTTAACCTGTCACCCCTGAGTGTCTGAAAGTCACTCGTTTCTCTCTCTGTTTTTTCTTCTTCTCAATGTCAGACTACTGGAGTGAGAGTGATCAGGACGAGACGGATGGCTCCATGACGCTCAAACAGGAGGGACCCTCGTCCATGTGCGATACCTATCACCGCACGCCATCGGTAAGTAGCCTACACTCACTCACTCAACCCACACTCCAACACATAGTCTTTGCAGTGTTTCGTCCTGATGGAATATTTGATTTCCTAAGAGCGCCACAGAGTAGACCGGAGCTCTCAGCATTAATAAAACATCGGAGTGTGAGAGAGTGTATCTGGTTCAGAAAGCAAGCAGCCAAGACCACCACTCTCTGTTCCACCGCCAGAACTTGTTTACAATCAGACCTCTATGTGGCGACAATTGTCATCGCTCATTGAGTATATCTATATATATAGATATATATATATATAGATATACACAGCCCCATTCGGTCAGGATTGGTTTCTCTAGGGGGGAGGCAAGGCAATGTGGTTTTTACTTTTACAATCAGGTCCATTTAAAGGTGCAGTGAGTAGAATTTATCAGCGTTTTTCGAGAACAGATTTGGTAGAAATAGAGTATAATGTTCATAGGTGTGTAAGACGAAGAATAATTACTATTGAATAAACTAATAAATACATCTTCACCTCATCACTTTATATTGTGGAAAGACTTGAGACAGTGGTGGATGATGACCATCTTGAGTAACTAGCTTTTTGTCCTTGAAGGCCACCGTAGCTATTGTAAATTCTCCAAAGGGTACGGGTAAGCCAGGGAGTGTCGCAATCTACAATACAACACAGAACTAATGAGATGTATAAATGTGTGTATGTCCTTATAGGACTAGAATGCATGAGGTGAGTGAGTGTTGTTTTTGAAAATGTTATTCGATCCCCTGTATTCTCCTATTGTCAAAAAAGGCCGTACGGAAAAATGTATTTTATTACAGAGGAGAATGGCTAAATTGTTATTACCTGCGTGTAATATGAATCGTGTCCCAATGGGGGTTAAGCATACACAACTATAACATACTTCAGTATGCATGAAGGTGAGGTAGCATTGTCACCATGTTTTCCCAGCCGAACCACAAGACATGGTCATGTCAGCCATTCCTGGAGTTACTCATCTGCCATATCATTGCTTTATTTATTTGCTCTCATCTTTTGCTCTTCTTCTGCTCTTTCTACTCTCCTGTCCGTCCTCCTTCTCCTGTCGCACACTTCCTCCGTCTCCTTATTTTTGCGCGTCACATTTCCCTTCTATCTGTTCTCACATTCCACCTTTCTGTCCACTCTGTATCTGTACAACCCCCACTGTCCACCTCACACACACACACACACACACACACACACACACACACACACACACACACACACACACACACACACACACACACACACACACACACGCAAATACGTCCCCTCTTTCCCCCTTCAGTCCAACTTCCTTCAGAGTTACGACCAGTTGCCCCGCTCCGTGAGCTCCATGAGCCTGATGCGCTCCACTCCCTCCCCCCTCCCCCCTCCCTCGCTGAGTGCCTCCACGTCCCCCATCCCTCCACAGATGGTCTCTTCCACCTCCCCTCTCCCTCTCCCTCTGCAGGTCAACTCCTCCAGCCCCTTCCCGGAGCCCAAACATGGCCGACACTTCTCCAGCGAGTCCACACACTCGCACTCTTCGGCCGAGGAGCAGCAGCGGGGGGGCGGGGAAGGCATGGGCACGGGCAGCACCAGCACCCACTCGTCGGGCTGCCGCTCCACGCATCGCGAGCGCCGCTCCTGGCAGGTCTGGATTGGAAGCCATTTTTATTTAGATTGTTTTTTTTATTTTCTCCTCTTCTCTGTTCTTTGGTGATAATGTGTTGTGTATTCCCGCTCTCACCTTCACTACTGACGCATCATGTCTGGACCCCACCTTCAAAGTGGCAACGAGGAACTTTCAGTTTGTGTTCATTTCTAGCGGCCTCTTTGGACTGTGTTGTTCCTGGGTGAGCGTATACCCATGAAAAAGGCATTAGGAAGAACTATATAAAAAAAAGGATCCTTTGCACTGATGGTCTCGTTTGCTGTTAGATGTAGTTTATGACCACCAGAGGAAAAATTTGAAATATTTAAAAGTTCCTCATAGCTACTTTAATCACCCTGAGATTCAAAGTAACACCAACATGTAATTGCATCATCCTGGTAACCCCCAGACTCAAGTAAGCATTGAGTCCTCAAGAAACCATACGTATTGATCCATTGTTAATCTTCCCACCATTTGATCATGTCAACCATTGGGTAAAAAGCAGCTCATTTTCAGTAGGCTTTATACAACTCATATCAGACCCTGACCCATTACTCTGAGCAGGATACTGTGGTCTGCCCTCCATGCATGAATGCTCACTAGAATCTACTGTAGACATGGGCCGGTATGATATTCTGACAGTATGATAACCTTGACTCACGGTTTCACAACATCACGGTATTGCGATTACAGATCTTGAATGTGTTATTTTGAAACGTCTCCGTAAAAAGATAATGATACAAAACTTCGGCTGAACCCAATCTTTTTATGTTTTAACAACATCTAGAACATTCTGAACATAATACACTTCTATGTTAACATCTTGTGTGATCCCTAAGAACATCATGACGGAAATGAATAGTGGTTTTGAAACCTCAACTTTTTTTAAACCGCGGTATACCTTGACACCGGTTATCGGCCCGTGCCTAAAGTAAAGATTTGTTATCATATTAGACCCAAAGTGAAGTTTTTTCTTCAACCTAAAAAACAACGCTTCTTCTTCTCCTCAGGACCTGATCGAGACCCCTCTGACCAGCGCGGGGCTGCACTTCCTCCAGACGGCTCCGGGGGGCGAGAGCGAGTACGGAGGCCTGATGGGGAGAGACATGGGGGGAGACATGGGGCTGTACGGAGGGCTAGGCAGGCAGGGCATGTCCCCGGAGAGACGCAGGCAGGCCACGCTGCCCGTACGCAGGCACCACGCCGCAGAGAGGGACCGCGAGAGGGACGGGCCCTTCCCTCTGGAGAGGGGTCCGCACACACACAGCCACACACACCGGCGCTCCCACAAGCAGCGCAGCCAGAGTCTGCCCAGGAACAGGGACCCCATGCCGGGCAAGCTGCTGCACACGGTGCCCCACATGGAGGAGCGGAGCGAGGACGAGGAGGCAGAGGGGCACGCTGCGGACACGCTACAGGCAGAGGAGGGTGAGGGAAAATACATCGTTAGTGTTTAGAGAACAAAGTGTGAAATGAATCTGAAAGTCTGGTAAAAATGGTATCATTGAGCCACTGGATTCCATTGAGTCATTGTGATTCTGGAGAATGCTTGTTGACAAAATCACTTTTTCTCAAAATCAGTGAATGTCCCCTCATGAGCGGATTATTAGGAGATATTCTCTGATTTGGACCAAAAGTGATTTTGACAACAAGCGTTCTACAGAATCGCTGACTCTACCTGTAAGTGCACAAACACTTTTAGAGACAGGTGTGAAAATAAATTGCATCTAAAAGTCTGCCAATTTTTTTTAGCATTGAGGCACTGAAGGACATATTCAGATCTACTTAAAGGTGCAGTGAATAGGGGAATATGAGCTTATAGCCTATATGTTATCATGAAACTTTGCAAGTTAGATGCTTGTGAATGGAATTCTTCACTACTACACTACTTCTCTACATATTGGATTTCTTACTTTTTTTTCTATAATCTTTAATTATTAAGAAAAGTAAAGTTTGGCCAGATGATGGTATACAAAAAAAGGACCTTGTGCGAGAATCATCATATAGCCTAGCAAATACTCCCACTGCCCAGAATATGCTTTCTTCATGATAAAACTATCAACAAAACGGCTGCAGATAAATCTACCGTCAATCGACTCATTGACCAATCGACTACATTTCATATCAAGCACACCGCTGCACTCTACATCTAAACTTCTTTTCTTTTGTCGTTCGTGGTTGTAGCCCTGAATCTGAGCCTTGTGCCCGGGCCTCACCTTGGCGTGTCAGAGTTGCGTGAGCTGCGTGGCGAGAGCAGAGAGAGGGAGCGGAGGGTGTCTGAGGGGAGGGAGCGGCGTGTGTCGGAGGGCCGCGAGCCCCCCCCACAGGAGCCCCTGGACGGGCTGGAGCAGCTGTACCGCACCCTGGAGCAGGCCAACGTCACCGCCCTGGGTGACCCGCGGCCCTGCAGCAGGCAGGACCTCCGACGCTGCTTCACCCAGCGAGCCAGGGACCCTCTGCTCAACGACAGGCTGCACCGGGTCCGGGCCCTCCGCAGCACCCTGAAGGTACCGCCACCAGCCGCCCAGGATTTTGGGGGATTTGAAGAAGAAGAATAAAAGTTGTAATCCGTAAGATTTTCCCATCAAAGTTTTATTTGTCTGCTAAAGGTGCACTATGTAACTGTAGGTGGCGAAATGTTCCTAAGGTGTATTCTCATAGCTGAATACACTTCTCTCAACGGGATAATTGGATCCCTGGATCCACTGTTTGAAGTTAGAAAAACTTCCCCAAAAAAAGTCCCCCTGCCATGAATTGCATAGTGCACCTTTAAGTTGCTATCTCCTATCAAAGAGGTAAGACAATGGTGATTGAACACAGAATGCTTTGCAGCTTTGCCCAGTAATACGAACCGGGTGCACAAATAATGTCAGTCAGCAGGAATGTGTTCCATTGTACTCAGAACCCGGCAACTTCTTGAAAACTAGTAGCACAGATTTCCGACCTGTATGCTTTCGAGTGCATCTGGATTTTCTTCTTGTTTTTTACGAGACATGATCCTATAGGTCCCACATTTCGCCTCCATGTTGAAAGTTCTCGATTTCCGAGTACAATTGAATGTAGCTCGTCCCTGCCCTAACGCCCACAGGCTCGCTCGTATGTGTCTGACTCGTCACAATGGGACAACCAACACACAGCGAAAGAAGAAGACACTTCAACTATGGCTCCAGAAAAAATGGGGGGGGGGGGCATGCCAACAATTACCATCTCCAATTACCTCCGAAGCTGCCACTATAGAAAACAACTCTAATGACTTGAAATGTTGAACGGATTACAACTTCTTCTTTTTTTTATATGCGTGAGGAAAAACTATTTGGGTAACTCTCCATACTGGTGTCTCTTTGCATCCCCAGGCCAAAGAGTCGGAGCTGGGGGTCATCTGTGCCCTCCTGGAGGAGCCTGGCCTGTGCTCCCAGACCTTCAGGGAGTGGAAGCAATGGCACGGAGACCTCTACACGGACATCTGCCATCAGCTGCAACTCAGCCCGGGCACCAACGGACAGGACGACCTCTCCCCGCTGGCCCCCCCGCCCCTCATGACACACACACACTCCTTCATCGAGACACACGTGTGAGAACAAAGGGGAAAGAGACGCAAAAAGACTGAACTGATACACACACACATACTTATATATATATACCGTATATATACACAAACAGAGAAACACACACACACACACACACACACATTTACATTAGCCAAATCCCCTCGCCTGATCACCACTCTGAGCATGACCTCAAACAAACAAACAAACACACACACACACTCGCGAACACACACACCCACACACAAACACACACACACACACACACACACACACACACACACACACACACACACACACACACACATTGTAAGATGTGTAAATATCAGAGGGAACAGTCTGAGACCTGCGTGTATGAACTTTTGATAATCCCGAGGACCCCCACACAGGGTGCCTATTGCATGCCTGAGCAGAAAGCATTAATCTTCCTTTGTCTATGGAACTCAGCATAAACTCCACACGCTTTGTCGAGCAAAACGAAAAGGGGGAAAAAAGGAGTCTTTTTAACGTGTTTGGTTCCTTTGTATCCTCTTGGTTTTGCTATGTTCTCTTTCTTTCTGCTTGATTTGAAGGGGGGGAGCTATGTAGCAGCAATACAGAGGAGAACCCTTTTCACCACAGCACTGTACTACTTTTGTACTGATGAACTTTGCACCCAGAGCCACCAGTTCTCCCCCTTTCTCTCTCTCTCTACCTTTTTTATTTCTTTTTTACTTTTTCTCTCTCACTGCATATCTTGTTGATTTGCGGGGACCTCACTCGTTATTCAAACAAAGTCTGATCTCACTGGACAGTGCCGTGGGAAAAGTTAGGGCAACGACTTTTTTTTTTTGGTGTACTACTGTGAAAGGTGTAGCCATCGATGCCGGTTTATCTGTTTAAGCTGTTTTCCGTCCGCCGGAATACCCCCATGAAAACGAAGCGCCTCGAAGCATTGAAGGAAACCATTGTGCCGGCTTGATGCACACTATTTCAAACTGTGAACTATTAAAAAAACACAAAAAACACAACAAAAAAAAAAAACACAATCGTATCTGCAGAAGGAGATTTCTCTGATTGAGTGCAATTCTACTTATTGAGTTTGAATTGTCACCTTTTCTTTCCCTTTCTGTGTTTCTTTCCATCCCCTCCTCTTTTTTCATTTTTTTACCCTTTGGTCTCTCTCTCTCTCTCTCTCTCTCTCTCTCACTCTCTCTCTCTCTCTAGTCCTCAAAGACTTGTGTATAGTGTATACTGCTGTGTATACTGATGTAAATGTTCGCGTTCCACTACCACTGTGATATGCTTTCTATCGGGGTAGCGGAGGGATGACAAGAGAGTAGGTTATTTGCGTGTGCGCAAAAAACAAATTCCTTTTTTTTAAGTTTCTTTTTACATTTTCCTTTTTTTTCTTTCTTAAACAGCGAATGCAAGAGCTAGAGAGTTCTTTTCAAAAAGGAGTCACTCACTACAAAGAATGCACTTTCTATATCTCTATATCTCATTGGCTGCATCACAGGGGTCCATGTCTCATCGGGGCCCTATACTTTACTTACCATTGCTGTTCAAAATATCAGGTAAAAATGCATTTGCCGTCTCATTTTCTAAAGATTTGTGTACAGTCTACAAATATATTTAAACATAGAAGAATATATAAAATCTATTTACGTTTTGTGTCATAGATATAATGTAAAGTATGATGTATTCTATGCCAAGGTTTTGCAGTGTCCCCCTTCTTCACTCTGTAGACGCAGGGTGGTTAGCAGTTTAACAAGCTATAGGAGGCAGACGACAACCCACCACCATCATTGACAGACGATTGACAGTTTGGGGGATTTCACATCACGGACGACCCTTACTTGGTGATGTGTTGCATGAGAAAAAAATGGCCTGGGACTTGATTTGATTGGACAGGGTAAAATATTGTGGATCATTTGTGTTTTTTTTTTTTTTTTTTCGATCTTCCGTTCATGATTGCAAGATAATTAGACATTGTAGCGCATGATACATGCAAAAGTACTGTTTGTACTGATGACTTTTTAATTGATGTTCATAGATTTTTTTTTTTTTTCATTTTTCATTCGATAGTGTTTGAAGACACACACACTGTACAATGACTGATGGGAGGCACTGACTTGATCTAATGCAGATCCCTCCTTTAGCATGCTACCACTAGGAGGTTTTCAATTTGATGTTTTTGGTTTACATAGAAAAGAATGACAAATGCCCAAAGGCTTTCAGGAATCTTACCTGAAAGACAACAGTACAGTTACGACTTAAAGGAGAAGTATGTGATCATTTTGTTTATATACGACTTAAATCTCTCTATATTCATACAGCCATCACTTAAACAGTATGCACAGTTCATAACATAGGTCTCCCAGTCATTCAGCTTTGCAGTAATTGACAGTTAGATTTCGAGTATCACGCTCCAATCAGGAGACAGCGTGCTATAAAGAGGCGGGTCTCTGTGCCCGTGAACGATGACTCGCGGCTCTCCATCGCGACACTATCTGACCAACACGGCTGCACGTTCATCTGGTGGTGACGTTGGGATGAGGGAGGGGACTGCTGACTGACAGGAAGTTAGCTAAAAGGACCTTATCACGTACTTATCCTTTAAACAAATGCTATTTTGAGATTCCCTTTCAAGAATATGGTTGATATACCACACACTGAATGGTCTGTAATGTCTGTGAAAAATCAAATGAATCGCTTCATCTGCATAACAGGCCAAGAACTCCACAGTGCCCCCCAGTGTCCAAGACCCTGAAAGACATGAGTTAATGGCACTTGGTGCACCTCCGCCACTATCTGTACTTATCCTTCATATTTTACTGTAATTATTTGACTGTAGGTTCAGGTTTTGTTTCTCAACATGTCACACTGTCATGAAATATCAAACACACACACACACACACACACACACACACACACACACACACCCCCCAAGAGATATAGCTCATGTTTTTGTTTTGTTTATGGTTAATTTGCGACTACCACAAAGAAACTAAATGATGCAAGCACTTTCCCTGTGCCTCCCAACCCTCTCTTTAGGCAACGATGGACTGACTATACCGGCGATCCTACACACACACACACACAGCTGTAGAAGAGTTACAATACAGTATTTAGTCTGCAGACCTCGGTAACCTCTGTTTCTCATCTGTAACATTGGTCTTCTCTTTCCAAGTGCTGTGCCACTGAGCAGGCCACATACTGTAGATTTAAAGGCGGGCCAGTTATGTTTTTGTAGGCACAGACTGTGTGTGTTAATCCCTCACGGATCTTTGTGTGTGTAGACCTGCAGAAACAGGCCGTAAAGGGAGATTCCACTGTGTGTTCTTTCAGGTGTGTACACCTCATGGTACATTGCACAGGTGTGTAAGATGTAAGTTGCACTGCGACATTAAAAAAAGGAACATATTGCTCTTTTTCAAGGATACTATTAGCTTACTGTTATTCTGTACATTAAAACTGACTCAAGATGATATTCAAAAAAGAAAGAAAATGACATTTATTCTTCCTAAAGTAGCCTTTTTTGGTTTCATATATATGAATATATATTACAAAAAATACAGATTGTAAACTTAAGTTGTTAAACTTTGACTTCAATAAACTGAGTCCTCTGCACTATGAGCTATGATTTGTTTATGTGTGGCTTTTCTTGGATTTATTGGAACAGCGTTGCAGTGTCTTCTGTGCTCATGTTATACCAGGACCATCACATAGGCCAGGGGCAGACACAATATGCTCTTACAGTTCTTACAGCTGCAATAGCTGAAGTTTATATCTAAAAGGTCATTTGAACTGACACCATACCTGACACTCACTCTTCATAAGCATCGACCTTTACAATAAAAAAATAAACTAAGGAATACATGCAGTGCTACGCATCCACCCATGGCATGGTGGTTGTATTTTGTTCTGAGCCCGATCGAGTCAAATGTCTGTCAGGGGTTCCCATGTTGGACCCTTACATAACACTTTGTGACCCCTCTGCCTTCTCTGCAATGTGACCGCCCCATTATTAAGGTCAGACATGCAATACGATATACTTATACTTACCAAGCTGCATACACAATTAAATGCCCTGACAGTTAGAATAAATAAAACTAAAACATATGAGCAAACAATACAGCACCAAATGTATAAATAGCACACAAAGTATTGCGCAAATCCGGTGGCAAAAACATATTTCACATTACACTTATTCCCACACCCCACAGTAGAACACCACGTCACTATTGCAAAATCTATCTGTCAAGCAGCATTGTTTAAAAATTTGACAAAGGTAGAAACAAGTGAGTTAAAGTTGAGGTTGGGTTTACAACAAAGGATTCTGCATTATCTGCCATAGGTCAAGAGCTCATATTCAGTGTGGAAGAACAGGCTGTTTATGAATGGAATGGAGGGGCTGGTATTCACTCTTCTGTTGATTTTTTTCCTCAGAAATTTTAACATTTAATTTTAAAAAACAAAAATGTTGATGCTGTATGGTGCAGTGTGTCGAATGTATTGGCATTATTGTGCCTACAGTGAAGCCTGCATGGGTAAAACAAAGCCTGATTAGATAAACTCAGGCCTATGTTGGTAAACCAAAGCCTACATTTGAGTAGCGAGGTCCCTTAACCCAACATACCGCAGAGCCCGGCTAACCTGCCGCCTGAAGCCCTGTAAGAGCCTGGAATGTAACAACGACACAAATGTAATAATGCTCGATAATGTAACAAAATGCTGAGCCCAAAATGTAATAACTTTTTGCTCAAAACGTAGCAACTTGTGACATTTTGGGTCACTTATTATACATTATGGAGCAAGCTCTTACAAGCACATTTCATCAAGTGCTATGGAAATTGAAGCAGTCCAGTGCATGAGCTGAAATGGACTAAAGGTAAGAGGAAAACTCACCAAGGCTTTTTTCAGGGAACAAAGAATGGCTTCTCATCTTTCAGCTTTTCTGCAGAAATGGAAGTATATATATATATATATATATATATACGTGTATATACAGTATATATATATATATACAGGTCCTTCTCAAAAGATTATGTATGTATGTGACCTATATAATCCTATGATGAGTAATTTTTTTTTGTTAACCTTGACCAGACCATTTAAAAAAAAACTGTATTCACAAAGACATGGTAGGAAAACAGTAAGAAAACAACATCTTCTGTATGTCTCCAAGTCTACAATTACAAACACAACAGGGAAATATATGAAAGTCAAATTTGGTTCAAATAAGCAAATTGATCACAAAAAAAACTGTGAACATAATCAATACGTTTCTACAAAATAATCAGTTCACACATAGAGGATGGTCCTCTTTAGTATTCACTAGGTTTATTACAGGAGCAGGCAACAACAACGGAAAGTGTTCCACAATCTGCACGTATTCTATACTAGTTTCTGGTATAGGCTATATTTAGGCTATAAAAACTGATTGCACCATGGGGAGAGGGACATAGTTTTACAAACTGCACTTATGATTTGATTACTTTTTTCACGTCATTTTCATTGCAGCCATTCAGTTTCGCTGTCTAAATGTTTAATGTCTAATCTTGAATCTTATGTATCCTATTTAATTTGTTTTTACTTATCTTTTTAGTGCAATTTCTAATATCTAATCTTGGTGTATTGTATGCCCCTGTAAAGCACTTTGAATGGCCTTGTGTCTGAATTTTGCACTTTATACAAACTTGCCTTGCCTCAGAACTGGGTTGGTGTGATCCACTTTTTTGGTCCTAGTGAGGACTCGAGCAGCAGCATTTTAAATTAGGCTAGCTGAAGATGTCTGATTGAAGTAAAGTCTACTAAAGATACATGCATGGACAAGAGAGAACACAATGAATGAGATCACTGCTGCTGTTGCCTCTGTTTCCGTCCATTGGGTGGCAGCAGCTCACCGTGGTTTGGACGAGTCGAGGCGGCGCTGAGGAGCCCAAAGAAAACGAAGAAGAAGAAGTAGGAGGAGGTGGAGCACTGTCATGGCGGCCAAGGTGAACGCTTGACTTTTACTTTTACTTTACCACAAAGTTTGTTGCGTTTGGCACGTGTGTTTTCAATGAGTGTTCGCGTTTGGTGTCAGCGGCAACTGTCCCGCAGCTCGTTAAATGCAACACTTGAAATGACTGTCACTTTTCAGGCATTTAACGCTAAATACGTCTGCTGTATTAGCCTCAATGCTAACCACACACAGCGTTTATTTGACAGCAGCTTGAGCATTTGTATCACCATGTCGTCTCGAAATCAAATGTAGCAGCTTCGTTTGCAAATATAGACAGTTTTAACACATCTTGCAACCATACGAACACATCGAGAGGTATCTTTACGTCACTGACTGTTATGTAGCTTGACTGGAGGCTATGTTCACATTATAGTGAGTTATCCACAATATTCAGTGAATGCAGTTCAAACATATCATAATATACATAATAAAGACATAATATTGTAGCTATGGCATGATACGCTTACTTTAGTGCTGTATCTAAATATAGTTTTTTTTTCAGTGTAGGCTACTTGCTCCACTTATATTTCACCATGCATGCACAACAAATGATTTGAATATTAAATATAGTTTGACGTAGTTCCTGCTGATCCTTAAAAGTCTTAACAGGCTTTGTATTTATCGATCCAAAAATAAGGCCTTAATTGGTATTACAACAATTAAACCAAGTACGCCAGTTTAAAAATATGTATTTAGTAAAACATGACTGCATGACCTTTACTGTTAATGGAGAATTTTTACGTTGTGGTTTCACTACTTTCACATATGTAAATTAAGGCATGGACTTCGCCTACCACGTGATGCGAGTCATCTGTCAGTGACGAGTGTCTGTCACTGGTTTTCGGCTTGTCGGATTCTAAAGTTAGCTGTGTATTTTTTGCATCATTTTATCCTAGGTTTGCTTTTTCTTTCCATCCTGTTTTCACATGTCAACCTATCCCTGTTCTATGTCCATATTCCATTTCAATGTTAATGCAAAGGCTTCTGTGCATGCACATTCTATATTGTAAAGAACCTCGAGCTGCATTTTATTGTATGAAAGATGCTTTACAAATACGAGTTTATTATTGTTAATATTATATTTCTTGTGTGGTAGGTGGTGATAGTGGCCGTCCCGACGGTGCTGGGCATTGCCTCCATCCGTGTGTATTATGAGTGTGAATCGCCTGCTGACGGGCTGATCACTCGAGAAAAGGTACGGCCGCTCCTAAATGCGTGGGCAGATCTGGTGTGATAAAAGTCATTGCCATTGAGTGAGCTGTTGCACACACGTCATAGTCACATCCTTCCCTCTGTCCCCAGCTCAACATCTACACGCCGCTGCCACAGTCTGCTCAGGCTCACTTTGTTCCAGAGAAGCCGGGATTTATTCAGAGTGGGCTGACTACAGCGAGAGAGGGCGTACTACCAATCGCTCAGGCTGTGAAGGTATTAAGACTTTGCTGTTCGTATATACAGCGGTACATAACAATCAATTAAAGTTCACAGACACCCACCCACCTGTTGCACAATTAAAGGTGGAGTCAGTGATTCTGTAGAAGGCTTTTTGTCAAAATCAGTGAATATCTCCGCACGATCCGCTACCTGTCTGTACTGTGTGCACGCTGAAATATAAATCCAGTGTTAATACACAGCAGTAAACTGGTATGTAAACAATGTGTATATGTCAACAAAAGGAGAGCACAGTAGCTAGCACCAGAGCCTGTGTTGTGTACTGTATTCACACTGGGTTCATTTTCAGTGCCCTCATAGTACGGACAAGTAGCAAAATGTGAGGACATATTCACTGATTTTGACAAAATAGTGATTTTTGACAACAAGCATCCCCCAGAATCGCTGACTCCACCTTTAACTCACACAATCACATCCTGTCTTGGATGGATGTAAATGAAGTGTAACATGAATGGAACAACAGCGACGTCACAAACAAGACGTCTTATCTTGCCACCTGCAGTGTTAGTTTTCCAACCCTGATTTTTGTCTTTGTTAGCGGTTACAGAGCAAAACTCTCCCACGTGCTTCGAGTGCACTGTGCGGGCACAATTCTGCAAACAGCAAAGTTCAGGAGTCAGACAGGAAATAGAGCTCATGCAGTCAGAGCTGCAGCTGTAGTGTTTTGCTGCGATGAGATTTGACAGTTTGATACTGTGGAAGACGCAGGAAAAAAACAACAAGTCACACTCGACTCCATATCCGCTCTTGTATTCTTGACGGCCTGTTGTGGTGGTTGATTTCAGCTCTGTTCTATGTTCCCTGCAGGGTGCCTGTCTGTCTGTGAAAACAGGAGGTGTCAATCTGTACCATGGAGCAGAAGGTGAGTTCATTGTGGGTACCTTTAAAGCATCACAGATACAGGTGCATCCAAAAAATAAATAAATCTGTAAATAAATTCAATTTAAAAAAAGTGCATCTTTCTAAATTCATTATTATTCAAGTCACCACTCTTATTGCTACTATTGAGGTGTTTTTAAATACTGTCAGAGGTTAAATAGGAGCAGTGGTCCCGGATTGAGACAATTCCAGAATATTTGTTTCATCATGTTGACTTTGTCCCTGTGTTTCTCAGATGTCTTCTATTACTTGAAGGACCCTCCCCCGGGCTTTCTACCCAGATTTGGCACCATCACCATGGCTGGCCTGCTGGGCATGTTCTTGGCACGGAAAGGTATTCTGATTCCCAGTCACAACATCATACTTTAGGCCTCCTGGGAACAGATATGTTGTCCTCTGTCAATCTTTATTAATGCTAGCATCAGACATGGTCAAATACAGTTATGTTGTCTCAAACTATTTAAGCCTATAATCATCATACAAGATTGATAACATTTTCAGTCCGCTTATTTAAAAAAAAAAAAACACCACCAAACAGGACATTGCTCAATTTTACAGTACTCTTAGGTCTTTCATCATCCCAATTTTCATTGAACAAAATGTATCAAATGTATTAAATGCATTAAAGCTTAGGGTTACCTTCACACACACACACACACACACACACACACACACACACACACACACACACACACACACACACACACACACACACACACAATCACAACCCTTTCTACCATTATTGACTGGGAAATATTGTATGGTTCTGCAATTTTTCTCCACTGAAAATATTCACTGTCACTATATATAGTATTTACATGTATCGACATTGTATTTGGAACAGGTAATCTCACTATGAAATACAAAAGGAACTGCCATGAGTCCTTAGCACGCCATGTCATTCTAGCATGTCAGCTATCTATGTGCGCTTGATTACAATGACAGTTACCCCGGCCTGCAGTGTCACATTTTTTGACTTTTGAATTCTCATGCCACGTCGAATGTGTACGTGTCAATATAAAATTGTAAAAAAATGATACAATAATACTTAACCTGTTTATTTGTCATACCAGTCTCGGATTTGAAACTTATATAACATGCAAGTTTCATAAAGCAGGTGCACGTATGATACAGTTTCACTTGAAGCACATTTAACCTGAGTTTCATCCAGTCAGGTGTCACAGCCAATCGGCTTTGGCAGACCACAACTTGCTTCATATGTCACCTGACGGATAAACCACAGGGGTACTGAGAAGTAGAATATGATGTGTTGTTCAGTTTCAGTTTCAGTTTTCTCAGCACTTCTTAGTTTTTGACTTTATCACTCTGTAGAGGAGTCAGTTAAATAACATTTAAACACCAATATCATTATATCGAAACATGCATGTATTGCACCCTTAGTCTAGCACACTACCTATACCTAAAACCAATGCCCTAAAGAAATCTGCTTCAAGTGAGATCAGTTTTAAAAATAAACTACAGTAAAGATGGCAAATAGTCAAAAAATAGTCACATTATTAGTCACATGTGATAGTGGGTATGTGAGGATTGATTACATTTGGGATGCTAGGGTAACGTCAGTAGTAGGGACACTATAGTTCACTGGTTTATCGTGTCCATTATTCCCTTACATAGGAAACATACATACAAGTAGATAGAAGTAGTTATGTAATGTTGGGGAATGTCTTTTTTCGTTTTATCTGATGTATCAGGCTGAATAGTTGTTGGTACGGTAACAACAAATGGGGATCCTTAATGTAAAAAAAAAAAAAAAAAAAGTTATTCCTAATATAGCCATCTGCCCACGAAATGTTGGCATAGTCCGGTTCAGACTATGTCGGAATGGGGGTCTTTAACCTGTGTCAAGCTTCAACAGGCCGTGTGTATGTGACCTTTTGTTAATCCAATGGTCCCAGATGAATTTGGACTCCAGGCTTTAGTCTGTGCCAAGCTTGAATATTTGCCATTCTCCATTGCAGGCTCTCGTTTCAAGAGGTTAGCCCTTCCACTGGGCCTGATGGGTGCAGGAGCGTCAGTGTGCTACCCAGCCCAAGCTGTGTCCGTGTTAAAGGTAGCACTGCTTTCTTTTTTTTTAAAGTTCAGTGTGTAGAATTTATTGGCATTTTTCGGAACAGACTTGGTAGAAATGGACTATAATATCGCTAGATTTAAAAAAAAATAATAATTACCTTAGAATGAGCCTTTAATATCTACATAGGAGCGGGGTGTTGCCATGTTACACTGCACCAAGTTACTACAGTAGCACAGTATGGCCATATGTATTTTTTTTAGTGGCTGTCCTGGAGTAATGCACCTGTTGGAAGACGAAGAAGTACTATAATATAAATGAATAAATAAAGACATCTTCTCATCACTTGATATTGTGAAAAGACTTGAGGCGGTGGTGGATGATGCCATCTTTTGTAACTAGCCTTTTGTCCATGAAGGCCACTGTAGCCTTTGTAACTATTCTAAAGGGAGCGTTGCAATCTAGAACTTACACTTGCACCTTTAATGCTGACCTCTACATTTGACCAGTTACAAACCTAATTTCTTCCTGAGTTTAACACTATTATGTTCTCTGTTTCCCAAGGTGACTGGGAAGAAGGTGTATGCTGTAGGGCATTGGAGCAGTGCTTCAGTTGCCTCACTGTTTGCCTCCAAACCCAAGGAGCCTGTCGCCATAGAGATCGCTGCTTCACCAACAGAGGTTAATAGTCATTCTGAGTTACTGAATAGATTTATTATCATCATTATATTTTGATGCAAACAGTTAGCTTTTAACAGAAAGTACTGGACAAGCAGGTTTCACCATCTGGGTATTGCATGATAAAGAAAAACTAATAACACATTTAAAAAATAATAAGTATACAGTTTACAAGTTCCTACCTTGTGGTTACAAGGAACTTTCAGTTTGTGTTAATTCTAGCATCCCCTTTGGACAAAAGGGGTTTGTGTTTTGTCGACGCCTGCTGTAGTTTCTTGGTGAGCGTACCCGGACTAATGCATTAAGAAAAACCCTATAGAAATAGCGTTCTTTGCACTGATGGTCTCGTTTGCTGTTAAATTTAATTGATGATCATCAGAGGAAAAATTTGAAAGTTTCAGAACTATTCAAAAGTCAATTGTAGCTACTCTAAGTTCGTTTTTTGACTTGTGGGAAAAAAGCGTTAATGCGCAAATATGAGAGATGGAAACACATTTGTCGAATAGGTTCTGACGTAGTGAACATTGAACTTAGTATCTGCATAATGTCTTCGTATCTGAATAGCAGTAAACGTGGCAAATACTTCAAAAGGACAATAACAACTTGCCCAATAGAAAACAGTTCCTGCAGACTCTCCACTTTTTTTTCCTCCTACTTATTCTACCTTTTATTACAGCCATGTTACGGTACGTTGCCTATACCGTCATCTTCCTACGAAACTAGTCTAGTTAATCAACCAACTGCTTTTTGGAAATGCACCTGATTTGCATTTCTTTTTCTTTTATCTCTTTTTTGTTGTTGCATACTTTCAAAAGATTCCCTTGACATTGAAACCTGGCTACTGTGTGTGTGACTCAAACCAAAACAGTGGCTCAACCCATCTACAGTATTAGGAACTCATCAAATGATTTCCGCTCTTATCTTTTACCCGCTCAAAAAATCCCTTCTGTCTCTCCGAAGGTGTTTTTTTTTTCCATCTCCTTACCCAGCAATTTTCCCTTCTTATGATAAATGTATTTTAACTCATATTGAGCTCTTTGCACTTGATATGTAGTTGCTTGGAGATTTTTATAAAAAAAAATGAAAGCTTATGCTGTTAAACTCACCGTAAGTCACTCCGTTGTGGTCTCAGCAAAATGCCTGAAATGTAAAATGGTAATGTAAGCTATTTATTTTTAACTCTACAGTCAGTTTAACAAATCCATCCTATTAGAAGTGAAAAGTTCAAAGAAACTGTACAGCTATAGTGCTCTATTCTCTTTATAGATTAAACGTCTTACCTTTGTCACTGACGACTACAGTCTTGGTGCGATAAATCAATAGTGCTATTCATATTAGTACTTTTATATAGAATAATGTATGCAAGTCTTGGTTGAACAGGTTAATTTTTCCCCCTCTTGTTAGGCAGCTCCAGTGCCAAACCCTGAGTGTGCAGTAAGTGAAGAGACCAGCCCAGGCCACAGCGCTACCGTCCCACCAGAGACAGAGGTGGAATCAGCAGAGTTTGTCCCCGTCGCTGAGGAGCCCTCTGTCGCCGTGGTAAAGGAGGAGGGGTCACCAGTAACACCCGCAGAGACCAACACAGGTGTCTGCTTCCTTCTCTTTCTCCTCTCCTCTCCATCTCTTTTGATTCACACTCAACTAGGGGTGCACACTGATTGCAATTGTCCTGGCCGATCCCGATTGCCGCTTTGGTAAAGAGTAGAGTCTTTACAAAATCGCAATCGTGGGTGTTTTGAGAGGGTATATAAGTGAACGGACACGTTTCAATGTGGCCTTGTGGTTATTTACGAATAACCCACAACTTAACTGTACTTCTTCTCCTGTCCAGATTTGGTGGTGAATTCAGTGTCAGCAGAGACAGAGAGCGTCCCAGCCTCTGAGGAAAGCCCTGCTCCTGTTGAAAGTCTGGAGCCTTCAGACACTAAAGCAGCAGCAGCAGAGGAGCACAGCCCAGCAGAGGGAGAGACACTGGAGGATGTTCCATCTCTAACAGAGTCTGTCCCACTAGAATCTGTCCCATTAGAGTCTGTCCCACTAGAGTCTGTCCCATTAGAGTCTGTCCCACTAGAGTCTGTCCCACTAGAATCTGTCCCACTAGAATCTGTCCCACTAGAATCTGCCCCACTAGAATCTGCCCCACTAGAGCCTTCTCCAGTTGAAACTGCACCGTTGGAGATTGCCCTAGAAGAGTCAGCCCCTTCCTCTGAAGAACCATCTGCTCCACAGGCCTTAGATGAACCAGAAGGTACCAGGAATATTCTGCCCCATAATCTCAAAGAGCTGCTGTAGAGGCCAAGCCCAACGCTTGTTTTTCTTGATAAATGCGAGCCGAAGTCCTATTTGCAATTGAAAACATTTCTTCCGTTTACTCAGCCTAGCACCTAGCAGTGTTTAGCAATGTACAAACAGAAGACCCTTGCTGCAGCCAAGTTGTGTGACGTCAGTGTGTGTATATGGTCAACAACTGTTTGTCTTCCGGGTAGCACCTGTGGAACCAAAGATCAACGATTGGTTGAAATGTAAAGTAAAATGGTAAACAAGTAGTGTATACAAAAAAAAGTACCAGTCATTTAAATAAGTAAGCAGGTGAACAAAGTAAGTGAACCAACGGACTGTTTAAAATAATATGTATAAAAACACAGTGGTATTGCACTTGGTAAACATTGAACAATTATATTGTCCATGAGTTCAAAAGTGACATTGCAGTAAGAAGTTGAGGAGTGGAACTGTAGGTGTACTTAGGTGTGTAAATGCATGAAGATTGCCCCTCTAACTCAATCACACCGACCGTGCTTGTACTAGTGCTGATGTTTTACTGTACTTCCTCTCCTGTCCAGATTTGGTGGTGAATTCAGTGTCGGCAGAGACAGAGAGCGTCCCAGCCTCTGAGGAAAGCCCTGCTCCTGTTGAAAGTCTGGAGCCTTCAGACACTAAAGCAGCAGCAGCAGAGGAGCACAGCCCAGCAGAGGGAGAGACACTGGAGGATGTTCCATCTCTAACAGAGTCTGTCCCACTAGAATCTGTCCAACTAGAATCTGTCCCATTAGAGTCTGTCCCACTAGAGTCTTCTCCAGTTGAAACTGCACCGTTGGAGATTGCCCTAGAAGAGTCAGCCCCTTCCTCTGAAGAACCATCTGCTCCACAGGCCTCAGAGGAACCAGAAGGTACCAGGAATATTCTGCCCCATAATCTCAAGGAGCTTTTTTAACTGGGTGTGGCTAGGTGATCACTAGAAATTTAGTCAAAACACACTACAGCTAGCAGTATGGTCTGGCAGCACACTCTATCATTTCTGATAAAGGGGGGGTGTTTGGCTTGTTTGCATTTCTTTAAACCAATCATAATGGTCTTGGGCGGCGCTAAGCCCATGGAGCAGTGTCCTTAAATAAATATTGCTGGTTCAATCATTTGCATGTGCAAAGGTCGGCAGTGAAAAGGCTACTGAAAATCCGGACTAAAACACGCCACACATAATTATTAAATGTGTATGTTACCATTGTGATTTTGGGGATGTGGGGACGGGCAGAAAAGCTTTCTTTTTAGTTTTTATGTAAAACAATTAGCAGTTGCACTTACCGTAACTACGAGTGTACTAGTTCATGTCAACTGGGCTCAACAGTAGCTTTGATGATTCCCTTGCTGCCCTAACCCCTTGTTTCATCCTGACTTCTCTGCAGTGCCAGTTGTGGAGTCAGCGGAGGCCGAAGCTGAACCCCAGCCTGAGTTAGCTGACCCAGAACCTGCCATGGAGGAGACACCGACCCCTACACCCTCACCACCACCTCAACAGCCTGCAGCAGAAAACAGCAAAGGTACTTTGAACACCTGCTGCACTCACAGTCAACCCACTGCTACTGAAGTGCACACACACACACACATACACATACACACTCACCATTTCTTCTGAAAATGACCTGAATTCCTAGACACCTGGAAGATGTTGAGTCGTGTTTTGTGTGATGTTACATACCAAAGTTTTTGATAAGTTGAGATTTAATTATGCTATTTTCAGTTGCCGTCAGAAACAAATTTTGCGTCCAGCAGAAAAATAAACAAACAGTTACACTCAACTTCAACCCTAACGTCTTATCTTTGAGCCTTTGGAGAACCTATATATACACACAGTATGTACACCACTTTGACAGATTGATTAGCCAATGAGTTCAGCATGCTATTGACTTGACCAGAACCTTCTTCTGCTAAATAAAACATGAGAGAGGAGTGATGTAATGCGACCAGAGTCAACATCTGTGTGTTTGCAGACTGAGAACCTTGGTCATGAATTGGGCCCGCAGTTTGTAACAATCAAAGAAAGTTTTAACTTGATCGTAAAATGAATGTTATGATGCAGTGATACGATATTAAATGACACTTTATTCTACATTGGAACAATAATAACATCATTCGTCTGTCTGTTCCAAATCACCTCATTCTACTAGGAAAAAAACATATCCTGTTGTAACTCGCTGAGGTTTTCCCCTTATGTGTGAACTTGCAAGAAAAGAGATCATCAAAATAAATATCTTATTTTGATGTATTTGTATGCCCTTGTAAAGCCCTTTGAATTGCCTTGCATCTGAATTGTGCTATACAAATACACTTGCCTTGCCTTGTCTTCTGTGCTTGTGACTAAAGATTGTTTTGCATTTCCTCTTTTTCCCTCTAGATGGCTCTGGTTTCAAGGCAGACCCTGCTCTGATGGACTTCGGCCAGTCCAGCCCGGAGGATGAAGACCTGTACACTACACGCAGCTGAGTTACCACAGCTGGCCGCAGGAGGAAACGCATTCCTGCACTGCCATCTCATAAATCCGTCTGACAAACAATGGGTATCATTATGCAGTGCAAATAAGCCCTTTTGTAAAGCAAGCAGAGTTAGAAGGGATTTCATCAGCATTTTCCTTGTCATTTTTGTCTGCCCACATCATTTGTGATTTCCACAGAAAAATGTCAGAGTAAATTTTGCATTGTTTCAGAAATGCAGTGAATTCCAGTACACACACCTGAGACAGTTTACTTGGAAGAAGAAAAAAAAATGACACCCACAAGTCTATAACAACCACAGATGGCAGATTTTGACATTTTTTTCTCTGTTTGTGCAGTTACTGGCTCTGACAGCCATGTCTGCACGGTGATTTTATTTATTGTAATTTAGCCCACTGCATTGGTAAATTGAAAGCACTTAACATGTGCTGGTGATGGTCACAAGGTGGACTCCTGCTGTTCCATTTTGTTCAAATCAAAAATTGTCTTCAATTGTTTAGAACCAAAAATAAATCTATATTTTTCACGATTTAATGTTGTCTTCTCAATTCTGAAGTTTTAAGTGTTATTAATTGTCATTCACATGAAGTGCAAAACACACATAGGCATATGATACCAAGCACATCGTGAGAAAAATCTCATAAAAGAAGACCAAAAACAGTATATCTCAAAGTTATAGTGTGTAACTTCTGTTGCGCCCATGAAGAATTCTGAGTTATTACAACAGCAATGTTGGTGCATATACATGAGGTACACCTTCTGTGATCCCCCAGTGGTTTATTCCTTCTGCTGTATGTCCAGGTTTTTTCTTAGCAGTAGAATCTACAATTTAAATAATTCTTAAGGCCAGGACACACCAGTCCGACTACCCGAAAATGGAGTTTGCCGATTCAGCTCAAAGATTGTATATTTACAAGGGGAGCTGCAGCTCTTTTTAAAAAATAGGCCATTGTGAGATTAGCTGAACATCAGCATAGTACAATAATTTATCTGAAAGTTTTTTTCAGCAAACAATTGAAGAAAAACGTATTAGGGACCACTAAGACCATATAATATGGTGTATAATAGAACCGAAAAGTGTATAATATGGGAGCTTTAAATTAAACCTAAATCACATAAACAATGCATTTTCCCTACAAGGATACCATTAAAACCACGCTCCTGGAACAAATTTGACTTTTGTTGAAATGCTGCTCCACATATAAGGCTTTCCCAAAAGATGCTTCATTCCTGACATAATATGTTTGCAGTTTCAGAAATCAGGAGACCATCTTTTATTATATGTAAGGAACACACACTCAGCACAATGACTTTACACTGTAATCTATTTGGAAAATTCACGGTAACACTTTACAATAAGGGTACATTAATTAATGGTTAGTTAATGCTTAATAAGGGTTAATTAAACCATTAGTTAACTGTTAACTAATGTGTCTAGTAAGCATTTACTTATGGTGTTCATGTTAACTAAGGTATTAATTAATACATTATTTAATGTTTATAAATATCCTATATTAACCTTAGTTAATACATTAATTAAGCATGAACCAACAGTTGATTAATATAATAATAAACATTTGTTAACTGTTAACAAATGTCATTTTTGTAACATTACTTAAGCATAATTAACCATTTATTAATGCTCTTTGTGACCCTTATTGTAAAGTGGGAACAATGTATCCATTAAGTGACACTTAATAAATGCATATCAGTGCTGAATAGGCATTACTGAAGTATAATCAACCTTAATAGGCATTACTTAAGTGTAATTAACCATTTATTAATGGACTTTGTGACCCTTATTGTAAAGTGGGAACCATTTCTCATGAATGAACACCTAATAAAGGCATACTAGTGCTGATTGAGCATCACTTGAGCATAATTAACCATTTCTTAATGTTATTTGTGACCCTTATTGTAAAGTGGGAACCATTCATCACTTGTTACACTTAATAAATGCAAAATAGTGCTGAATAAGGATTACCTAAGTACAATCCATCAATCAACAATGCTCTTTGTGACCCGTGTACATTCTCTATAATAACAATATTAAACATACTGAAAATACTAAAATATTCCCAGCTGGAAATCAATTCATGACAACATTCTGTTATCAATCTTTAGTTTTATTTGGAAACACGGCTCTCACATTTGACAAGAATACCATCAAAGAACTCCAAAATAGTTTCTTCAACAAATGATATCCAGTTTAATGATTTTCTCTGAAAGGAACAAACAGGAGGAAATGGATTACTAACAGCAGGGGTGAAACAAGACACACTGACTCAGCAGTTAGGTTTAACAGGTAAATGTAAAATATATGTATTTTCTACTCTCTTCCTTTCTCCACAATCGCTGACACCTTTAACAGGCTAATTTTGGCGTTGAGTCCCACAGAGCTGCTATCGGATCTAGTTTGGTTTCATGTTACATTACAATTGACTCTTGAGAATTGCTTCCTTGGTCCGTAAAGTACAACATGTAAAACAGCTAATAAATCTGATCCCTAGGGATACAGTCACTGGTTTCATGAAAAAAAAAAGTACATTACAAATTGATTCATATTTATCTTGGGAATTATTATGATGATATACTTGGAGAGTGTGTATTAACGCTGGGAATGTCATAAAATACTTAAATGGATATATTTTGGTGCCACATGTTTGTGCTTATTTCTTTTGAGCGCACAGTTTGTACCGGGGGAGCGGGCTATTAACATCTTTATTGCTTCTTTACTGCCCCTCTGAGCAACCGGAGCTGCCTGGACCTCATAAACTCCACATGAGCATGACTAGAGTCACGACCCTTGGGACCCCTGTGTGTTTGTGTGTGTGTGTGTGTGTGTGTGTGTGTGTGTGTGTGTGTGTGTGTGTGTGTGTGTGCGCGCGTGTGTGTGTGTGTGTATAAGTGAAACAATGGGAGAGGGACAAGTCAGATCCATTGGATGTCAATACTTTCTCATCCTTCTTCATATACGTCAGAATCACATATGGGAACCAGGCTTCCTGCGACATGGGAGCCACAGAATGTTTTGTGGTTTGTGTCGAGGGGTTATACACTTTTTTTTGGAGCTGGTGCCGCTATGAAAACAAGCAATGTTCTTGTTAAAAATAAAAATGTCCACAAACGACTGTGTGTCCTCGGAACATTATATTCACCAATTACAGCTTAAAGAAAAACCATATGTGACATATTGGCTCCATTCAAAATAGACCAGAGCAGACGGTCAGGGAATGTCCTTTCTTCTCTCATCATGGACATCTTGTTGATATAAGCCGAGGGCCTGTGTTGCAGATTTCAGATTCTCCCCCCCCCCCTCTCCCTCCTTTATCCCGCCTTGTGTAATATGTGACGCTAAGTATAGCCTCTATATGTCACTCTTTTCTCAAGGGTTCCCTGTACACATATGGGGGGCCCCCATTTTCCTTACAGCATCCCACACAAGCAGCAGCTATCATTTTGTTCTGAGAAACTAATGTTAGCCTGGACACTGTCATGTAAGTCCAGCGCTCTCTCAAACTTTTTTTTTCTTTCTTGACCAGCAGAGAGGAAACTGTTCACAATCCCCCCCCCTGACCTCTGACCTGTCACCCCCATGAGCGGGATTTTCCACCGAACTTTGCGAAAGGCTCAGAGAAGTTTGCGGTTGGCTATCTTCCCAGGGTCCCGCCAGTGATCGGGTCCCCCACTGTTAAAATAAACACATGGCACATTTATCAGCAAGAACATATAAACATTACAATGATAATAGCAATTTAAGGGGATTGTTTGATTATATTATTGTTTACTTTTAGCACATCTTCCTATCCTTTTATTTGTACAGTGGTGTAAACAGTTTTTTTTTCTCGCCCCTTCAGATAAAATCAGATGTTGACCGTTCATTTTGCTCAGTGGAAACATGCTTTACAGAATACAAATATACTTATTAAAACCAAATAATGTCATTTGTTATCTTGCAAACTTAAATGTAGTACATTTAGGTTGCAACAACATCCAGACACATAGTTAATACATATCTTGTTAAAGGTGCACTAGGTTATTTCAGATAAATGAACATTTTCTTAGTTATATTGCCATAACTGAATAAACAAACTTTCCTCATTAAAAAAATTGGATCCCTGGAACACTGTTTGAAGTTAGAAAGCTACCTGAAAAGTGACTGTTTCACTGCTTCTTTACAGCAGCAGGGCCCACAATTTTGTTGACAAACATATTCTACTCTTAGGTTTGGTGCCTCAACATAATTTTGTTTTTATTTATGATGATATAATTATTCAATACTAAAAATTAAATTTTTGTGTTTGTTTTGTAAACCAACTGCAAATGTCAACAAATCCACCTCATCTGAAACAACATTGTGCACCTTCAAAGTACATGGAAAGAAATAGAAACTTTTTACAAACTAATAGCTTAATAAATCAAATGTCATGCTTCTAAATCCAGAACAAAAAACACTGAAAAAATAATTGGCTGTGAGATTGATGTCCAGTCGAGTAAGGGTTGTGATGTAACATGGAGTTTGATGCTCTCTGCTCCATCGCTCCCCTTATCTGCTGCCCTGTTCAGACGCTGGCTGTAACTAAAGCCCTGTGTTTGGATCATCAGACACACAGACACATATACTCCCACACATTCTTTAACAGTTCATCAACACTCAGCATGTAAATGTGTTCATCGAACACCCAAAAAGACAGGGCAGATTTAAATAATTTTTGTTGTTGCAGGAAGCAGCACTAGCACTTTTTGTTACATGCTGCAAATGCCATTCAAAGTGAATGGTATCAGAAGGAGCACTGCAAAACCAACTGAATTGATTGTCTGGAGATGTGAGAAGTGTGTTTGCACTTTCAAATGTTGACAAAGGTCAAAGAATGCCGAACATGAGGCGGTTCTGAGATAAAACCAGTGAAACAAAGATTGACTGAATAGGCTAATATAGATAAAGCAATACCTCTTCATTTTAATGTGTATGTTTTCACTGTATTGAGGATTACATCAGTACCCATGGTGAAATAATTAGTCTCTTCATAAAAGTAACTGAATGTAAAAAATACTCAAAAACATGACAGCCATGATAACAAGCTGGAACTTATTGCTAATTTACTGATTAACATGGACTTATTTTAAGGTGCTAAAGTGCTCACAGCGACAATGCTACTGTTACAATAGACATAATGTTTACTATTTAAGCTTAATACGCTAACATTGGCTAAATACTATAGCTATTTAACAAGATAGCTGAGGCTGTCATTCGTTTAAAACATATTTGGACAAATTTAAAGGTGCTATAAGGAACTTTTAAATATTTCTGAAACAGTCTCAATTTTCCTTCTGGTGATCATACATTACATGCAACAGCAAACGAGACCATCAGTGCAGTGTTTTTATATAGTTTTTCTTTATGCTTTTGTCATGGGTACACTTATCCAGGAACAACAGCTGGCCTATAAAAACACTACTGCTAAGGGGGTGCAAGAATTAACACAAACTGAACATTCCTCAGATTTCCTTAAAATAGTAACATGTTAAGTAGTGAACAATCAGATGGACGTTACTTCAAGCAAGGCTTAAAATGCAATATATTTTTCTGAGGCACGCATAGGCTACATGCAGGCCAAAGTAGGATTTTAATGTGTTGCAGGTGGGGGGTGGCTAATGTCTGGCAGTTTCATCTGATTTTCCATGTTGAATGTGTATGTGCAAGATAGCTGTTGCATAAATCTATCTGACTAAATATCTCTCTTTGACATTTTGTAATGTGATACGATAATGTGTCAGGACCTAGAACTAGTAGGCCTACCTCAAAACTGGGCTCGAGTTGAGTATACTGTATCCACTGAATTACAGCGAAACTGTGGGGAGGCAGAGACATGGTTCTGTTTTCCCTGTCTTCTTCTATTTGTGTTGGCTGGCATGACACGATAAATCTCAGTTTTTAGCGTCTTGCTACATGTCATTACTACAGGCCTCTGGCTTGTGAAGAACAACTGTGCATACCCAGCATGCCACTGGAAGAATGCTGCATTATGACATTTCCGTTTTGGAAAGCCATAATAACTATCCCCTTTTTTAACACTTCTGCAGCATACAGATCATTCCCAATTATTTCTCATATCATGCGAGAAGACACAACGACACAAGCTCTTTATTTTGCGGCCTTCGGAATCCCACTGCTTTCTCTCTCTCTCTCTTTCTCTCTCTCTCTCTCTTTCTCTCTCTCTCGCCACGATCATCCGTCATCCTCACCGACGGCTTTCCCACGGCCATTAGAACATGTCACATCCTGATAGATACTCAATGGAGCAGGATGCACACACATGTAAGCAGTAGGCGAGAGCACATGCGGCGTGCGGATGCGCCAATGCCAGGTGGAGATTAATTACATGCAGTTGCACAAGTATTGAAGCGTATATAGACCCACGCACAAGCAAGTAAGGCAGGGGGAGAGGGGCACACACGCACATGCCACCGCTGATCAAAGGAGCTGTGATGTAATCGGTCTTGGAGCTTTTGTACGCATCCCTCATTAAATATCACCAGAGGCTTTTAATGAAAAAGCAGTGAAGGGAATCTCCTCTTTCTTTCTCTCTCTCTCTCTCTCTCTCTCCATCTTTCCCTCTCATCTCCTGGTTGACTCCCTCCCTGCAGTATCAGCCGGTCCTCCTCCTCATCCGTCTTCCACACTGTGCCTCCCCTCTCTCTCTCCATTCCTCTCTGCCCTGGTGGCTTTGCTATGGCTTCCGCTGAGACTGAGTAAATATTTCCCATGGCTTATCTGACCGCTGGCAGGACGACTATGTGACACAACGTGCGATGGCTCTCTGCTAATTAACACACAGCCTGTTGCTCCTCGGGTCGAAGGCCTTTCCAAGTTTGACACACTCAAAACACACTGTGGTGTCCTATTAGTTATTATGGGTAAGGTATGACACGTGGGTGTGTGTCTGCAGTCACTGGAGACAAAGCTATTACTGCAACAACACACATATTGACTAGATCTTCTTTAGCTTGGGCCTCTTCTGGTAGAAATTATAGGAGGGGGGACAAAAGAATAGAATGAATGCAAAACAGTGAGAGCAAGTTTCTCTCTCTTCCTTTTTTGTGGCTCGGCAAGTTCTCAAAGAACTGTTGGTGTCTTTCTAGCCACATAATTCAGTGTTTGCCTACAATGATTTTTCAAAATGACGTTAAAATGCACATGTTTAAAAAAAAATGACATACAACACTTAGTAATTAAATGTTAAAAGGGTGCGAGGCACCCCTGAAGCTCTGATCCTAGAATCGCCCCTGCTGGAGACAAAGCTTTTACTCCAACACACATCTTGACTACATTTTTTTAATAGCTTGGTCCTGTTCTGGTTGAAATTCAAACAAAATAGATAAAGAATGAAAAACAGTGAGAGCAAGTATCTCCCTCTCGCTCCCTTTTTTTTTTGCAAGCTGGCTTGTGTCCAGGTACAGTCCAGCCCCCTTGGTACAGATGAAGGTGTGACGTGTAAGCAACTTCCCCGTTGTGCAATCACCAAGAGGCTCTTGGGAGCTATAAGGCCCCCGACCTCATCTGGTTTCTCAGACTCTCCAGTCTTGTTTTCCACACACACTCACACAGAGGCATGGTATGGTCTGGAGTACTCAGCTGTGCTCATGTCGAGGGGCAACTGTCAAGACATGGAAAATATGCGTTGAAAACTGCTTCACTGCCTGGACTGCACGCTTAAGGTAAAATACATTCCGTATAGTTATCATCATTTCAAGTCAGGCTTCATTCATATTGTAGTATCTGTCAGTAAGTCGACTGTCTTCTAGCATAATAAGCAGTTGTATTTTTTGTACTGAAAATTGTTATTTGAGGATCTAATGACCCATGTATTACTGATTTCCCGCTTTAACTTCAATTTGTTGTTTTTTCTGTTATTAATGACGCACTGCCCCGGTGCACCGGACCGTTATAGGATCACTTTCAGCTACTTTTATGATTCATGTAAAACTATTAAACCTAAAATTAAGTTGACACTTTTTCCATCTAAACCGCGAATGATGCAAAAAAACACATTTCAGCCATTAATACAAAATAGATGCGTCTGAGATATCCATTAAGCAGCCAGATTATTACAACCCCCTTCATATGTATTTCATGACTGCCCAACGTCACCGAGTGCTGTAATGTATTTTTTGCTGTGATTAGTTATGGAGTGGGACAGCTAATAAACGCCGGAGCCAGCTACAGATTGCTGTGAAGGGGAAATGTTATTTTTTTGTCCATAAAAGGCTGCTGAATATTGAATGCTCTTCTTCTGTTTTCCTTTACTTCCAGCTGACTTTGGAAAAGTGAAAAGGCGGGAGGTCAAATCGTGGCGAGGCAAGGGGGTAAATAGGCCTACATCCAGGATCACAATGGAGATCACAAATGACCTCAACTCCACCTTTTCCCCCTATTCGACTACAAATGTGAACGCCACTGCCGCCCCCAACTGCACCGATTGGCCCCATGTTCCCATGACAACTCTCATCCCTGCCATCTACAGCGTCATCTGTGTGCTGGGGATCGTAGCCAACGCGCTGGCAGTGTGTGTGTTGGCGCACTCCTCCGCCTCCAGGAGAACCGTGGCAAACACCTTCATGCTGAACCTGTGTGTGTCCGACCTGCTGTTCCTGCTCTCCCTCCCGCTGTGGGCCGTCTACTACTCCCAGGGCTACAACTGGCCCTTTGGCAACATCGCCTGCAAGGTCTGCGGAGCCCTCCACAACCTCAACCTCTACGCCTCCATCTTCTTCATCACCAGCATGAGCGCCGACCGCTACCTGGCCATCGTGCACCCGCTCCAGTCGCAGAGTGCGCGGGACCCCAAACGTGCCCGCCTGACCTGCATCCTGGTGTGGGTGCTGGCGTTTGCTTGCTCGGTGCCCACCTTTTACCTGAGGAGCACTCAGCACGTGGAGGCTCTGGGCGTGGAGGCCTGTGCCATCCACTACACCAGTGACACCTGGTTCTACACCCTCACCTGGTTGAAGATCATACTGGCCTTCCTGCTGCCGCTGCTCGTTATCTCTTGTTGCTACGGCGCTATCGGGAGGCATCTGTTGGCCGGTACAGGCTTGTTGAGAATCCACCCTTCCACCAACGCCCCCTCTTTTAAATCCCAGGAGAGCTGCTGCAGTAAACCAGAGAAACCCCTGACCCCCCAGCAGTGTGTTAACAAGGGCTCCAGTAGTAGCGGCGGTCGGGGAGGGGGGAGACAGTTAGAGGGCAGGGGGCTGGAGCGAGTGTTGTGGACAGTGGCTGCGGTGGTGGTGTCCTTCTTCTGCTGCTGGTTCCCCTTCCACTGTGTGACCTTCATCGACTTGCTGCATGGCGGGGACCCCATGGCCAGCTGCTGGGCCCAATGGACCATCAAGAACCTCACCCCCCTCACCCTCTGCCTGGGCTTCTCCAACTCGGCCATCAACCCCGTGCTCTACTGCTTCATTGGGAACCATTTCCGGGGCCGTCTGGGCGGCCTCTGCAAAGGCCTGTGCGCTTGTTTGAAGGCGCGCGGAGAGGATCACAGCCATCAGAGGGGTTCCTTCAGCACCAGGCTGAGCTCCTTCTCAAGAAAACTCAGTGATCTTAAAGACTTAGCCATTGCAGAGCCCTCTGGTTCTGCCTAGTAGACTTCACACTGGCTTCACACACCAAAAAGAGTGTTGCTGACATCAAGTTACTGCTGAACTCCAATTAGCATTGGATGTGTGAGACCAAGCTGTTACTATAACCCACTGACTCATAGCCTTTTCCTGCACAGTTTTTTGCTGCCCTGCAAAGACAGAAAAAAGTAAACAAAGAAAAGCTTGAGCTGGGAAAAAAAGGGTTTTGAAGCCAGTATTGAAGCCGGTTAGCAAAACCTTGTAAAAAGACATTTGCTGAACTGAATTATAAATGTACTGATTGTAAGGCTGCTGCAGCAACCCACTGTAAATATTCAAATGGACAAATTATAATGTTGCTCATAAATGGAAAAAAGTCCGCTATAGCAATGTAAAAGGGAGTTGATATGTCCGTTGTGTGTTACATGGTGTAATCCTTCGCGGATCGTCGATCACTTTTGTTTTGGGATTGTATACCTTCTGCTGTACGTCCAGATTTATTCTTAGCAGTAGATTCAACAACTCAAACATTTCTTGGTCCCTTTTTGGGATTTTCTGAGCTCCTGCGCTACTGTCGTGGGGCCACATCAGTTAGTAGATGCTGCTATAAGCCTAGCCTAATACAGAGAGCGTTTTGTGGAGCTGATAGGCTTATTCAACTTTGTGGCAAATCATTTGGCAATGGCTTGAATGTAAGGGACTTTTATTTATATGAAAAAAGTTACGCACTATAACTTTAAGGGGGCAGGAAAAAAGCCTTTAAGTAACAGCTAGCCTGCTAAACTAGGCTAGTCATTTTAGCAGGACTGCATTGTCTGCGATTAGGCCCTACTTTCTTTGTTTCTTCATCGTGGTTGGATTAAGCTCCTACTCTTTCTTGGCTTTGCAGAGCAGAAAAGGCCAAACGTTGAAATACAGATGTATATAATATGGATAACTATTAACGGGTCATAACAATTCTACTTTTAATGTTCTTTTTATGGATCAAGATATTATGTGTATTAACGTAACTTGTAACATATATATTGTTTTATTCTGAAAAATATTTGTTTTTGACTGAATGAGAAATAAAGTGAATATATTTCTTTGAATCAGAATCCTTTAAGTGTCATTTCACACTGTACAACCAGAGTTAGCAGCAATCCTCAAGGCACTCAATGTAAAAATGAACAACGTATACATATCATTTATGATCATCGGAGAAAAATTAAACTGTTTCAGAAAGTTCCTCGTTGCACCTTTAAATAGTGAATTGATTAATGTAATTCTTCAAAAACCTTAACAGTTTTTTTTTGTTGCTAAATGGGATATTGTCGGGTTAGTTGATCACACACATACTATTGTGTAAGTGATTTAGTAGACAACTTTTTTACTCTCCTTTTCCCCAACCTCCCCCACAGACAGCTGTGACGTCCATCTTCCCCCACCTGGGAATTGAGAATTTTGGGATTACTGTGGGACTGGCAGATGGACATTCAACTCCCCCTTATCCCCACACTGAGAATGCCTCTCATGGATTTCGTACATATCAAGGCCAGATATCGTAATCTCATACTAATGTCCTTATGAGGCATTCCGCTCCAGTCTGCTGGTTGAGGGAGCCTGCCGCCGCCGCCGGATAATCAATTATGTATCTCTGCCTGCTATTTGTGTCCAGTATAGATCCACAGCTTTCTGCATTGACCCTGGTCTGCCTCCGTCTCTGTGAGCTGAGAGCCAATGATGTAATATTTGTCAAACACATGGTGAAGGCAGGCCTTGAAACACAGGGGGGGGGGGAAGGTTGAAGAAAATACTTTTGTCCATGTCTGAATGGTGAAGTGCTTTTCTCCTGAGGCATTCTAAACATGTATTCCTATATGTACAGGTCACCATGGCACCCGAGAGGAAGGAAAACTGTATGAAAAGGTTTTCTAGTTTTTATTTCATTCACAGTACTCCTTATTCATCTTTCAAGGTTTGCCACTGGGTGTCACTATAGTGCTGTGAGAAGCAGTGGATACGATGCCACTGGCCGCTTAAACCAGACAAAGCCCCAAAGTCCCAGCGCTCATGATCTCTCCAAGCCTATGGGAGAGATGCCTCTGACACAGGCTGATGACTCATGTAAGGCTTCAAGCTCTGAATGTATAAGAACAGAAAATGCTAGACGAATGAATGGTGCATTAAAGGTGCACTGTGTAACTTTGGGCGTGTCAGAGAAGGGAACATTATGTAAGGTATATTGTCACAACTGAATAAATAAACTTTACTCATAGGAAAATTGGATCCCTGGAACACTGTTTGAAGCTAGAAAGCTACCTAAAAAAAGTTATTGTTTCGCTGTTGTTGTTGACATCAGCAGGGCCCATAGTTTTGTTGACAAACATATTCTAGTCTTACGTTTGGTTCAAGTTGTCTCAATTTTTTTTTGATTTATGACGATAGATTTATTCAATACTAAGAATTACATGTAGAAAATATCTTTTGTAAAGTAACTGTCGGCTCTGCAAATGTCAACAAATCCCCCTCCCCTGAAACTGCACAGTGCACCTTTAAAAAAAGCTACTGGTGCACAGAACACACTAAACGTAGGGTGTGCCATTCTGAAAGGTCTCTTGTAGGGGAATATGTTGACCATGGGGGTGAAGGCAGAGCATACAAACCAAAGAATAATATACATCTCAACGTGCCTGATCACGTCACTGCTGCAAACACACAATATATTAATCATCTTTAGTTTGACACGACTTTTTCCCGACTGACAGGACAGATTGTATGGATGACTTTGTTGCAGCATATCCAGTATGTTCGTGAACACAGTGTCATTAGCGGCTTCTCACTGTTTCACAACGCATATAGAAGTGTGGTTGACACATGTTCAATAGGAGACAGACAAGACAAGTGACATGTGACTAAGAACATGTGTTATAGACAATGTGCATGTGTGATGAGAAAATGTACTGTGAGCTGAGAAGTATAGCGGACGCCTAGAACAGCAGGTGACATATTTTGCCCGCCTGCATAACATGTCAAGGCAATCTTTCTTTTTTCTTTTATAACAAGTTTAAATACAGATATAAGAAGCATTCTTCATATTTCATCAGCTGAACAAAGGCTTACATTCACATTACTTCTACTCCACTGTACATTTCAGAACTACATAGATTTGACAGCTTAACCCTCCTGTTATGTTCATTTGTCAGGAACAGCAATGGTGTTCCGGGTCAATTTCCAAAAGATGTCCTAAACAAAAAGAAATCCTAACAAGCAGTGTGAACATGTCATTACCAACTCCATTACTAACTATTCTATCAATATTTAGTGCAATGGTGTTCCCTTACCTCTAACAGGTAATTCAATAGTTCAATAAGGATAATTCACTCGTTTTTCATTAAAAAAATACATGTTCAAACTTTTTTTGTAATGATTCACCACTTTATTACTTTTGAAACACTGGAGACAATGTGAAAAGTCTCCAGAGACATGGTGGCTTGCAATATAGCCCTGCCTGTCTCTGCATCCCACATACTGGCTGTCGATTCATCCTTCGACCCCAGGGATTTTTAATACAGAAATATCAGCCCACTTTAAAGTAATCATGCATGTGTACTCAGTACTTGGTCTGGGTCCATTTTGCATGACTTCTTGCCTCAATTCCAATACATTTTCCATGATATTCTAATTATATGAGTTTCACCTGTATGCCTTCTGCAGACAGGTTTGCCTGACGCATATTTGGGAATGAATTTCACAATTTTTTGACATGAATGTCTTGCTTGGAGGAATAGGAATAGTAATTCCCTCATCTGGTTCAAATTCAGAATTATTAGAATCAGAATTTAGACACATTCTCCTCTATTTCACTGTCATGATCAATGATGACTTCCAGAGCCTCCTGGACTGTCATCCTTTTGCTTCTGCTGCTCATTTTGTAAAGGTCTGCCTGACAGAGTGTAATGTTGGTAGGACTCCCATGCAGATAATATTTTACATGTTTTGCCCCTCCCCTGTTGAGTGTCCACTGAATGTAGGTGGAGTTTTCCCAAGGGAACATAAATGGTTCCCGTCAAAAGAACACACTTGCAACTGTGTGTGTGTGTTTGTGGGTGTGTGTGGATGTGTGTGTGGCCGTGTGTATGTGTGTGCGTGTGTGAGATTTGGGTGAAATATGTCTCACAGTTGTAAAGAAAGAAATAGTCTTACATTTCTGACACCCTTTTACCTCCAGTTTTACTGCCAGGTCAAATTGACCCGAACAGTATCTATGTGATATAAACATGCAGGGGGTGGTTGCAAATTTTCATATTATATGTTCAACATATATGTAGGCAAGCAGAAGAAGTTTCATACTGAAAAAATACTTTTAACTATTTTTCCTAGATCTTCAAACTTTGAAACGGGTCAATTTGATCCGGAGCATAACAGGAGGGTTAAGTACAGTGCCAAGTTCATTTTTTTAACATTATGATTTCACATAGAAAACACATTATACAGTAGACATAGAAAAACACAAAGCATTTGTCTTGTGACCCCTTACAAAAAAGTATGTCTTTCAATTTCAATGTATAGTTATTGACAACTATAAAAACCTAGCTGTATATTAAGTAGTTAAACTAGCTACACCTCAGCTGTAATTCATAAAATGCTGCTTACACACTTATACCTCAGTAACGATGCAATATTTCAATAAAGAATGAGTGCTTTTAATTGTCATACTTGAAGTACATTTTGCTGATAATCTCCCTGGATTTCCACATCAGTAGGATTTTGAAGGCAGGACGGTCACACTTTAATCTCTGGGTAAAACATATGAAAATTTTTTCCACTGAAAATGTTTTTGCACGGTAAACTGTCTACCACCATTAATGGAAACTGTGCGTGGTGGAAACAGACAAGCGTATAGGCAAACTTCTGTTAATAAAACGTCTTAAGGGACCATCGGAGGCCTCTGGATAATTGAGCTGGAAACAGTTGAAGTCATTGCACAAATGCGTGAGAAGGGTGATATGGCCTTTTTTTCCGTTATCCATCTCATGTGCTTTCTAATGTTGTGGATATGTTCAGTTTGAAATCTTTGAAGTTACTTCCTGTTGAAAAATGCAATCATTTCCTGAGAGATACACAAACCCACATATAGTGTGTGTGCACGCATGAGTGCATGAGTGAATGAGTGTGTGTGTGTGTGTGTTTTTCTTCTTTTTTTTTGGTGAAAGATCAAGACTCCGCCATAAAGGTTAGGGGTTAGAGAAAGCTGCTATCAGTCTGGCAGAGAGAGAGCGAGAGAGAAACAGACAGACAGTGGAATAGCACAATGCTCGGGCTGCCATAGCAAACATTTTGAAACAACGAGAATCAAATTTCAAATAAGAGATTGGACGGCAGACCTTACACGCATTCCCCCCAGTTCACAGAATATACAAGGCTTGCCTGCAGTGAAAAGTTGAAGGCGAGAAAAAGACACACAGAGAGAAAGCGACTGATATAGCTGAGACTTTGGGAGCTGGACAAGAAAAGCGGATCTGGAGGATATAGCCGTGATGGAAAACCTGCCTGTCTACCACGGACCCATCGGTAAAGAAGAAGGGGAGAGGCGCTTGGCACAGGACGGACGGGATGGCTGCTACCTGGTCCGCAACAGTGACTCTGTGCCTGACGTCTACTGCCTGTGTGTGCTGTGAGTATACGACCTGATGGCTGCCATTGGAACATTGAGATAAAGGTAACACTTTACAATAAGGGTACAGTAATGTAATGTTATTTAATGCTTAGTAAATGCATACTATACATACATTCATCATTAACTAACTGTTAATAAATGCTAAAGAAATGCTTAATAATCATTTACTAAGCATTAACTGCCTGTTATGCTTAGGTAACACTTAACCAAGCTTAGTTACAATGCTTATCTTAGCATTAGTTAACTAAGCATAGTTAATGCCTAACATTAACTAACTGTTGAACTAAGCATTAACAGTTAGTTCATGCTTAATAAGCCTTACCTAACTGGTAATAGCATTAACTAAGGATTAATTAACACTTAATTAATGTACCCTTATTGTAAAGTGCTACAGAGATCAGTTGCATGTTTGGTTGCCCTGTTTATGATTATTTGAGGGATTTACTTTTTACAAAAAATGTCTTAAATGTCTGCTAATTTCTTTTGGTTGGATGAGTATGAAAAACTTGTGTTGTGCCGTAAGATGTGAACCTTTTTTTGAAAGACATTTTCTCGGTCAA
Source organism: Ammodytes marinus (assembly GCF_949987685.1). NCBI lineage: Eukaryota > Metazoa > Chordata > Actinopteri > Uranoscopiformes > Ammodytidae > Ammodytes > Ammodytes marinus. The sequence continues at coordinate 26,895,272 of NC_137214.1, read as the reverse complement.
GCCTGGAACAGAAGGCAGAATGTTTTGTTGAAGGCCATGCTGTAAAATAATGCGTGGTCCTTTGTAACAAATTGTTTTGCAATGTTGCAACTAACGATTGGTGTCTTATGAGCCCACAAGGGTTGGCGACCTTGTAGAACGCAAACAAAAAAATCAGTATTAACCCAGATTGTGCATTATCTCTCTCTGTTAGAGATATTGGCTCTCTGTAATCACATGGACTTATAGGCTTATTATGTGTTTTTACAGAGATTATTGATCTCCTCCAAATGTAAGAAAAGAAAAGCTCAAAGGCATTAACAGAGCAACAGTGTGTTAACTGAAACCCTCTAAAAATATAGTGTAGCCTGTTATTAAGTTTAAATGTGAGTCCCAGTGGGCCAGTAATGGTGACAGCAGTTGGGAAATTACTTATTTCATTAAACTGAAGCAAAACAACATTGCTGTTTGTGTGTGTGTGTGTGTGTGTGTGTGTTTGTGTGTGTGTGTGTGTGTGTGTGTGTGCTTGTGTGTGCAGGAGCAACGGATACGTCTACACATACAGGCTGCACAAGGATGGCGCGGGTTCATGGGCTGCAGACGTGAGACATTTTTATCTTATTATTACGGCTTTTCGCACTCTGAAAACCGGCAGAACAGCTGTTCATCTGTTCATCTGCCACACGTTGGTCTGTGTTAAATAGCTGCAGAGGGGGTATGGTGTTGATGCCAGCCTCATTCAGCAAGCTGTGCATTCCAGTAAAACACATTTTTGCTTTTAATTTTTTTGTTGTTCAAAGAGTGACAGCACTGAGAAATACATTCGTTTTCTATCCTTTCAAGCCCCCCCCCCCCCCTCCCTCAAATTCAAGACGCCACAGCATCAGCATATGCTCCAAAGATAGGAACGTAAGAATTGCATTTGACAGCATTTCTGATGGGAGATGTAATAAGAGGCACTGAGGGCTGGCAACAACACGTGTATGTATGGAGACATCTTGAGGGCCATGTCTCAACCTGACAGACAGCCAAGCTATAGATGCCGTTGTTGTTGTAACTACATTTTAGCCTCGCTTATTTTTACTGACAGCCTCAAGCCCAACAGAAGAAGCCTTGAATTACACAGATTTCACTACAGGCTCAATAACAGTTTACATTATTCATAGCACAATATCAATCACTTTAATGAAATATGCTGGGGAACAGAGGTAACACTTGTGGCCGTAGACAGAAACAACAAAAAGTGCATCGCTTGTGGCAAGTGCTCTCTCTCTCTCTCTCTCTCTCTCTCTGCATTTGATTAAATGATTTGTAAATGCATTTAGAGAATACGATTTTCACAGTTTTTGGCATCATGACAGCATGATTGATTGCACAGTATGAAAATAGAATATAGCTTTTACTTTCTTTGGAAACTCCTTACTTGACAAGAAGTACAATACTTTGAAAGGTTTAATGCTTCTATGGTTTGGAGATATTAAATGTTAAACTGACAGCTGTAGGCAAACGTGCAGAATAGATTTAATACGGTAAATAATGCAACTCCCCCTGAAAACATCCTTGAATTTCACCACAGCTGAAATGAACGCCGTAAGTCACATTAAACCTTTAGTGCATCAGAGGGCACATTCTAAACAATTTATATTATTTTCATTTTAAGACAGAGAGCATTTTCTCAGAAATGATCTTGCGTGTTATCTCACTCCCAGTCCCTTACAAGTCGAGCTGTTGAGATAATGGGAGACTTTGGGCATCTTCCATGACATAAGATGAATTCTAAAATAAATGCTTTTTGTTGACACACCAAATATAAACAAACCCTCAGGGGAGTAAAAAAAGGAGAATTTTCCTAATTAAGCTTTTAAACCCATTATGTGTATTCTCCACAATAAATCATATACATAATTGCATTGTTTTCCTTTTGGTTTTTCAAAACATCTTTTTCTTCAATACAAACTCAATGTGGATCAGCGGACCAGCAAAATAAAAATATGATTGACCAGATTCCCAGCCCATCCCTTCTGGCACAATGCACTGCTGGTCCTGCCTCTACTTTAAACATGTCTAATGTCTTTTATAAGGTGCATCTGTGAGAGCTCATCTGTCCTGTCCTTTTCACCCCACCCCCCCCCCCCCAGAGAAAGTGTTGACATAATCAGGTTAAGAAAGTCTAATCAAAGTTTATCTTATTATAACAGTAAAAAAAAATGTTAAGTAAAACAAAATTCATTGGTTGCCATCCTTATTTAAGAATTTGAACTACAAGGTGAGGTTTAGTTAGTCTTGCTAAATAAAATTGAGTTGTATTAACGCAAGTGAGTTAAGTCAGTGTAAAAATACAATACATACTGTGTTGAATTTACTCAACATACTTTTGAGTTATTCCCTCAGTTCAGTGGAAATTGTTGACATAACTGTATTGAGTAAATCCTACAAATACTTTTTTTAGTGTTGGGTTTGATGTGGAGAGGGAGACACAGTTGGATTCCCCTTCTGATCTTTTTTCTCTCTTGTATTTCAGACCAGTCCTGGAGTGCAGAAACGATATTTCCGGAAAATCAGGAACTTGATATCAGCTTTCCAGGAGCCCGGACAAGGCATTGCCATGCCTCTGCTGTACCCTGTCACCGCTCAGAGCCGGGCACACACACACACAGAGGCCCAGCCGGCTAGTAATAGCCTGTCACCCACACACACCAGCCCCAATCCTTACCTGCAGGGCAGGGCGCAGCATGCAGCTCAGGGACAGAAACACAGGAACAAGACGGGGGTGCGGCAAGCTTTTGGTTAGGGGACTGCCCCTTATCAAACCACTGACCTACTTATAAACGAAAATACATTTTTTTTTACCTAATGCCAACTGTTGTATTTTGCGCACTGTGTGTGATGTAACTGTCATTTCATTCCTATTAACCAGCTCCTGTTTGTTAAATCTACATCATTCAAACTAGAGCATTGACTCAGTATCTCAGTATCCTTCTCACTGTCTCTCTCATTGTTTTTTCTCCCTGCATATGCGGCACAGAAAGTGCCTCATAACTTTTACAGATGTGATGTAAAATATGCAAACGGCTGAAACATTAATATCCATTACTGCATACATAAGTTGACAACAGTTATTGTGCTTTGTTTTCTTAATGCAATTGGGTTATGTCAATGGCGGAGGAAATAAATGACATGGGTTGAAATAAACTCTTTTTAAATGAGGATATAACACGTACACGTACACGTACACACACACACACACACACACACACACACACACACACACACACACACACACACACACACACTGCCATGCTCACACAGAGCCTCCCGTCTGACACATAATATGGGACAAAAATTCAATTTGACATATTGGAGTGCTGATTTCCATGGAGAGAATGCTAGAGAGAGAGGAGGGAGGGATCTGTCATTCCTCTGATTGACATTACTGGAGAGAGAGAGAGAGAGAGAGAGAGAGAGAGAGAGAGAGAGAGAGAGAGAGAGAGAGAGAGAGAGAGAGGGAAGAGAGTGCAATTGAGCATCCATTCAGCCCAGACTATTCTTCAGAGCAGCGGTCTCCTAGCAACCGGACCCTCCATCTTTTCAAGCGCCTTGTGATGAGGTTGGGCAGTATCTCTCGGAGCATATGGTTTAGAAAGGAAAAGGTGCATCGCGGCCCCCCATCAGCAAAGTCTTACCAACGTACATCACCTGCTCGCAAGTCAGAACATATGCATTGTGCGCGGGCCCCGTCTTCTCTGTCGCTGTCGAAAAAGCCCAGGAGAGGAACACAAACAATTAATGGTGGGCAGATGGCGAGTGACTAAGGGTGGGCGGGAGAGATACGAGTAGGGGGGGGATATAGGCAGGCAGACGGACGGGGAGGTGGATTAGCTAGATTAAAAAAATAAATAAAAAAAAAGTCTAAAAGAAAAAACAAACTTCTGTTGCTTTCTTTGCAAACTTTTTTTTGTTTGGGGGGGGGGGGGTTGTGTGGGAGAGAAAGGGCCTTTGGAAGAGGTTCACACATGTATAGTCTGATTGGCATTTCCTAATGAGAGGAGACAATCTGTAGATAGCGACAGCACAGCCAACTCCAGGTCCTGCCCCTTCTGCACCAGCCACCCACTCGCTGAGCTTCAGCTGTCACATTTTCTTTTCCCCTTCCTCTGTGCTTTTCTCCTCCTCCTCCTCCACCTCCTCCTTCTTCTTCTTCTTCTCTCTATCAAAGACGCAGGCTTTTATCGTGCATATCTCAGTTTGAGCCGTAACGATGGTGGCTGATAATGACAAGCACAAGCAGCACAGAATTTTTGTGAAAAAAGTTACAAAAAAAACAAGAACCAAGAGAGTACAACAAATGTTTGTGGAGAGAGAGAGAGAGAGAGACAGAGACAGAGGGAGAGAGACAGAGAGAGACAGAGAGAGAGAGAGAGTCAGAGAGAAAGAAAGAGAGGCAGCAGAAAGAAATAACAAGCTTACAATGCCTAGGAAAATCCAAGGGAGCAATCTGGTAATTCACACATAATAACTTTAATCAGCATTGTAACCCAATAAAGTCAGATTTTTCAGCGAGAATATTTACTATAGCCATGTATAATTTCTTTGCAAAAATGTAACTTGTTTTTCTATTGATTAACAATACTGACACTTACTTTATGAACAACAGATTTTTTTTTCCAGTTGAGCACTTCTTTTCAATGTGAAAGCACTGGCTATGTACATTCTTGATTTTTAGTTTACACACTCATACAAACTACTGTTGGAGAGCACACACCAAGAGGCAAGCAAAACCCAGGACAGAGGTTTTTTTTCCTTCTCTAAAGGGGGAGTGTCCGAGTTGTCAAGGCCTCTCATACACAATATGTAAACGATAGAAGTATATCCGAGGTAAACCAAGTGGGGACGCAAATGGCAAACCGCAGAGAGCTCTTGATTTGAGTCATGATGAAGAAGGTTCATTCACCGGAGATCCTAAAGTCTTTGTCTCTACAGATCGGTGAATTTTGAACAGAAAAAATGTCCAAAAATGATGAACAGTGTTTGAATACAGCAAATGACAGACAGTAAAGTCCGTTGGTAGGTACAGTCGGTCCTAGGCCAGGGTCGAAATACAAAAAAAGCAAAGCCACAGCCAAACCACACTTGCTTGTGCCACTGTTAAGAAATCGGAGAAACTGGACGATAATAATAAAATACCATCATTTTGTCACAATTAAAGGCATTTGGAAATCATTTTTTTCTCCCCCCCCCCCCATTATCTCTTCTTGATCTTCTATCGTCGTCGTCATTTTCTTTTATATATATATATTTTTTCAATACAGTATAGAAACGGTAGAACAAATCAGAGTAGAGTAGAAACAGGCAGTCTTTGGTGGGGGGGGTGGCGGTGTTGGGAGGGGGGGCTGCTCACTCCTTGTGTGTGTTGTCTCTGTTACCTGCTGCCCCCCACCTCGCTGAGTGTCATAAAGTGGATGTTGGCGGGGCAGTCGGACAGCTCTGGCTGCTGCTCCACAGGCAGGGAGTAGTATCCGTCGTAGCCCTGCACCGAGCCTGCGCTGAGCAGCTGCTGCCTCTCCGCGTCGCTCCACGCACGGCTTCCCACGTCCCCTGACTCTGCCCTCTTCTTCTCCCTCTCCCACGCCCCGTCCACAGCCCTCTTCCTGGCCTCTTCCCTGACCCGCGCCCTCTCCTCTTCCTCACTGCCTCCGTAGCGCACACACAGACATAGCGCCCCCTGCTGTAAGGTGATGTCGGCGAATCGTCGAGTCCTGCCGCTCACCGTGGCGCTCATCTGAGACACGCTAACGTTCACCCCGCTCTCCAGGACGCGCCCGCCGACCCCTAAGCCCAGGGCCAGGTCCTCCTCCACGGGCCGAGACTGCAGGAAGTGATGCGTGTCGCAGCCGTGCACGGTGAAGCTCAGGCCGCTCAGGTAGACCGCGTTGTTCAAGATGGCCGCCACGCGCCGGCTGTCCTCGCTGGCCACGCCGATGACCTCGGCGCTGACGCGGGCGCCGTGGGAGACGGCCAGGCGGATGCTGGGCCCCAGGAGGGAGGGGCGCGAGGCGAAGGGAGGGGGGCGTACCGGGCTGCGGCCTGTGGAACCCACAGGACCAGAGACTAGAGGCAAACGCTCCAGAGAGATGAAGCTACGCAGCTGTCTACGCAGCTCACACTGGATACCCAGAACCACCTGGGAAACAAAGACGACCAAACATCTTACAAGGTTTGATAATGTCTGAGGCTCATCACTGAGAGTAGATTCTCTCACAGCAGACATTTTGAAAAGGCGTAATAGGAAAATAACAGGTGTAACATTAAAGGCCTACTTCACCGGTTTGAATATGAAGGTGTATTGAATTCTGAGATCCTATGTAGTATAAATGTGCGAAAAAAATTTAAAACGGTTCATCCTAGCCTGAGAAAAGGCAGAAACCCTATATTTCTCTTTCTCGTGACATCACAGAAAGAGAAATATAGGGTTAAAAAAAACTTACTTTGTAAATATTACTGTGATGTCTTTTACTGTGACATCACAGTAATATTTACAAAGTAAGTTTTTTTTCCATATATGGGTTGCAAAAGCTCCCTGCGCACACAAGATCATTGAGGTGGAAAACCACAACTTTTTTTTCCCCACCACATTAATAAGGGCAAAAGTTCAAATAATAATAATAATCCAACTCATGACTCATTGCACCCCCATCGATTTTTCTAAAAAAGCTCATAAACTGACTTTGTATGCTTTTATTTGATTCCCTATCAAGATACACTAGTAAGAATTGCTTTACACTGGGGAGCAATATGGACTTAAAAACTGTTGTAAAATGCATTACATTTTTGAAATATGCGATACAAAATGCGATTCATCGCGATTAACTATTGAAATTCTGAGAATAAAAGTGAAAAAATAAAAAGGGCATCGTTTGACAGCCTGAAAAAAATATTACAGGGGTTTGATAATGTCAACGTCTGTGGCTCATCTCTGGTATTAGTTTCTTTCACTGAAATGACGTAAAAGGAAAACCACGGGTGCATCTGATAACATTAATGAGGGTTGCAATAGCTTCCTGGACACATGCACAATAGATCTTTTTCACACAAGATATTTTCATATGCCAAAGTAAAAGAAGCACAGGTGTAAATAATGAAAAACCATGATGGCTGAATTCCATTTAGCTGCTACATTTTTCAGGGTCTTGCTATTGTGCCTACCGGCGCACTCACACTGTCGTGACTGACGGGTACACTCTGAGAAGAAGAGGTGTGACTAATTACATTAACAGTGACCCATCTCTATTCTACTATGACAGGTCACAATGTCCTGAAAGTGTAAAACCCAAATTGGTAACCATGGCAGTGTGCTGTCTGATTTGTGAAGAAATGTAATGCGTGATGATTTTAAACACAGTGCGTCAGCGTTACTGAAGTACTGTATCTAAAATCATCATGCTGAGTCATTCTTACACGAAATGTAGTTGCAAAAGTATTTCCAAATTGATGAAAGCCATTGAGTCACATTCAAGAAGCTGAAACCATGTAATACATTGTGATACTGAGAAAACATTCTTCTTATTAATAATATTATTAGTATGCGTTATATCAGCCATAATGCCCAACCATTAAAGTCTCAAGAGCAGCAGACATGACAGTTAAAGCGCCTATAAATTCAGTATTGAGTGTTGGTGTCCATCCATGTCCAACTTTAAATATGTGACCGGTAAGTCATTATGAAAGAAGTTATCATATGAATGAATTGATATGAAATCAATAAAAAGTTTGAAATGATTTAAAAAATAACTCAACTGAGTTCAGTTCTTATATTTTTTCAAGTAATTTATCAATTAAGGTGAATGTCTAATTAAATAGATTGATTTCATTTTAGAGAGATGTTTTTTTAAATGCCACTTTTAAAAACTTAATTTTCTATTTATTAATGGCATTCTTTCAATCGACAATTTTCATTTTGTCATATCATATACTATTAATAACATTAATAATAATAATACGACAGAGTTATAAAGCACTTTTCCAAATGCTCAAAGATGCTTGAAGACTTTACTTCTTTTCATAATAATAATGTATAATGTTACTTTGCATGACAATAAGAGTTATAAACACCCCCTCACCTGTCAGCCAATCAAATGCCAATATGGTTCATAAGAGGTGGAAGTCTCACCTTGCTGGAGTCCCAGTTCTGTGTCTTGGTCTGGGTCTTCATCAGTTCGTATGTTTGTTCCATTCTTCCCACATCGGGCTTTGGGAAGCCTGGGACAACGTTATGAAGCTGGAAGCCAAACAGCTGCAGCCAGCTACCAATGCCTGGAGAGACACACAAACACACGCGCACACACACACACACACACACACACACACACACACACACACACACACACACACACACACACACACACACACACACACACACACACACACACACACACACACACACACACACAAAGAATATTGCAGAGCGGGAGAAAGTTAGTATATAATGTGTATACTGTGAACACGAACAAAAAGTCATAAGGCCAAGGTAACAACACCTTGCACAGGAAATCACACAATCTATGAGCATAACATGTGGCGGAGACGGTTCAGCTGGTGTTTCTGTGACAAACAAACTGCTTCTGTAATAAACAATCTTGCTGCAGGAAATCGTGACAGGCCAAATGAATGTTCCATTAACCAGAAGGACACACGCCCCAGAACCCACATCCTACTGTATATTCATTCCTTTTTCTATCTTTTTTCCCTCACTTGATATTTGTTTTTTTCTATTTTGTCTCCTTGGGGGAAACAGCGTGTTCTTTGACAGACAGAGGGAACACAACATAACAAACACAAACACACAGATCAGAGAGGCAAGGCTGTCCTTTCTGTTGCCAGTATATTCAGTCTGTCTGTCACATCTCTCTCTGCCGTGCACACACAGCAGCTCACCTGTGGTTAGCTGTGAGCCCTTGTTCGCTCACTCTTTATGGCAGATGTTTCCATGTGAGTCTGTGTGTGTGTGTGGGGGGGGTGGGGGGTGGGAGGGGGGGAGTATGTGCAGCTGGGTGAAATATAAGCCCTGTACTATCCGCATGAGAGGTGTAATGTGGCAGCTTGTGTGAGTCTGTTAGCCACTCACTCACTGAGTGTGTTTGTGCGTGTGTGTGTGTGTGTGTGTGTAGACTTCATCACCTGCTCCACTCCTAACTGACATTTTCTATCCTGGCCTTCAACAATAACTTCATCATTTTGTGTGTTGGCTCCTCATTTTATAACTAGCCTACCTTCAAATGTGAAAGTAAGGAATTGTAGATGAAATTGAAAAAAGTCCTTGTCACCATCAGATATTCTCTGGGCACTTTATTATGTGTGTGCCTTTGTGTGTGTGTGTGTCAGTGTGCATACACGTGTGAAGCTCACCTGTAGTAAACTTGGTCACCTCCTCCACTCTGCCGACGGGGCAGTTTTTCTTAAAGGCGTACACATTAAACGGCTTGGGCTCTTTGCTCAGCTCCGCCCACAGTTCGTGATTTGGGGATGTCCACCGTCCCGCTAGCGTGTCGTAATCCCTGCGGCCCAAATGGACCAATCGCGTGAGGGGATCGTACAGGCCTCCGTGGAAGCCTATGACCAGCTTGAAGTCCGGGTTGGTGTCCTGGTAGACCTCTCCGTACGGGGTGTAAAATATCTCTTTGACCAGACGCCCCTTGCTGGAGAAAACCGCCCTGGGACTGCCCGTGCTGTCACAGGCCACATAGTACTCTTCCCCGCTACTCAGCTCCATGGCTATAAGGTGGCCCTGAAGGTCATAGTACAGCGAGGTAATCAGATTGCTAGTGTGGTTGTATAAATGGCTGACTCTGGTGGGGTGTGACAAATCGGCGTAAAAGAACTGCAGCTGCGCCCCCTGGCTGCTCTTGGTTGCTACGCGGCGTCCCAGCCCGTCATAGCGGTACCACACAGCGCGCTCTGTCACTCTGTTGAAGCAGCGGGTCAGCAGGCCGTTAGAGTTGTAGTCAAACAGGTCGTTGGCTCGCTGGCGGAGGAATCCGTCGTCGTCCACGCTGTACTGTAACTCGCCCAGGTGAGTGATGCGGTCGCGCTGGTCGTAACGCAGCGGTGTCAACCTGGAAATAAAGCAAGCGGATTTCTTTTTTTTTTTTAGTAACTACTGCATAGTTATGCATTACCTACTACAAAGATAGGTAGTTTATTTAGTAACTACTACATAGATATGCATTACCGGTTATATATGTTTTTTTTTCTAGTAATTAATAAATAGTTATGCATTACATATTACATAGTTTTTTATTTTTTATTTTTTTTAGTAACTACTTCATGTTTTTCTAAAGTTTTTTTTAGTAACTACTACATAGTTATGCATTACCTACTACTTAGTTGTTTTTAGTAACTAGTACATAGATTGAGTTACCTACTACTACATGGGTTTAAAACATGTTTTTCTTAGTAACTACGGTACTACATAGTTTATCATTATATTTTTTTTGGTAACTACTACATAGTTTAAACCTATGTAGTAGGTAATGCATATCTATGTAGTTCCTACAATTTTGTGTACTTACTTGTAAAGCGTTACCTAATGTATTGCTAGTAGGTAGCCACTTACCTAGCACTGGTCCCATGGCTGAGCAGGTTAATGTTTCCATTCAGGTCGTAGCTGTAGCGCCACTGAGGCCGCTCGTTAACCGAGGCACTCTGCAGCTGGCTGTCTGCGTCGTACTCATAGGTGTAGCGTGTCACGTTGCTGTCCACGCCCACTCTGATGTCACAGGTAGTGGTGCGTCCGGCTGAGTCATACTGAATAGTCATCCAGTAGGCGATGGACTTAAGGATCTCATACTGGACCTCCACCACCTGGCCGTATGAGTTGAATACCTTGGTGTGCTTCATCAAGTGGGTGGTGATCACCTAGACAACCGCACAACAGATGAGTTAGCGATGCACCTGAATACAAACGACTAAAATCAGGCTGAGATGCTACATGCAGAATTATAATCTAGTTTGTTTAAAAGCACAATTGACACAACATAGACATATTATCAAATTACAAATATGTTATGTCCAATGTCCAAGCAGACATTTGACAATGTTCGTATCCAGTAGACTATTAAATCTATTATATTCATTTGGAGTCATGTTTTTTGACACTTGACATACGTATGTACGTTTGTGGGCCAAGATCTGCTCACACTAGGGACCAACCAGACCAAAGCTTTGTGACCACCATTTAAAAAAAAAAACACACCAAAACAAACAGCGGAAGTCTGCAGAGTTGGTTGCTATTCTGTGTGGGTTTGTCACTATGAGCAAACACTTTTACATTACACATAAGTCATTTAATCCAGCGTTGGTGTAAACATATTGACGAGTTCAGCTTTAAGACAACATCAAAGGCAAAAAAGGTATCCTAATTCACATGTGTATTATTTTTCATCAACAGCATTTTGATAGTAACAGCATTTGACAGCATACCTGATTGAGGTCATAAAAGATGACGCTGAATTTGCCAAACTGCTCGACCCGTCCTGATACGTCGACGTAGCGGTACAGATCGATGGGCAGAGGGGTCTCATTGATGACCGCCTGCATGCTGGTCACTCTGAAGTTGTTGTAGCTGTAGTCAAACCTGGCGTTCACCAAGCCCTCTTCACTAAAGCGGAAGATCTGCCGACTCGTCAGGGGTCCTATACACAAAGGCAATCAGTTGTCGATATTTCAGTTTCAGAAAAACACATGATAGATGTGCCACGGACTATAAACACGTGCCACACATTCACAGTCGTCACAGTTGGCCATCACGCAACCCCACACAGGCCTGCCTGATTAATTCAAATTAAGAGACTAATTCCACATCATTAACACGGGACACACACAGTGCAATCCATTCAATCTTAACTATCCCCACACCTCTACGGCACTTCCAGTGGTGACCTTTAATATGGAGAGATAATGAAATCTAAAGACAATAGCCATGATGGGGCCAATGTGTTCCTTAATGTCAGAACATCAACTTTAACAACACCATTCATCACCTCTTCTTGCTATAGCTGCTACAGCTCATCCCCTATTCCGAAAAAAACGGGGCCCGCTAATGAAACACCATTATGGCGGCTATTTGAGATGACTCTGATTGCAGTTAAAATGACTAAGTGTCTGGCTTCGGTAGATCGTAGAGAGCTGGATCACTATTACATCTTCTATTTTTATTTTATTTTTTGTGAAATGTTGGTTCTAAAAACCTTAGCGCTAATGGGACTATGGCAGAAGCTATGAGAGGGATGTGGAGGCTTTTTCTAACAGCCCTGGGGAACGTGCAGTCTGTTCCTCTCGCCTCTTTAGCTGTCACATCCTCAAGCTGTCAGCTTTCCATTTATTTTATTCCTCACCTACCCACTGTATACATACATATACTGTATATATATATTTATATATATATCCCCCCCCCCCCCCCCCCCTCGGTCCCTACACTTCCCTGTATCCTCTCAAGGGACAATTACCACTATCTCTCCCCTCTCCAAGGCTCCGTTTGTTCTGGCGAAATGAGATCAGTTAAAGGAAGGTGAGAGTCTATTCACCGCGAGGGCAAAGCGATAAACACACGCACACACACACACACATGCACACGCACACACACACACACACACACACACACAAAGAGCTGTTCCCGTCAGATTATGGACACCCGGTCATGTGAGCCAATCAAAAAAATGCCAAAGGAAGTGAACCGGCAGCGGCAGAGATGAGAGCGCTCTCTCAACGACCCTGGAAAGACAGCGTGTACTCCAGGGAATCGGTGAACTGTATTCACAATGGCGCTATCGGAACAGATCCGCCCGCCGCCACAGCTAAAGGGGCCCGTTGATGGTCAAAACCATTACTGTGTAATACCATGCAATTTATGAAGTGCACTGTCTTCCTAACTCATTTCCATATTATAAGTGAAACAACTGTCATGTTAGCAGGGTTATAATTGAAGGCCCTCGGCGTAAGATTTCATGATTTCCTTTCCTTTAGCAGACACGTATGAGAACACAGACAACATGTTTCACATGCAGGCAAACAATTCAAATGTTGCATACAGCCACACCTAGCCCACCACATATTTATAGCTTATATTCATACATTTTGCTTGTTGACTTTGATCAGGCAGTGCGGGTTGCGGAGGTGGGTAGGAGATAGCAGAGGCCTAGAGGGAGGTTGTGGGGGGGGGGGGGGGGGCGTCTCGTTTTCAATGCATGTGGTAGACCGCAGTCTCTTCCACTCCCATCACGCTCGGCCCTATACTCACACTTCTAACTGTGGCTGCCTTGACTCAGATGAAATAGCAGCACGGCTGACTCAAAGCCAGACTACAGGGTTTGATACCACTGGTATAAATCTGGCCCCCAGATGAATGATAGAGCAGTCGTGTCACAGTACAGATGCTTTGCTCACAAGCCCATGTAATCCCTCTGATGGATCCATTTGAATGACGTCGTTAAAGATGACTCATTGCAACAGTGGAGATAAAAATGTTAAATTCAGATGTGTGGCTGTGGGTTGGTGTTGTGTGTGTGTGTGTGTGTGTATAGTTACCTGTCTGTCTGTAGCGTATGGAGCTTATAAAGCCGTTATGGGTGAGATGAATGGTCTTGACGGTGCCAGAGGAGTCATCGTAAGTGAAGGTCACCAGGGTGGAGTCATAAACCACCTCGGAGAGCCGCGCTGCCGCTGTGTACCTTTGGGGAAGAAAGAAAAAAAAAGAGTAAAAATGAGCAAAAAGAACAATTTAGGAAAATAGATGGAAAAATAATTTGTAAGCTGTGTCGGAAGCTGGGTATACAGATGTAAAGAAAATGCAAAGTCAAACAATTGAACTTCAGTACGAGTAAACAAAGGGGGACACACTCATGAATAATACAAAAGAAACCCGCGGGGCCATTAAGGAACAAGTTGCGCCATCCCTCAACGTTTCATCAAACTCAGAATCGGCTGCCATGGCAGTTATGGCCTTTCAAATCTTAAAAATGGGCCGGTTTATTAGACTGTAGTGTCCCCAATCGAGCCAATGAGTATTAAACATTTTTAAATGCCAGATCATTGCCCGAATCAGCCCTCCAACTTCCATCAAAAAATCACCTCGGCGATGTCTGACAATAGTATGATGATAAAACATTTGACCTTTAATCAGTCTCCCCACATTAGTCCAATCAGTGGCATTTGTGAGGACAGCTGGGGGGGGGTGTGGAGCACGTTTTGTGTCAGCTAGACTTAGAGCTGTGTAATAGGGCTTTTTACATTTCTGAGATTTAATTATAACACCTTCATCAAGCCAATCAGTGTTATGTTTTTTTATGTGGCCGACTGTAGTGCCAAGATGCATAGTGTTATGTGCTACCCAATACAAAGCGGTGCTGTCGACAATGTCACCCTCTTCCACACTGCACTGCCTCCCCGTAAATTAACTGTTCAAAAACTGCTGTGGCTCAAAAGAGACTCTGTTATAAGATGAAACTGCACAGCCAGGCGAACAGGTAGGTGTTGACAACGTTGTGCTAGCATGCTGGGAAGTGGAAGTGGCTCCATTAAACTCTCACATCAAGATATATAAATGAGCTCAATTTGGCTTTAATGGTAGTCTCAGTTTTACAGCCATGTCTGAACCATGTCTATAGCCTTGGTAAATCAGGTTTAGGTTTTGCATGAAGTGAAAATGAAATAGTGGTAATGTGTTAATAATATTATTATCTTTTCCCATTTTCTTGTTTTGCAGTCTGTGGTACCTATAAGTCGTGGCATTGTATGAATAAAATAAGGCTAAGAGCTGATCCTAAGAACCCAATTTGCATCATAGTCACCATTTTTCAATGTGTTGACATTTAACTTTTGCAAACCAAGTGATAGCTTGTGGCTCATCAATAAACTTAGTCTCAGAATTGTTGGTGTCTCTCTAGTCATATGATTCAGTGTTTCCCCAACTTATAAGGTCAAAAACTGTTTTACCCCTAAATAACAAAAACAAAGTTACATTAAAGGTGGAGTCAGTGTGATCGTGAAAAGAAATCTGGTGTTAAAACACAGCCTAGGCTCTGTACACCTGTATGTAAACAAAGGGGACCCACCTTAGCTAGCAACATGCCCATTTACAGAGACTAGGCTGTGTTTCCTCACTGTTTATTTTTACTTTGTTTACAGTGTACACACCTTTACATAGGCCTTGAGATAGCTGATGGTGAGGAGATATTTACAGATTTTGCCGAAAAATGTATTTTTGTCAACAGACATTCTCCATAAAATCACATTAATCTAACCTGTATATAATACTGCGTCCCGTTCCCAGATACTGAGTCCTTAGCAGCCGTCCGTCCAGCGTGTAGTCCTGCATGAAGGAGGCGCGGCTGTCTGGCGGAGTGTAGATGTTCCGGTAGTAGCCAATGGAAAGCAGCGACTGCAGCGTGTGCTTCACCATGCTGGGCATCGTCACGGCAACCAGACGGTCGGTTTGGTCGTACTCAAAGACGTAGCGCCTCTGGCTGTGCAGCAGCAGCATAATGGACTGAGACACAGACAGACAGAGTTAGAATACTGTCTGGGTCATTTCTTTATTTCAATGTCATTTGAGGGAAACGTTGCATCACCAACACACTCTTCCTCTTTAGATGTAGGCCTACCATTGGTTCTAGCTCTGGGATCATTCATTTTCCAGTTAATCATTGATGGCTATTCAATTCTTAAAACATGCGTAGAATTTTTTCTTTTTCTTTTTTTTATTATTGAAGCCATGAGTTTTTCATATGACAGCAACCATCTTGTTTACCGTTTGATTGTTAATGTTACTTTTTAGGCACGCTTTGAAATCTGAAGGCTGCAGTCCTGAAGCTATTTGAGCACTCCGAAGTACAGTGAAACAATGTTGTGTAAAAATACTTTTCAATTTAACTGTAAGGTATGATATTAATGTATTAATTATACATGCAAGTACTATTAAATCTAGATAGTTCTGTAATATAAGCTCATTTATGCTCTAATTCGGTCTCAAAAGCTGACACTAAATATATTTTAGGCTGAAAATCTTTTCATTAGATATTACAGTTAATTTCAAGGAAGGAAATGATAGCTTCTGGTAACTTTGATTTTTTTTTGTCTAAAACACACATGCTGAAAGGGAAATATCCCTTTGCATGTTTTAATCCATTAACTCAAAATGAAATAAATTCTACATTATTTATTTCCATTCTTCAAAACAGTGTTTACTGTAAAGACCACTCTCAGGAAAGCACTGGTTTATTGTATTTTCACCTCCCAAGTGACACAGCCTTGAAACTTGCTTGAGTCATGTAATGAACCACAATGGACATCTTGTCTGCGTGTCTGACTTGCATCCATTGCATTTGGCCCTGCTTCTGTTGTGTTCCACATTTTACTCAAGACTGATTTTCTCAGAGACACCGACTGATGTTTTTTCACACTTTTCACATCTATCTATCTATCTATCTATCTATCTATCTATCTATCTATCTATCTATCTATCTATCTATCTATCTATCTATCTATCTATCTATCTATCTATCTATCTATCTATCTATCTATCTATCTATCTATCTATCTATCTATCTATCTATCTATCTCTCTATCTCTCTATCTATCTCTCTCTCTCTCTATCTATCTATCTATCTATCTATCTATCTATCTATCTATCTATCTATCTATCTATCTATCTATCTATCTATCTATCTATCTATCTATCTATCTATCTATCTATCTATCTATCTATCTATCTATCTATCTATCTATCTATCTATCTATCTATCTATCAATGGCTGCCTCAAAGCGATGAAAAATACAAATAAATTCAAATGAAATACAATTAAAACATGGTTGGTAAATGTACTAGTATAGCAAAGAAGTTTAATTTGTTTTCATGATTTCGTTAGCTTTCATCTCAAGTGAAGAAATGACTTTGCGTTTGGTGTAACTTTTGGTTTCATATTCAGTAACCGTAACAACCTTGAAGCAGCAAACGAAGGAAGAGCAGATGTGTTAGATTTATGCTAACAACAAAGAGAAGCCATCACACAAAATCTCAGCATGATACAAAGAGAAACTGTCTCTCACATCCCATCCTCCCCTTCTCTAAGTACAGCTCTTACTACTCTTACTAAAGATGAAGAATGCAGAGCGGTAGCCTATACTATGAATGCCAAAAGATGTGCGGCTTATCCACCACTTCAAAAACGAAAACTAAAGCAAAAGCTTTTCTATATTTTATTTTGAAACTGTATCATTTTTCTTTTACATTTTTGTGTGATGCTGTGATTTAATGTATACTGTATAAGATGCCAGGGCCGTTGCTAGACCCCCTTTTACTGGGGCAAGGGCTGATCTGCTGTGCAAAACAAAACTAAAAATCTACACCTTTTATGCCAATATCTGCACATTTCGTACACAGCAAGCATGGCTGGTAAGATGGCCTTGAGGAAATAGAGGCCAACCAGTAACTATAAGGTCGCTGGTTCGATCCCTGGTAAATACTACTACTGGTGGCTGGTATTACATCTATGGTGCCCACCATCTCTACTATTGTGTCCTTGAGCAAGACACTTAACCCCAAACTGCTCCAGGGGCGCTGTACTATGGCTGACCTTGCGCCAGGACCCCCTCCGAAGTGTGCTAACTTGATAGGGGATATGCAAAAAGACAAATTTCAATGTGTAAATTGACTAATAAAGATAACTTAACTTATTCAGAAAATGTTTGTGGGAGCCTAGCATCACCATGTGATAGATTATTTTGACCAAACATTCCAAACCCTAGCTCTAATGACCTTGTCTGCGTAGGTGTAGCTCCAGATTTTGCCGTTGACCCAGGCTCTGGACACCACCCTGTCATTCTCGTACTCCAGCCGTTCAGACCAGTCCCCACGGTGAATGGCAGACAGCAGGCCACCAGCAGAGTAGCTGATGTTTACTTCAGTGTATTTGCTGCTGGGGGACCAGACCACCGGCCGGCCCAGAGAGTCATACTGGATATGGAGGGTGAACTTCCTGTGGTCATCGTAGATCTTCCCTACTCTGGTGCTCTGGTCAAAGTCTATGGACAGCAGGTTCCTGTTATGGGCCTGAAAAAGAAAAAAAAAATATTTTAAATGTCATGTTTGAGGGAGAACAATACAATTTCTTTGGCTTAATTATCATCTGTTAACAGAATTTAATTTGCTTTATTGTATAATATTTTAATGCACAATACATGCTTTCTGGCTGTTGAACTTTGTCCCAGTTTTGCTACAAGTTTGTTGTTTAGCCTTGAAGACACAATACAGAGGTATGACGCATTCATGTGCACAGTAGTTTCACTCCCCATATTCTGTTATCAGACATTGTATGAAGGATAACACCAGCTGAGATGAATTTCTGGGAATATCTACCTAATTAAAATGTTTCTGCTTTCGCCAGCAAAACGGGCTGGACACACAAACCGAGTGTATACGCCTACACACTTCTCTTGCATATAATCTCTGTACACTGTTCATTCGATGTATTCAACCATGTATCAATCCAGGTACATTGTTGTTTGACCCTTGTATGCTGTTTGCAAGTAAATTCACCTGCTTCCAAGAAGGCCTGACTCAGTTTCAATTATTCAAACACTTGGTGAAATAATTCTAGTAACATCATCATTAATTCCAAATAAGACCACACACACACACACACACACACACATTCAAATATAAATAAATTGACATGTCTGACTGAGAATTCATTAGTTTGAGTAAATTAATTGTGACTTTTAGAGCAACCTAGGACCTGCATAATAACAATAAATTGCATTGTGATCAAGTGAAAGGAGCCAGTCCCGGGGAGAAGCTAATTTTTTAATTAGCGCACATCAGATAAAATGTCCTTGTTTTGTTTCATGAACTATTCCGTTTGCTTGCCGTGTGCTTTCTGTGCCAAGGAAACAAAGAGAAAAGGTGTTGCAGTCTGCGTGTGATGTGTGGAAAGTTCAGCGAAAGAGTTCAAAGTCATCAGCTTGCTCGCAGATTAGCAATGTCATTCATCAGTCAAAGAATCTACCATGTTGCGCAACATCAAACTGTAGCGACCGTTTGAACTGCTGCTCTACAGTTTGTGCTCAAAATAAATGTGAGGCCAGCCGAAAAATATGTCTCTAAGAGGTGACATTTCTCTGTCGTTCTGAGCGTATAAAGGTCAGATTGCACAACGTTTGGTTAACCTAACGTTCTTTTAAGATGTGGCTGAGGTCGGGTGAAGTCATTTGCCCTAATCACATGGGTTTCCATCCATGATAACTGGCAGCTTGAGATTTGATGTGTTGTTTACCACAGTGTTTTAGGTTACCATTGTGGCTGTAACCTAACACATTAATGTACTTGCCAACGTTTCTTAACCAATAACGTCAACTTTTTGCCCATCATGTAAATTGGGATTTTCTTTCATATCAGAGTGTATTGAATAGACACTACTTTTTAATGCAGCTTTGCTTTACACGTTTACATGTTATTTGACTGTTTTTGCGATTTTATTTGAAATGAATTGAACTGATATGAAGCCAGTGTTTTTACCCTGAGCCTGCGCTCATAGGTGCTGTAGTTGGTCCTGCTCTGCTCCTTCCTCTGCCTCCACTCTATCAGGCTGGGGGCGTGGTCTCCAGGCAGGCTGATGTTACAGCGGCTGGCGGTGGGACTGACTCCTCCCCCGGCAACGCCCGGGAGGAGGGGCTCCGTCGTCAAGGCCAACTCCATCCCACTGGCCAGAGACACGTGGAACGAACCATCAGCACTGACCCTGTATGAACTCTGAGCGTGGTCTGGAGTGGGGGGACGATGGAACACAAACACACACACACACACACACACACACACACACACACACACAAACACGTACAAGCAAAACCACCAATGCACACAGGGATGTGAATATGCAACGACAAGATGAAAAAAAGTGTGAAAAAACATCAGTCAGTGTCTCTGAGAAAATCAGTCTTGAGTAAAATGTGGAACACAACAGAAGCAGGGCCAAATGCAATGGATACATGTCAGGCTTTTATTCTATGTGTGTTTTGTTTGAGTTGATTGCTAAACTCAACATCGGCGCACGTTGTGTATCTGCTATTGTATCTTTAGAAAAAATATGTAATCTATTCAGAAACAGAAGAGGATAGACATAGAAAGAGAGAGACAAAGAGAAAGAGAAAGGGAAGAGGGGGGCTAAGGGAGGGGTGTGTGTGTGTGTGTGTGGGGGTGTTTGGCCAAAACCGTTTGTTTTTTCACACATTGCAAAGGTTTCTCAGAAACTGTTGTTTCATTTCGACATTGCTCCGAGGAAGATTACAGAAATGTTTACATCGCTTTGTCTCACGCCTTTTACTACTTCTGAAACACAATAAATAAAATACATTTCAGAAATAGTCATAAAACTATATTTACATCATAAAAGCTAACATTGCAAATAAACTGCACAGTATAACTTATATTCCCCTCACCTCTACATAATATGGTTACGGTTGCCTCAGAGGCAGGGTGAGACACATGTGAATTTTGTGGGTGGTGGACGTAATGGGAGAGTGGGGTGGGGGGCTCTCTAAAATAGGAGGTCATTTCAACCCTTCCCTGGCAGCCTTGTCATACTGTAGGCCCCGTGTACATGGCCCTGTGTGTGTGTGTGTGTGTGTGTGTGTGTGTGTGTGCAGGCAGTATTTGTGTGTGTGTGTTGGAGCCGCGTCCCTTTCCCTGCAGTCCTGTCATTGTGACAACTGCGAGAAAGCAATTAAAGGGATGACATGAGAAGAAAGTGCTCCCATGAGCGGCTCCTCCACTCCACTCTCATTTTCTTCCCTTCTCATCTCTGCCATTCTTCTTCTTCTTCTCTCTCTCCCCGCGGCCGTTAAGACGTTTCACACATTTCAGTCTGATCCGCCATGTTTTTTTTGTAAATGAAAAATAAATCAAATATATATATATTTTTTTTACCGGTCATTAGTACTGGATATGTAAAGAGGACATCCATGTGTGAATTGTTTATAGAAAAGGATAAATCCTCTTTCTTATTTTCTTTCAAAGCTGTGTATCTCACACACACACACACACACACACACACACACACCCAGTGCAGCCGATAAGAAGACGAAGGAGAAGTAGGAGAAGGAAAACACAGGTCAATGCTTGACCCGGGCAGAATAACAGCCACGTTATTGCAGTTTGCCCGCCATAAATGTTTAAACATCACTATAACCTTACAGTCTGCCCTCATACATGCGCGTTTGTTGCCTGTTTTAGTTTATTCCCACCGCGATGAGTCATAAATGGCATTGCAGTTTGTTTGTGGTAAAGCCGAGTAGGGGGGGGGGGGGCAGAGATGAATGTATGGTGAGGGGGCTATAATCTTTTCCTGCGTGTCAACTTGTGAATACATGGGGGATGACGTTGCATAGGCCTATTCGTGCCCCCGTGTTTGGCGCAGTGTACATTCCTTTTGTCTTTCCACAGTTTAATATTGTTCCTACTGACCTATGAGGAAGGGGAAACAAAGAGACAACACAGCCATGCCACTGTGTACCTTGTCTAAAGGTGTAGATGGTGTCGCTGGCAGACAGGTTGGTGCTGGTGACAAAGTTCTCGCGGTTGGACGCGTCCACCTCCACCCGCGACCAGCGCTCCAGGTTGCCGTGGAAACCACTCACCTCGCCAGTGGGGAGGGTGATGTTGGTCACGCGGCCTTCGCTGTTGTACCTTTAGGGAGAAGAAAAAAAACACAGACCCCGTGATGTACAACCACAAACACACACACACACACACATGCAAACGCACACGCAAACACACAAACCCGCACCCACACACACCCCCACACACACACACACACACACACACACACACACACAGCCACAGATAACTGTCGCTCGTGGAGAGTAGCACGCTTGGCCACACACACACAAAGGCACATATAGAAACACATATGTATGCATGCACTCGCTATTGCTCTGTTTCCCCCCTCTCATGCACAAACATCGGGCGCGGAGTAAAGTGTCAAGCATGATTTATATGTGTAATTATCCAGCTGTGGAATTTTGGAGACAGGGACTCGATTCGGCAGCGGTGAATAATTTAAACAAATGTGTTTGTGTGTATTGCGTACTGTACTGTGTGTGTGATGCTAAACATGTGGGTGATCAAAGTGTGCAGGGACGTCCTTCAGCTGATCAGTCACATAAGAAAGTCCTAAACAGAAGAAAAAAATCCATCCGTCCAGCTATTCACAGGGACACAAGCTACCACCAGAGGGCACTCACAATTCACACATGCAAACATAAACTCTGTCTGGCAATAATACAAAAGCACATGCATTCCATCCTGTGTCCATACATACATTCATAGTCTAGCAACCAATCATAAATTAAACTAAAACTGATAAAGCGAAGAATACAAAAATATATATATATAAATAAAGATTATAAAGGACAAGAATGAAAAAAGACAAATAGATACATAAATAAATGAGAGAACAATAAGTGGAGAGAGAGAGAGAGAGAGAGAGAAAAAAAAAAAAACAGTGACAGACTTACTCATAAACAGTGGTCCAACTGTTCTCGTCACTCTTGGTTGCTAGGAGACCCGTGTTGCCATGGTAAGTGATGTGGGCGATGTCGTGGCCTTGGGCTGATACCTTTCGCAGTGTTCCGCTGTTGCTAAGCGACAGCCAGTACACCTGTCCGGCAGGTAGAGCCAGCCAGAGGGGCACGCCGTGAGCGTCCCTTCTCACCTGCAGCCCGTGGCCATCGCGACACGTCAGCCCCGACAGCTGGCCGCCAACGCCGTAAGTGAAGTTATACAGGATGTGACCCGTGATCAGGTGTTTGGTCCACATGTGGGAGCCATTCTGGAAAAAGGAGAAGAAGAAAAGTTAGGTCCGGATTGGGTCGAGTCGCACATGCTTTTTAGTACATCTATTATAAGTATGTTTAAAGTTTAAACGAGTGTAAAGGCTTTTTATCTGACATCTTACTAACCCTTATTAAGACACTCATTGAAGTACTTGGACATTCAAACCCAAAATGTTATATATATGAATACAAGAAAAACACATACAAAGTAAAGGAACATTTATTTACCGCTAAAAACACATGTAAGTTAAAGGAACATATATTTTGTTATGCTAGCACTTGTAACAAAGATGAACGTATCCAGTCCAGTCACTTAGTCATACAGATAGATAGATAGATAGATAGCTATATTTATACATGCTACTCTAAGCTAGTAACTAAATCGTCTAAGCTCAGTTATGGTCATCAAGTATCTACATGTTTCCCATGCTAACACACAAGTGTTTTCTGTCGGTAGCTTCGGCCCTGTGTGTGTACCTGGCTGAAGAGATAGAGCTCTTGGTCCAGAGGAGAGCTGATCTCAAGCAGACCTGCGGGGCTGGGCTGAGGTTGGTTGGGGCTGACGGCTCTGATACGGATGTTTCCCAGATCAGCGATGTACAGGGTTCCATTGGGGGCCACGGCCAGAGAGGAGGGGGCTTTGAGGCGGGCGTCACGGGCGTACCCTCCATCGCCTGATCAGAATAAACAAACAAACATTCTTTAAGATGAGACACTGCAAGCAAAAAAAATGTTTTTCCAAGTAGGCCTACTTTTGGCATTTATGCTTCCATGACATGTCTTCTTTCATAATATGTATATTATACTATTAGAAATACTAGGTCCGGGGGCGCCCTTAGCTCAGTTGGTAGG
Source organism: Ammodytes marinus (assembly GCF_949987685.1). Classification (NCBI taxonomy): domain Eukaryota; kingdom Metazoa; phylum Chordata; class Actinopteri; order Uranoscopiformes; family Ammodytidae; genus Ammodytes; species Ammodytes marinus. The sequence continues at coordinate 26,871,563 of NC_137214.1, read as the reverse complement.
ACGCCCCCCCCTCCACCCCCCCGGGCCTGGCCCAGCAGCAGACCCGGGTTCGATTCCCGCCCGCGGTCGTCCTCTGCATGTCACTCCCCTCTCTGCCCCATTTCACCTCTGTCTCTCTGCACTATCAAATAAAGCATAAAAATGCCCAAAAAATATCTTAAAAAAAAATAATAATAGTAGGTCCAACATGTACATTTCGATGTTTGTTTTACTAAACCTTGTCTGTTTGCATCTGAATATTTCTCCTACACAACCATCTTTAACGGCCATTATCCCAACATTATTTTTTTTCAATATTCTGAACCACAAATCTCAACTTCTAAAGACACAAGCATTAACCAAACGTTCCATAATCATTCCTAGCAGTATTCTAAAGGTTAATACTGACGTATTTGTTCATATGTTGTAAAGTGTCAGATTAATGATACTAAAAGTCTGTTCAGTAAAAACTCTGGACACAAATGTGTTGTAAAAATGAAATAAAGGTTTTAATTCTGGCTCCATCCAACATCCACTTTTTTGTTTTTTAATTAGATGCAAATGTAAACATAATTAGTTAGATATTAATGCCAAATGTGCATATCTATTCAAACATTTCTGTAAAAATTGCACAAAAAAAAAGTATTTTATTGGAAGAAATCAACTGGCAGAAATGAATTGTGGTATCTGTGTAATATATATATATATTTTTTGGGACTTCAAGAAAGAGATAAATCACAACTGATGAACACAAGCTTTGGAGAATATGAAGATGGCATGGTGTCGCTTAAGCGTTTATCAGTTTGGCTCAGGACTTGGGACTTGTTGTGATACCATAGCTTCCCTATGGAGTTGATATGACCACCTTGATAGTAACCTGGGCCTTATCAGACAGTGGTAGTGGGTCGACTGAATGTGTTCACATGTCTTTGGTAGCACAGCGGGATTACAGCCGGGTGAAGCCCTTTAGATGCTGTAAGCCGTTAGCCCGGGGCCTCCCATTGGTCTGAGCCTACAGCAGGGTGGCAGTTTATCTCTTGACAACATGTGCATTGTGTGTGTGTGTGTGTGTGTGTTCCTGTCTGTTTGTATTTGTGTGTTTGTGTGTGTGTGTGTATGTATGTGTGTGTGTGTACTTGTCTGTTTGTATTTGCGGCTCTGTGTGCTCACACATGTGCGCATGTTCAAAGGCGCAGTGTGGAGTGTCTGCGGTGGCAGGATGGAAACGGAAAGCCTCTGAAGAGAGTAATCATCTGTTAACAGCAAGACATGATTGAAAATATGCAAAGTACAAACCCCAAGAAATAGGGGATGGTTACAGCCCATTGGCTTGTGGCATGGCAGAGACACTTCTCTCCATTTTGAATAGAAAAGGGAGGCTGATTTTTTCATGAGCAGAATTAAATGATAAAATCACACATCCCCTCTGACGCTTACAATGAAAAGCATGGCCTAACTGTCAAAGGAACATCTGCTTATTTGTTAGGTCCGTTCCCTTTTCCCCCTCCTTATTACCTTTCTGGAGCCCCCCTCCAATGATACAGCAAGCAGTTAAAACCCAGAGATGTTTTCTGCTGCTTGGGATTTTTATGCATTTGATGGTTTTCTCTCAAGATAGTTTCTGCTTAAGTTTAGCTTGACGTTTTTGAAAAGGTGGAGCATTTCCATGAATACAAATACATCCCACCATTACACACTTACTTTATATCAAACTCACATGCATGCACACACCCAGTCAAATTATATCCGTTTACTTTTACATTGTAGATAGTCATTTATTTCCTTTACATTGGCATTGTTAAAGGTGCTGAAAGCGGAATGGTTATTTTAGCTAACTACCTGTCAGTTACTGCAATTAGCAGTCCCCTCGCTCGTCCCTACGTAACCACATTAATGCACTGCGGTCTTCAAGCAGCGAGTTATCTAGCATCATCTCAGATCCATAAGTGTGATAAAACATGATAAAAACCATCAAAACAGACATTGGGAAGGATTTTGACCTGCTCCGCCATTGTAGGCAAATAAACATTCACTTGGTTTGTAGCGTTCTTTCCTCTGATTGGATACCACTTTCGGGATCCCCGAACAATTTAATTTGCCGATTAAATGCAGAGCGGGTGACTGAGAGATCGGAGGTATGAAACGCGCACACTATATAAGTGATCACTGTATGAATATAGAGCAAATTAATACTTATATTAACCTAAATATATCGCTCACTTCACCTTCAACATAAAGGTCGACATATTTTAATGCATTATCTTTCAAGGGGAGTCAAAACAGCCCTCCTTAGATATTAACATTTAAACTGAATCAAAACGATTTAGACACATTTCAACGGCGGTGGAGGCAGGCAGGAGAGGAAAAGTTCTTCTTCCTAAGCTCCTCTAATAACATCATTGGCCAGCAGGGAAACACACACAGGCAGCAAGATGTAATCACTTAATACCGACACAGCCTGACGTTTTCAATTCACTTAGGTTGTGTCAAAGCTTTTTAAAATGTCCCTGTTTTGTTTCCTGCCTTAACTTCCTGAGCTAGGCCATGCATGAGGTAATGTCATATGAATTTTAAGTGCAGTTGTATGTTGTTTTTAGTAATGTAATCCTATTAGACATAATCTAATACTTTCACTTTACCTAATCCTACATTTAGATAGCATGTGTGCGTGTGGGTGTGTGTGTGTGTGTGTGTGTGTGTGTGTGTGTGTCTCTGTGTGTGAGTGTGTGTGTGTGAATGAGTGTGTGTGTGAGTGAGTGTTTTTGTGTGAGTGTGCGTGTGAGAGTGAGTGAGTGCATGATTGTGTGAATCGGTGAGGGTGTGTGCTTAAGTCTGTCCGAATGAGTGACTGAGTGACTGAGTGAGTGTGTGTATGTGTGTGTGTGTGTGTGTGTGTGTGTGTGCGTGCGTGTGTGTGTGTGTGTGTGTGTGTGTGTGTGTGTGTGTGTGTGTGTGTGTGTGTGTGTGTGTGTGTGTGTGTGTGTGTGTGTGTGTGTGTGTGTGTGTGTGTGTGTGTGTGTGTGCGTGTGTGTGTGTGCGTGCGTGTGTGTGTGTGTGTGTGTGTGTGTATGATGACCCACCGGAGAAGCAGTCACAGTTGGGGTCTATCTTACAGTCGCAGTCCGTGGGGGCTCCGGAGATAACGGAAATCTCCCCGTTGGTTGTCACCTGTGAAGTGTTCAAAAAAAACACATGCGTCAAAAACAAGGCAAATAGAAAATGAGGAAGGAAGAGAGTATCGTTCAAGAGAAGATAATGTTCAACAACTGCTGCCTTTGTTACGTCTAATCTATACCGCAGACAAGATAATGATGGCGCTTCATAAAACATCTCAGCGGGAAATGAAAAATGAATGATATTAAAAAGAGAACAATTATGGGAATTTATTTGGCTGTGTGTGACTACTGGTACTTCAACCAAACAATGAGATAATATCTCAGATGCCCATTTTTTAATTTTTTTTTATAAATATGATTTAATTATGTATCTTCAGTGTCTGGTCTGAATGGGGGACAAATGAATGGATTCTTGAAATGCAGCTCTCGAAAGTGCTATCAATGAACGGGTGGAACTTCCACACAACTTGTTTTTGATTTTGATGTATCTTGGAGGAGGTGATGATACTTAATGAGTCCAAGGGCAACACACGCATTGTTAGAAGAGGTTTGGAGAAGATTGGGATTTTCTTCAACTTTGAAATGGCTTGAATTGCTTATAAAGCTTAATGTCTTTTGTGGCACCTTTAAAGCTCATTGATTGATTTTGTTGTGTAAAAAAAATGAAATATAACTTGTCATTTGAGGAACTTTAGAGATGCAGATCGGCATATTTTGTTCAGTTAGACAGAGGCATGCTAGCTGTTCCCTCCCGATTCCAGTCTTTGTGCTAAGCTAAGCTAGCACTGCTTGACACCGCATCATACAACATACAGAAAATGAGTGGTATCTCTCTTCTTAAGACTCGGCACAAAAACCACTAAGCGCGTAAAAAAACAAAAGTGTTGAACTGTTTCTTTTTCTATTTATCGAGCATCCTCGGAGTAGATAATCAATTCCAACTCGCCCCAAAAAATTCTCCACATTTTAGTTTTCTAATCTTATGCTTAGGAGTCCAAAGCGTTTCATCAACTTGTCTTGGGAAATTCTCACGTCTACTAGGATTTAAGGCCTCCAGAGTTTGATTTATTAGTTGTGAAGCCCACCCATTAGAAGGGCAGTGACAGGCCGAACATGCACTCACATCTCTAGAGGTGGTGGAATATAGAAAGAAGAGCCTCTTCAGTCTTCAGAGACATTGATTGGATTTAAAATGTCCACTCTGACTTGTACGCTGTAATCGCTCAATCTTCAAAACCTAAGCCCGTCTGACGCTTCACATAAAAGAACAAGTCCTGGCATAATTGCTCAACTGAATCCAAACAAACACGGCCATAACAGCGCTAATTGGCAATGTAATGATGTAGTGATTTAAATGCACCTCAAAGCTCCAATGCCATGCATATTTATTAACGCCCATGCTTCTACACAAGATTTGAAAAAAACTAAAACATTCAACACATATTGGTTATGCATGATGTGTGGTTCTTGATGCTATGGCCAAATGTTTCGGCGGGTGCCTGTGACAGAAAGACGTGCTTGGACCACGAGAGCAGACAAAACAGCAGTGCCAAAAGCATTTAGTGAGTACTCATTGCTGCCAAGGCACGTTAGCATTTAAGAGGATGTTTCTTTTATATGGGAAATAAAGACTTGCCGGCTACAAGACGTGTCAGCCATTTAAGATGAAATGTAGCGGGTAATTATTGTGATTTTTTTTTTATCAGCATTAAAATATATTGTCAATCGTTGTACCTGTGCGCAACTATTTGTTTAACAAGTGACAACATTGTCTTTGTCTAATTTAGCTCATACAGCATCGCATTGCAAATACATCAGCCTGTCATGTTCTTCAGTGTGTTGATTGCATATCAGAGCCGCTGTTACAACATTATCATTCATTTTATTTCATAGTTTATTGTCATAAAACCTGTGTTATTCGTTGTCAAGAGACGACGTCTACTTGTTGCACAGAGCCTTCGTGAATTTAAATCTCCCGTCCTACTCAGACCCAAGGACATTCTGTTTGTATGTTTCATTTTGACTTTCTTTGTGAGAATGATCCTGAGATGCAAGGTGAAAGTGTGCCCAGAAATACAAAAAAAAAATAAAAAAGAGAAAGTGTGACAAATGAAAGAAGGGACACAGTATTTTCTTTGTCATATCTAACATGGCTTCCTATTATCCATCAAAAACAAGAAAAAAAGTATTTGAGGCATTTTATGTTCCATTCTGCCTCCAAATGGACTCAGCGTGGAGCCGCGGACCACAAAGGGACTATTGATTGAGTCCAGCAGGCAATATCTCTGCTGTGCTGGTGCCTAATACAGCTAATGGACTTTTTCCCTTTTTCCCTTTTCCCCTTTTTTTTTTTACACCAAAAAAAGTAGGCTTTTAGATTCGGGATATTTTGCAGATAAAGAGTTCCGTATGCCCACATGTAAGAGGCAGATACGGAACACTTCAAACACAGAAGGGATTTGTGATGTCACAAGCGTGCAGGACATATTAGTGACGGATGGTTTGCTGGTGTTTTTTTGTTTAGCTGGAAATGTAAAATGGATTCTAGCCCTGTAACCATTCACAGAGGAGGATGCAGTATAGTGACATATTGACCTGTTGTATGCGGTTGATGCGCCTCTCATCCGTCTCAGCGATGAACAGTGTTCCCAGGTGGGACAGGGCGATGGCCTTGGCAGCCTCCAGAGTGGTCCGCACTGCCGCCCATCTCACCAGGTGGTGGTCAATCCCTGGGACCTGGCAATGGATGGGACGGCCCGCCACAATACGCACCTGTAGACCTTCTGATACCTGAAAAAAATGATAGAAAATAAATAAAATTCACAATCCATGTATACCTTTTGTTTCAAAGGGTTTTTATGAAAGCTTTTATGCAGAGGTTTTGACATTAATACGCAATTACGAACAGCTACAATTCTCAAATTTTTCACAAGCATAGTAAAAGGGAAAATCAAAAGAAAAGTATAAATAACTCCCATCAAACCACCCGTTAACCTGCTCATCCAGCACTACTTGTGATTTTTGTGTTTATGTTGAAAATTGTATAATGAGACCTTTTGCATCAGTAAGAAACGCCAATAGGCCCTGACCAACCGTTTGCTTTTGACGCACTGGGAGTAAGACTGTGTTTATGTGTAAGTTAAAAGAGTAAAAAGAGATTGAAATGAAATAATTGCAACTGCTAACAGTGATTACATTTGGTTACAGAAATTAGCCACTGACAATAAAGAAGTTTTGATCCACTGGATAACCATACCCCTGCCTCATTTCATGACTGATAAAGATGTTGCGAGATACACAATCAAACAGGCAATTCCTTAATGTTGGAGAACATGTGTTTGAGAATAGGCAAGTGACATTTTAGAGACAACTTAAGCAGAGACTGTTGATAGCATGTTATTTCCTTTTAACAAGGCACTCCTTTTCAAAGTTTAATGTTAGCAGCCTTATTATGCTTTCAAAGCTGGATGACAGCACTGCAATTTGTAAGAAATATTTCATTATTGTTTTTAAAAAAATCTTATATGTTATGAGCGTAGAATTTTTACTTCCTGCCCTCCACTTGAAATTTGCGCGTCATCCTGCGTCATCATTATGACATATCTGAAAACAACCTATTCTGAGGGGATTTCATCTTCACTTGATAGTGAAGTGCAGAGAGGAAATATGGGGAGAGCATATTACCACAGGCTTAAGAAGGATAAAAAAGCATTACCGTAATTGACCAAAATTACAGGTGCGCCGAGATCGTGTGTGTGTGTGTGTGTGTGTGTGTGTGTGTCTGTGTCTGTGCGTGTGTGTGTGTGTGTATGTGTGCGTGTGTTTAGGACTGTTTCTCTACCTGTAAGACGATGTTGTTATCCAGGATGTAGAGGGAGTCGTCCAGAGGGTTGATAGCCAGGTCTGTTGGCCACTCCAGACGCACCTTTAGAATCACACACATACAATATATATTTTTAATGTACACATCTCTATCTAATATTAGAAAGGGGAAAGCCTGGGAGAGTATGGCCCCTGCAGGAATTAAGTTCCAGGTGATACAAATAATATCTCCCTTAATAACATAGCATTAGGCCTTTCCTGATCCCTCCCCGCTCACGCAAAAGGTCAGTTTCGGTGCAGGGAGCCTTCCCTGTGTTTATTCAAGACTCACACACACACACACACCGGCTCACCTCGGCTCTGTTCCAAATGTCATCCAATAACCATGATCGCCCGCCTGCTCAAATAGCACACCATGCCCGCTAACACTACGGGGGTCAAAGACAGACAAACCCACACTGAAGCGCACAGCAGCAGCCACCCACCACATCACTGTCTATCTTTACACAAACAAACGCTCAAACTGTTGAGCGATATGGAGAGACTTAGGGAGCGGTATTAGGTGATTGATGACTCCAAAGATGGATTGGTAAATAAATGGATCGTGTTAAATTGCCACTGACATGTCCAATTATAGGCGGTGTCAAATTACAGAGAAAGAGGGTTCACTGTGAAAATCCCATTTTAAGAGGGAGAGAGAGATTCATCAAGCAGGTCGGCCCTCGCTCTGTCCGTCCTAAGCCCAGCAGAGAAGACACAAATCAAGTAAATATCTTCCGCTCATGATAGCGAACCTTGCAGTGGTGGCAGCAGGCGATAACTTTAACAAGTTAAGTTGGGCTGAACACACAACTGGCCCCACTGGAGTTAAGACACAGGCAACAAACTTGGCTACAGCTAATTGCTCAAAGATATTCTTGCTGTTTGTTTTCGACTTGTGTGTCACCTCGATGATCGCATTCTCCAGGAGACATAGGCTACATTGTTTGTTTCAAAATATACTATTGGTTCTGGTGCAGTATCTGTGTAGTTAGGCATTAAACATTGTTCAGGATGTGAGTTCAAACTTCAGTTCGACTTTAAAACAAATGCTAAAGCACATAAAGCCAACACATTTTGCTCTAAACCATTCCTTTTGTGTGTCTGGCCATGACTACAGACATTTCCATCAACCCTGACGCCACACTGAGGCCACAGCAGTTTAATGTGACCGGACCGGGGCAGACAGGCTGCGTAGGCCGGTGGTAACATGGGCCCCCTAAAGACACATAAGAGCACCTCTGGGAATTAACCTGGGCTGAACACGCATATTCACACTCACATACACTCTAACACAAACACACACACACACACACACACACACACACACACACACACACACACACAGTCCCTGTGTGGGCAGAGATCCTCACTATAGAGCTGAGCAGTTCATCTATAATTCATCTGCTGCTCTAATAGGCCTGATATAAGTCAGCAGTGTGATCTGAAGGTTAGCTGATCAAATCTGTGCAGTAGGTTACTTTCCTGGACTCTACTGCACTTTTTGTATGTCTTTTTCTCTATCTCTCTCTATCTCTCTCTCACACACACACACACACACACACACACACACACACACACACACACACACACACACACACACACACACACACACACACACACACACACACACACACACACACACACACACACACACACACACACACACACACACACACACACACACTGACAGTAAGATAGCAACAAACAAACGCTTATTTGTGAACCGTCACCCTTTTGTGTAAAATGACTCTAATTAGACGACACAAATGCCATGCTGGAGTCTTAGCAACACTTGAATGGTGAGAATGAAGCCTTCATTACCAAGTGAAACATGAGGCTCTTGGTTGTTTCAAACTGGTCTGCTTTATTACAAGCTTACCTGGCTGATGTCCATGCGAGCATCACAGCTCAGCGGCTGCGTCGACATCAGTCCGTTTGAGCCAATCACGGTGGAGAGCAAACCCCGCTCGTTTATCTTCTGGATGGTGGTGCCATCAACGAAGTAGACAACACCTCTTTTGTCCACCGCAATACCTAGCCGGGAGAGAGAGAGAGAGATAGAGAGAGGGGGAGAGAGAGAGAGAGGCATATTGAGCTTTTTTGGAAATGACTGAGGGAACGATTGTGGTCGAGAGAGCAAAAAAGGAAAAAAAAAGGGAGAGCATTTGAAAGAGAGAGAGAAAGAAGTGAAGAGGAGAGGAGATGGATAGCTGCGAGTGAAGGGGGGAGAAGTAGAGCGGAGAGAGAGGAGAGAGAAGAGAGGGGACTTCGGAGAGAGGCATCCAACTCAGTTAGACATTCAGCTCAGCAAGTGGCTGTCTTATCAAAGCCACTGCACCACGGAAATGTAATTATATTTCCATTCCAGAGCCCACTAAAGGGATTAGAACAATACAACCGCAGGAAGAACTTATTTGTCACATTAGATGCGAGCAGGGTGCCGCAGTGAACTTTTGACATTTCGGCATGCTTGCAAACGTGCATTTTCTAATGCGCACCCATGAATCAAACAGCCATGTGAATGTCGGCGTGTGTGCATATATAGGCCTATATTGTCTTGCCTGTATTTTTTAGTATGAAACCTGTACTTAACCAGGTGAGTCACATAGAGATTGTGAGATGTCGTTTAGGAGCGAAGCCCTGACTCGCTGGATTGCAGCGATACAACGTTTCAGGCGAACATAACTGCAAACATTAAAAACACATAAACACACACGCACAGCACATGTGAACAGACGCTTTGTAAGTGTGTGTGTGTGTTACTATAAACAGCATATTCTTGAACTCTCTGCAGTAGACAGTGGTTAGAGTGAGAGAGAGCGGGAGAGAGAGAAAGAGAGTGAGCTAGAGAGAGAGAGAGATAAAGAGAGAGAGAGAGATAGGCTAGTCCAGGTATTAAAGGTCAGGGCAGACTATGAATCATCTGTTATGGATGAGGAGCGACCTTCATCCTTGTCTCATCTCCATACAGAGAGAGAATAGCCCCCCTTTAGACTCAACACCACAGCAATAATATTCCACATCTCGGGGCCCTGCACCTCCGTTATACCGTATGCCACCAATTCCGCTTGATTGCTTTCGCTTAGCATCAGCGACAATAAGCAATATTTCAGCGTGTCTACACCCGCCAGCTCCAATGCATGTGCGGCTCACTGTGCCATTTAAAAATACATTGCGTTTATAGGTTATCATTAAGTCATGTCAAGTTCATGTTTATATGGCTTGGTCTGGAGCATGCCTCAAAGGATTTTATGTGGACGAAAATGTACTTATATCTAACTAAGCCCTAATCAATCACAAAACTAAACGGTGCAATAAAATATGCAACCAAAGGAACCTATAAAACTGTAGCATGGTGTAACGACAAAAATAGGGTCGCAGGTTAACTATTATTTTCATGACTTCATTTTCATGATGTATCCACATATTTTTTTTGTTTACAATCCAAACATTATTTGTTAGTCTTACAGTCTTAACATCTGAATGGAAGTCTTAGCCACTTTGTGAGTGGAGAACACAAAATTCACACATTATCACAATATAAAGTGTTATGGCCAATGTGTTTTATGGCTTGCATTTGTCTATAGACGGACATAAATGTTGACACGACGCAACATTAGCTCCCATTTGGAGTCGTGCTTCTGGTGAAGGTGAGTGCAACATTCACTCTCATTTTTATCTCTGTTCTGCCGCTAGACGCAACACTGTGCTCACTAATTTGTTCCTAACTTTTTTTCAAAGTTTGCCATTTGGTGCTGGGCAGGCCTCACACTGTGGGTTTATCAGAGCGCTTTCACTGCAACCCACTGCCTGCTGCGTGAGGAAACTAGTTTGATGAGAGATGTGAGAGTCAACCAAACAATTATTATGCAGAAAAAAAAAAAAAAAAAAAAAACTGAGCAAAACAAAAAGATAAGAAAAAACATGATGGAAAGACACTTCCCAGAGCTGAATAGAAATGCAGAGTGTGATGGTAATTTCCCTGGATTCATCACTACTATTGAACACATGTCACATACTCAGTTAAGCTATTGTTTATGTATGGGTGATCTAACCATTCAGAAATGCCAGCACATCATAATACTATTGTATAATGGGGGCGACACCATCACTTTGCAGTATAGCTAAAGCCACTCCTCCCATATACAGTCGTCTCCTCCCACAAATAAATAAATACAAATATTATAGTGTATCTGTCAGTCATCTTTCAAACTCTGTCACAATGCATTATGTTCCTGTGCTCACCTTATGGAGCCTAGGGTAGATATCACTATTCCCCTTTACCCCACGGCAGCACTAAGGTCCAATTCTCCTTGACAGTCAATAGCTTTCTCTCTCCACACACACACACGCACACGAACATAAACACACACACACACACACACAGGCAAACAAAAAAAGAAAACGCACTGCCACCCAACAACTAGATTCACAAACGTCCTCAAACCCTAGCAGCCCTGGGTCGACCCTGCGAGTCATGACTGGTGCAGGTGGAGTGGAGGTGCAGAGGGATGAGGGCCAGGGGTCACTGTGTTTCCTCCAGAGGCCAACAGGTGAACTGCACAGCTCTCCCTCCTGGCCCCCTTCATCATCCCTCTGACACAGACAGATTACCCCACCCACACACACACACACACACACACACACACACACACACACACACACACACACACACACACACACACACACACACACACACACACACACACACACACACACACACACACACACACACACACACACACACACACACACACACACACACACACACACACACACACACACACACCTCACCGCTCCTCCTATAGGTTTCTCTCTCTCCATAACTTGATCTTCTCCAGCACTCTTTTTTTTACTCCCCTCATTTTTTTCTATAGTTGTCCTTCTGCTATGATTCCGTTGCAATATGTTCTCTCCACCTTGCCCCCGAATGTTATAAGTGCTAATAAAATAAGCGCACCCTTGAACCTTACATAAGGTCTGGGGCTATTTTTACTCCATCTGTTAAAGGTGGAGTCAGTGATTCTGGAGAACGCTTGTTGTCAAAATCTCTTTTTGTCAAAATCCTTGTCCATGTGCGCATGCTTAAAAAAAAAATCCAGTGTTAACATGCAGCCTAGGTTCTGTAAATGGTCATGTTGCTCGCTACGTTAGGCCCCCTTATTCCCTTTCTTTACATTCCAGTTCACATATCTTAGGCTGTGTATACATTGCATGAGTGAGGGGATATTCACGGACTTTGACAAAAAGTGGTTTCGACATCAGACGTTGACTGCACCTTTAAGCTCTTTTTTTCTTCGTCTACCTTTCAGCCTGGCCATTTCTCCAGGTGTCACATGGCATTATGCAGAAGGAATGTCTCAAACCCCACAGTGCAGCCCGGGCCTACATATACTCAGGTCTGAAACTCCTGCACATTCTCCCAGTTCTAACGCCATCCACCACGGTTACTTCCTATATACTTTCCTTTTCACTTCCAGCCCATTGCCCCTCCCAGCACCCTAAACCTGTCCCTGATCTTGGAGCTCATAAATCCTGCACAAGGACACAAAGAGGCAGCCAGGACTCTCTCTCTCTCTCTCTCTCTCTCTCTCTCTCTCTTTCTCTCCATCTCTCTCAATACTGATTTCTATTATCTCTCTCTCTCTCTCTCCGTTCCTGGATATTCTCCTTTCTACTTCTTCTCCTTCTTCTTTCCTTTGGTGCTTTGTTCTTCCTTTCTTGCCTTGTTTGAGCCTTTTCAGACACCCTCAGTATATGGAAGCACAGGATCCGAATGTGTTAAAGCCATACACTATATAGGCACAAAACATTGTGTTTTTTTAAGCACAGGTCAATTTTGAGATGTTTGGCCATTTTACTTCCTTAAGATGTCTTCTTTCATACTAGTATAATGAAGTTCCAAAATCTACATTTAGGTGCTATGTTACTAAACCTTGTCTGTTGTATCTGTGTATTTCTCCTATACAACCATCTTTAACATCCATTATCTCAAATTTTCAACTTCAAAAGTACTTACATCAACTAAACTTTCCATAATATTTCCGAACAGTATTCCGAAGGTTATTGCTGTATGATTTGTTCATATGTTGTCAATTGTCTGATTTATCATACATTTTCTTCTTAAAAACATTACAAAAAAAAAAAAAAATGTTAATGCCTGTTCAGAGATTTTTACTCTGAATTAAATTTCAAGTAGATGCAAATGTATTCATAATTAGTCAGGTACTGCCAAATGTGCGTATTTATTCAAACATTTATGCAACAATTATAATACAAAAACAATTGTTTCATTGTGAGTAATCAACTGGAAAAGTTTCCTGATGATATCTCTAAGTACATTTTTTGTTATCACCTGTAGTGTCTCGCCTTAAGCTGCCATAAGCAGCTCCTAAAACAGCTGCCATTCTATCATCGACAATACATATTTGTACCGTGCTGACTTATTAATCCTAACACCAGAACAACAATGAAGGACGATTTGCTATTATTGCTCGGCATTGGCACACAGGACTTACGTCAGTTTGTGTTTTTTTTAAGTGTATTTTCTCTGTGTTTATTGAAAAGGGCGGACGATTAGTCCACATTCCACTTGTCAAGGGGCTGGATTTTCCTGCTGCTGAGGCTTAAACTGCATGCTGCGTTTGGGGGATTTACAGCCCCGCTTCGTATAGCCGATGGATACTCACAAGACATCAAAAGATTTACCGTGCATCTCCCTTGGTGGAACCTGGCACTCCGATACTCATGTTTAGAAGCTGGCAGACACACAGCACAGTGGAAGGGAAAATAATTGAGATAAATCTACAGTTTACTCCAGAGGGGGGGATGGACATTTGGCTAAAAAAGTCGGGACTGGATTTTTATCATCAAAGAGAAAGTGAATTAGAGCGAGTTGCATTGACCTTGGCAACACAGAGGGAGGGGAGTGGAGGAGAAGATGATAAAGTGAAGCTTTTCACAGTCGGCTTTGGATTTAGGAAGAAAATGCAGCCAGAATGTGACAGGAAGACAGGCAGACAGACAGACAGACAGACAGACAGACAGACAGACAGACAGACAGACAGACAGACAGACAGACAGACAGACAGACAGACAGACAGACAGACAGACAGACAGACAGACAGAAAGACAGACAGACAGACAGACAGTCAGATAGAGAGACAAGTGCCAACATCGCTGTGGACGAGGAGGGAGGTGGCCACGACACAAAGGGACATGATGAGGAATTGTCTCAATTAACAATCACAGGCAAATCACTCTCAATCATATAATCTCTTTTCTTCACTGTCTTTGTCAAAAAAGAAAACGAGCAATTATATCGGCTGTGGAAATGCAATACAATGCAATCTAATCAATGCACTGGAAGGGGGGTCTACAGTGTTGATTACAGCTATTTGAAGAGGATCCAGCAATGCTATTCCAAGCTGAGAGAGAGACAGGTGAGGATATTTGAAATGCGAGGTGAGAAATTCAAATATAACACAAGGACAGTGTGGATTATGTATCTTTTTTAGACGTAAGAGTAGACAGCAGTGTTGGCACACAGTAACATTAGGATTTGGTCTGTGTGTGTTTGCCTGTGTGTGTGCCTGTGTGTGTGTGTGTGTGTGTGTGTGTGTGTGTTTGTGCGTGCACGTACTTGTGTGTGTGTGGTGCGTACTGACTGCTAACACCTGAGCCCTCAAGAGTACAGGAAGTCAGCCTTCTGGTGTTGTTCAAGTTTCCCTTGTAGTACAGTATTCTCTACCCTTCAAATGTTGACAGCAGAATCTGCCAAACGCACTGCCTCCATGGATGGAAGCAAGAGGAATGGTAAAACAGTACCGAAAACAAACACACCGTTGTCTGTCAGCCCGTGAAAACAAACACTTAAGTACAAAATCAGCACATTTCGTGCAAAGGTAACCGTTTGAAATGATCTGATTTTGGAGGAGAAAGCATAATATGTGCTTGTTTGGAAGCCCCAGAAACGTTCACACACTCACACACACACACACACACACACACACACACACACACACACACACACACACACACACACACACACACACACACACACACACACACACACACACACACACACACACACACACACACACACACACACACACACACACACACACACACACACACACACACTACCAGCAGCCCGGGGAGTCATTCAATCTGCACTCCCATATCCCCAGGCTCAGTGTGTTAATGATATGGGCTGACATATTATTACAGCATCTAAATGATGCTAGCCGAAGCTGATTATGGCCCATGGCACAACTGTACAGAGTAACTGTATGTGACTGACACGTAAATGTAGACGGATGGACAGTTTCACCTACACAACTGGCCCTAGTGAGGGACCACTGGCCATAAATAAAGTCAACCGAATTAGCTGGGGGAAGCCTGGAGGGGGTTCGCTAACTGCTAACAGTCCTAAATGAAGGCTAAATGAAGCTGAAGATCACACGCTTTCAAAGAGCCTTTTAGCTGGCTGTGTGGCTTAGCGTTCCCTTTCATCATTTCTCCTTGAGAACGCACAATGCTGTTTGTATGCAGACGTGTGAATGTGTGCAGCGAGCTCGTGTGGCTACGTGTGTGGGTGCGTGTGTGTGCATGCATGCATGCATGCGTGCGGTGAAGGAGCTAGGCGAAAAAAGATAAGGCTTGGCAGTTAATCACATTGTGCGCATATATGCAAATATAGAGCGGATAAATCAGAATGTCTGCAGATGGGAAATTCACACTCACCCCACTCGCAGACACACACACACAGGCACACACAGACACACTCACACACACACACACACACACACACACACACACACAACTTTGGTGAAGACACCGAGGTTGCCCATGTGCACCAAGGGGAGGAGAATAAACCCGCTCACTCAATCTCGGCACTGTGAAATAGCACAGTGCACCATGCTGATCTTGTGAGTGAATGTGTTTGAGTGTGTGTCTCGCAGCGGATATGATTCTGCAACCTACAGTATATACTGTATATTTAAAAAAAAATGACAGTCAGGAGTATGAACTGATTATGCTGCCATCAAAACACGGCCGGGTATCGATGACACGCACATCTGTGAAGTGCAGTGCCTTTTAGTACAAGTGTTGTTTCCCTATCGGCCTTTTATTTTCACCCTATCAAACACTTATCATCAATCGATACACGATAGCACCATGAACGGGGACGGGCGTGTGTTGCTGGTAGCATCTTTGGTAAGCAGAAATAATTCATGCTTCTTGTTATTAATTATTCATTGAAGCGCCAAAGAACAGACAGTGGCTTAGTAATTAAGTCTGAATCAGACACTGTGGATCATCTAATTACCAACCACTATAAGTTTGTTAACGTATTAACCCGCATTAATTCATTATTGATAGCTGTCTTCTTTTTTTTTTTTAAACCTGTTAGTTCCCCGACTACACATGTATGGTGGGGAAGTCGAGAAATTTGCAAGCGCGCAGAGATCTTCGAGGAGATTTTTTTTTTGTTGCAATAGTTGCATGCAAATTTTTTAGCGAATAAACAATTTTTTCCTTCTTTTTTTTGGTGAAAGTATGCGGGCTCGGCATAGTAATTGCCTTGTTTGATAGCAAAAGAGAGATCCAAAGCAATCACAGAGGCAGCAGACAAACTCAATTATAGAAGAAAGCAATTGAAATGCTTTGGACTAGAAAGCTCTGTGAAAGGCTGAGGGCTTTTGGATCGGCACGGAGCGTCTGCAGATTACGTCGCACTGTTTAGAACATCAAACAAACACAAGGAGGCCCTATCAATAGAGGCTTTACAGCAAACACGCCATCGCAAATACAAGCCATTGAGGCTCTGCAGTCTGCTTTTAGTAGAAACCAGGGAAATGGGATCAGATGGGAGGAAACCAATGTTCTGGCGACTGAAAAGATGGAAACCAGGCACCAAACTGCTATAGATTGCTATTCTGTACAATTCTAAAAAGAAAAAAACTTGTCGCATTTTTCTTCATACAGTTGTGTCAACAATTTCCACGAAACTCAGATGTGTTAGATAAACTGAAACATTATTATTAAAATGGGACTAACTCACTTCACTAACAAAAACTATGGGAAGTAAATTCATCATAATATGTTCTCATTTGCATTAATTAAATGTGTTGATTAACACCAACATAGATTATCATTACACTGATTTAACTCCATTACATTAATATAACTCAACTGTATTTAGCAAGGCTAACTAAACCTCACCTTGTAGTTCCAACTTAGCTTATACAGTATGCTTCAGCTTCCACCCAAACATACACATCTTTCTCCACAAACAGTCATCACAGTAACTGAGCCTGAGGCAACCCAATACAGTCTTTATCACAGATAGTTGGCTTTGCTAGCTTGCCATGTCAGATTTTTCCCTTCCGCATTTATCCAAAAGTACTACGTGAGTGCTTCTTTAGAAACAGGTCTGCTGACCACCAGTCTGTTGGAGAGCTGCAGGTGATAATAGTTCCCAGGTGCAAACATTTACAGGCTCTGTTGTCCAATCCCTATAACAGCAACTGACCCCCTCTCCCTCTCCCTCTCCCTCTCCTCACTCTCCACACAGGCACTTTCAATTGGACTGCCAAGCTGAACAGATCCTGCCACCATCACTCCACTTATTCATCTTTCGGTCAGTGTGTTTAAAGATTTAAAGGTGCAACAACCTGCATGGGCCCCGGTTCACTATCTCTCCCCCTCCCATCAGAGCCCCCTCCACCTCCCAACAGAGACAAATGCTTCCATCCATATTTGTGAGCTTGTGTGTTGGGCATTCACCTCGAGTAAATGCAATTTATTCCTCCACACAGTGGCAAGGCTCCACTCCTCCTGTCAGCTTGCCCAGGCATCCCGATGGAGGCTGACAGGCCGGCTGCCAGCAAGTGGCCATCTCCACCAGTTAAAGGGACACGCGTGTCACATTTCCCATGATCACGCTGATGTTGTCAACCTGACAGACCTTTAACAAGACACCCATAACTAACTCTCTGTCCCTTTTCACTGGGAGAGGCAGAGTGGGCCCAGGGACCCAGGGGCTGTCAATCAAAAAATCACAGCAAGCACAAGCACGCACACACACACACACACACACACACACACACACACACACACACACACACACACACACACACACACACACACACACACACACACACACACTGACTGGCACAAATGCTGCACCTTTGATGCGCCAGGCTCAGCCTTTTGGCCTTAAGCCTGCATCTCTTATTGACTCGGGGCTTCATTACACACACAGTGAGCTTCAGTAATCTCTCTGAAGCCCACCCTACACACTCCGACTACAAACAAGGTAGCTGTCAGTTTGCGTAGTGTTCTACCTAATGCATTACTTGAATGGCAGGCCTTTTTACAGGTAGAGCCTCGTTTTAAGTCAGCAGTGATTTGCCTTCTACTACTGAGCCCATTGGCTATTTTTTTTTCTTTGGTGCTTAGCAGATCTTGGCAGTGGGCTGACTATTTCCACCCAGAATATCTATGAGTCCTCCTCTGACCCGTGGTGATTAGAAGGCAGACTGGATGCTCTCTGAGATGGATCCGGCTTTCTCAAAGTATATCCCAAGATCCACCCTATCCATTCATCTGGTGAACAATAAGGTTCCAGCCACATGCTGTTGGGCTCAACACAATGATTCATCTAGCGCTGCCATCCGGCCAGAGTTTTGCTCAGGTTTGAATGCATTACCAAACTTTTCTCTGTACAAGTTTTTTTGGCTCAGAATGAATTTTCTATGTAAACACCATCTGGTGAGTGTCAACTTATATACCCCTTATATCCAACTTGAAGCTAACTTCACCAACAAGCAACAAAATAAGCGTAATGTTGAACTATTCCTTTAGCACAGGAAGAAATATTTGAATGACTATAGAATAAACACAGTTTTGGTCATATATTCGAGACCATTTTCACCAAAAAGCTAAAATATTCCAATTACTACATTTCCTCACAAGCTAACTCTTGTGGTTCTGCAAATGATGACTACACACAGGATATACTTGTTCCTGTGCAGAAGTTTTTCACAACAAAAGCCTTTAAAGTTGGACTTTGCACGGTGCGACAACGCTATCCCCAGTAGAGAGGAAATGTGTGAGCCATAGTGTGGTGAGCACTGCCCTGATTTTCTACCATGTTTCGCACAACACAATTGAACATTCACTACACATTTTTACAATTTTTTACTGCAGGAAATTGATTTTTTTTGTGCATCGCAAATTGAATTCAAATACTGGACTAGACTCAGTTAGAAAATCAATGACGTGATTGTTCTTTCCCATCATCCTATTTAGTTGCTTTGCAGTGTTAAGTGCTGCTATTCATCCCACGCAGTCCCTTACACAAGCAAGGTAGTAGTTAGTCAATCCAATATGTCTCATTTAAAAGCGGTTCATAACTTCTGTTGCCCCCATTAGGAATTCTAAATAATTACAACACCACTGTCGGCACATCTTCATGACGTAAGCCTTCGGTGATTGCTTATGGATTTTTTTTACCTTCTGCTGTACGTCCAGGTTTTTTGTTAGCAGTATAGAATCAACAACTGCAACATTTCTGGGGTCGCTTCTTGGGATTTTTTTCTATTATAAGGGGATGACACCAGTCTGTAAACGCTGCCATACTGAGAAATACAGAAGGGGAGTTTTGGGGAGCTGATTGGCTGAATCAACTTTGTGTCAACTCGTTTGGCAATGGCTTGAATGTAACCATCATTCAATTTTTAGTAAAAAAGTTATGCACTAAAGCTTTAATCAAGAACATCACAACAGTCAAAAATTTACATAGAGACAGTGCATAACGCGTCATAATCTGAGGCCACGCCCATCGTGGGGGAAAACAATACACAGCGCTCCATCCACTTTATATTGAATGACACCCGTATTCGGCAAACAAACTTAATAAAAACGTAATACGACATGCCTTTCACAAATACACGTTACTTTCTTTAAAGCCATGACTCTTGTCTGTCTATACGAGCTGTTTTTGTGAAAAAGTATTGAGTAATTTTCAATATCGAGACAAAACTCTTAACTAATGTATGCTGTATGCTAGGCTAATGCTAGCCTTCTGCTGTAGGCTAACCCTCACGGACGGGAAAAAACACCTCAATATTGAAAATTACTCAA
The DNA here is from genome assembly GCF_949987685.1 of Ammodytes marinus. Classification (NCBI taxonomy): domain Eukaryota; kingdom Metazoa; phylum Chordata; class Actinopteri; order Uranoscopiformes; family Ammodytidae; genus Ammodytes; species Ammodytes marinus. The sequence goes on along the minus strand of NC_137214.1, from coordinate 26,851,452 downwards.
TTATTTTTCACAAAACAGCTCGTATGGACAGACAAGAGTCGTGGCTTTAAGTAAAGTAAAGTTTTTTTGTAAAATGGATGTTTGAATAAGTTTTAATTAAGTTTGTTTGCAGAAGACGGGTCTCCTTCAATACAAAGTGAATGTAACGGTGTTCAACGGTTTCCCCCACGATGGGTCCGACCGGACAAAAACACCTCAATATTGAAAATTGCTCAATTATTTTTCACAAAAACAGCTCGCATAGAGAGACAAGAGTCATGGCTTTCAAGAAAGTAACGTTTTTTTTGTTAAATGGATGTTTGATTAAGTTTTAATTACGTGTGTTTACAGAAGACAGGTCTCCTTCAATACAAAGTGAATGGAACGCTGTTCAATGTTTTCCCCCACGAGGGGCGTGGCCATGGGCGTGGCCTATTTCATGCACTGTCTCTATGTGTAATGGCTTGTGGATTATTCAGTATAGAACTCTGTGTGTAGAGCACTATGACCTTCTTACAATCGAATGGTTAACATCATGGCTCAACTGGGGAATGTTTTTCAAAAACATGTATTCTAAAGTGAGAGCGTGCTATGCATTATTTACCAACTAACCGACTTTCTCGTGTGTCAAAATACAAGGTAATGCGGTTGAAAAGGGCTCATTGCATTTCTATAGTAGTGAGTGAATAGCTTCCTGCAGCTCTGTGGGAAGCACTTCCATCACAGAATCAGCAGGATATCCACAAACAGCCCATTGGCTTTATTTTCAATCACGTACAAATTGCACACTGGCATGACTACACTCCTTGATGTATACCTGTGTTGTTTAGCTTGATAGGTCCTTCACTTGGCCCTCCGGGTTTGCCGCTGGCAGCAGCCACATGTATATATATATATATATATATATATATATATATATATATATATATATATATATATATATATTCAGCGTTAGTTTTCTCTGGCGGAACTTCTCCTTGTGACTGCTCAGTGATGCATGTCTGTTGCACAAAAAAACCCATTGCCGATCTCCTAATTATCATGGATGCTTGCAGTGAGAAAACAAGCCCTGGTAGAAATATCATGACCCAATGGCGTCTCTCTCTCCCTCTCTGTGTGTGTGTCTCTCTCTCCCTCACTCTAAATTATCATAAAGTATGCTGCTTTTTGCCCTGCCTGCGTGATTAATTCATGTGTGTATCATTAATGCGGGAATGTGTCCAGGGGCAAAGACAAAAGCCGGTCAATGTGAAATGTAACAGGCTGTTGCGAAAAAAAAATTGCTCACACATATGAGAGCACACTCGGCTCGCACACACAAACACACAATCTCAGGGCCAAAAAAATAAAAAGATAGTGTGACTTATCATCCGATGCCTTTGTTTTGAGAAGTAGTGCTCTGTTTAATCCAACAGAAACAATGATAGTTGACCTCTCCTCTCTCCTCTCTGAGAGGAGCAGGCAGCCACAGGGCCGGTTTAATATGCAGATTAGATGTGGGATTGCTACACGCTGCAGGCGTAAGAAGCAAAATATTATGTTCTCTCTCTGTCTTTCTTTCTTTATCCAATTCATTCACTTTTTTGCTCTCTCTCTTTCCCTCCATTCTGTATTTTTCTTCTACCTCACGTTCTCTTTCCTCCATCAATTTAATCCATACCCCAACCCCCACCCCTTCCTCTCCCTCTCTTTTTTTTCTCCAATTTTCTAAGTCACAACACTCACTGCACTAAATGCTATGGGAGCCAGAGGTAGAATAACAATGGCATATTCATTCCAACGTTATAGCGCTGGAGCAGCTGGCACAGAGGCTACACACAGCAGCCCGCGGAGATCTTCTAAACTTCAACTGCCGCAACCAGCCAGAATATACAGAAGTGGCAAGATTCTAGGGGGAAGGGAGGAGGTTGAAAATGCAGAAGCTGCAGTGATTAAAACTATAGTGCTTTTAAGGGGACCCCTCCTGCTTGCATGACTAGTAGGAGAAGCAGGGGACCCGTGTTTGAGATTGTTTTAGGCTCGCTGACAGCGTTGTGTGTAGCTTGATTCACACTGATGAAACTACTAAATGGGGGAAACGCTCCTATGCACACTGCTGCAATGTTTTTTTTCCAGACCATTTTCTGTAAATGAGACCGGCTAGCTAGCAGCTCACAGCTCCCAACGTGTGAAGCTATTCATTGGCCTGCTAAGCTGCTTATATGTCAAACGCCAGCCAAGGCAGCTAGAGCGCAGCGTGGAGCCCTGGCATGTCCCTGGTCTAAAGGGCTGGTGGCCGAGCAGCAGTGATGAGCCACGTGAGGTATATTAACCCCCCCTGGATGTTAGCCATCATGCTAATAACCTCCACCGGTTTAGACTAAACCACTCCGTCATGCGGGTACCCTGGGCCCTGCTATCTCAAAGTAAAGTTGTATCTGCCCGTGTGTGTGGGGAATAGAGACACACACAGAGAGAGATGTTGGTATTTTTTTACGATGATTAGTTTTCCTATACTATGTAGCTTTTCTTTAGATCAATCAAGATATCTCTGGTATGTTATTATTATTTTTTCTTATCATTTGTATTACCATCATTTGATTGTATCATAAATGTGTTAGCTGTAAGGTACAATTTTATGTAGGCTACTTTATTGTTTATATATTTATAATTTATAATATACATATTGATATTGTTTAAAATTCTGAGATATAGGGACGGGGGGGGGGGGGTTGTTCTGATTGTTCTCATGTGTTAATATGTGTAATATCTGTAATGCTTTGGCAGTACTGTTTTCTACAAAAGCTGTGCTGATCAAGGTTTTTGAATGAATTGAATTGAAAGAGACATAAAGCAGAGGAGGACATAATAGAAGAGGAGAGAGAGAGAGAGAGAGAGAGAGAGAGAGAGAGAGAGAGAGAGAGAGAGAGAGAGAGAGAGAGAGAGGCCGATGGGGCAAGAGGGAGTAATGTGGTGGCAGCGTGTCAGCTCCTGATAAGGGCATTAGTCTGCCCCCTGTGGGCTGGAGTGAGAGACTGACACTGCAAACGCTCGCACTCACTCACACACACACACACACACACACACACACACACACACACACACACACACACACACACACACACACACACACACACACACACACACACACACACACACACACACACACACTTCTCTCTGTAGATATCTGCTTTGCTGTCTGGGACTAGTCGACAAATAACAGATAAAACCTGCGCGTGGCAAACACCAACAACTAAACTCTCAATCACCGGAGCAGCACTCTGAACTCCTCTTTCCAAAACCTATGAACACATGAAACACAAACAAAGTTGGGTTCACATGCACACAACTACATTTCCCCTAATGCACCTGACCTTGTGGAATGGACTAAACAATGAAAACAAACAACGCCTTAATTATATTTAGTAAAAACAAAATAAGACCAAAACAGAAAGCTAGGACACATTGTGTTATTGTATGTGGATGTATGACCTGAATGTATACCTTTATGTATTTATTTGTATTATATCTACCACCTGTATTTGTGTCTAGGTGCCTGTCTACAGTATATACAATTGGATTATAATCTAAAATAGTATGATATTGTAAAGTAAGGGCAGGAAAAGCATTATACTTCTGCTTGCTACTTTTCGGAACATATAATTTTTTTTTCTTCTGATTGTTCGAGATAAAAAACTAAATAGAAAAAAATATATATATTAAAAAAAAACCTCCCCCTTCATGTGGTGATCAGTAGGAGACCAGGGATGCGAGCCAAGGCTGCTGGTGTCCTGTGGGACTGATGCCTCTTTCATGTCAGACAAGGGATGCTTCCAAAATGGGGCAAGGCCTTTTATTTACCCAGCTAATTGACTGCAGAAGTGCACGCCGAAGCCAAATCCAAACAATGGCCCAGATCTTGTATTCATAAGTGAGTGTGTTTGAAGGACACCAGCTAATCCCTGCAGTTAACACTACGGGGAGAGACTAGGAAAAAAATTTTAGCGCTGTAGTCCTTCTATGGAGCTGAGGCCATTGTTGGCTAGATTAAAAATGATGGATTACTATTTAACAACTGTTTGTCATGACTGGAACAACGTTATGTGTCACAGCATGACCACTGCTACTGTGACAACACGGATGATCCATCGATGAAAAGGGGGGGGACGAGGGATTGGAATTGAAAGAGAGATGGAAGGAGGGGGGGAGGAGAAAAAGAAAGAAGGTTGTAATTTGGAGTGATGGGTTCACCAGAGGACACGAGACAAGATCAATGGCAGAGAGAATCATAGAGCCACTGCTTCAATAAAATAAAAAATCGGACAGATATTTCTCTGTGAAGTCTTCCAATCATTACCATTGGAGAGAGTGCGAGTAGAGGGGGACTGGGGAGGGGGATGTGTGGCAGACGCATGACAGGGAACCAGGGGGGGGGGGGCTCCAGGAAGAGAAATCTCCCGAGCCTCTATGAGAGCTGGTTAGTGGCAGGAGCACAATGGCATCGGTAGGAGAGTCTGTGAAGTGCAGCGAGTCAAAGACTATAAAATACCTGTCCGTGCGTGAAGAGGCTGAGTCTTGGGACAGAATATTCTATTACTGCTAGAAAGGCAAGAGGCACAGCATGTTCTAAGATAAAAAAGGGACACCATATTCCGATGATAACCGTCTTAAGATCGGCTGTCAAGTTGTCGCAGGGAATCATCCCCAATTTGGTTTTTCCTCTTATCTTCTCCTTTTCAAACGTCGTTCCCCTTCCTCTATCTGTGTAGACTGTATAGCAATGAAGTCAAGAAGTTATAAGGGTAAGACATATTAAAGATCTTTTTGAACATTTTAAAATATCAATAGTGCTCCATCAAATTTGGAGCTGCAAACTTTTATTTAGTTTGTGAAGCCGCTGACATTTTGAGGAATGAGCACACTTCTGCACTACATTTGTTTATTGTGCTCCGTATCGATTGGCTGTCTGCCCACTACATCAGACTTGCATTGCACGCACTAGCCGAGTGTGAGTGACAGAAGAGGCTGTGTGTGTGTGTGTGTGTGTGTAACCTGTAAGTGACAGCCCTGTGGCTAAATCTCCCTCAGCGACCCAGGGACCAAAGAGGTGGCCAGGTGTGTGGGGGTGATTGGTGAAGGGCAGGGAAAAAAAAGGTTATTTCCTCTGCCTGGCATCACATGCTTTTGGTGCAAATGAAGTTCCTCCAAAAAGTTCCTCCCAATCTAGTCCTGGTTTGGCCTTTTCCAGACTAGACTACAGTGTAGGATATTGGCTGTGTGCATGCCCTGTTGCTGGATGGTGGAAACGACCAAAACAGGCAGTAACATCCGCTGCTAACTGAGTGCAGACAAAAACATTTTTTTCAAGCACTGGTCAATGTTTGAGATTGTTGGCTGTTTTCTTCCATACAATGTATTCTTTCATATTAGTATAAATAAAAGGTCCAAAATGCAATTTGACATTATCTCAACATTGGTGTGTTTCAACACTCAAAAATCTTAACTTCTAAAGCACATCAACTACATTTTCATAATCATTCTTAGAACTATGTTATTAATATGTTTTAAAAATGAAGTAAAGATTATTAACTTTATCCTACATCTCCGTTTTTTCCCCCCGAATACTGTAGATGCTCATTTAAGCATAATTACGTAGATATTGCCATATTTACATATATATTCAAACATTTCTGGAAGAAAAATTAATACAAAAAATAACAGTTTTAATGTTATTAGTCTAATCAACTGGCAACGTTTCATGATATCTGTATGTTATAATGTTTACCCCATTCACCTGCATTATGTCGCCTTAATAAGATTAAAGGATATTTTCTGCTTCTTCTCACCCAAGCACACATACAGGATCACGATGTACAGAACTCATTAGTCAATCTATGGAAACCGTGACGGCAATACTGATGAATGATACCATAGACAGCGCTGTCCTAGCCTCCTCCACATTGTGCTCAATTCTTCCTCTTGTCCGTTTTCTCTCATTCATATTCATGGCCATCACTGCCAGGCATACTGCATATTACAATACAGACCAAGAGGATGAACGTTAACCACAAAACTGCAAAAATAATCTTAAAATAAAAATACCAAGTAACAAATAAGTGAGATGGCAGCATATACACAGGACTCAATTGTGTTCATCTACTTTAACTGGGACATAGGAGACCATCAACACAATGTCTTATAAATAATATGTATTCTTTATGAGATGTATTAATATTAAAAATGTGCAAAATATGAAAAGTTTAGTATCTGCAGTAACTGTCCACATTATCAAAAAGCTAAATGAACAATTACCCAGATCTTTCTCAAAAACCTTGCACTTTCTGCACACACACACGTGTCACTATTAGCGGCTGCTACAATGGACAAAACCCCCTGTGTATCGGCAGCTTTCCAGAGGGTGACAATGCTTTATTGATGACACAAGTCAGAGGAGACCAGCAGGACTTGTTCCAGCTAACAGGCGGGTTGCACGGGAGAGGAAATAAAAATGTTGTACGACAGCAGACAAGACACATAGCTGGAATCCACTCCTGTCAGCTATATATAACAAAGGGTATTATGATTAACCAATTCAAATTGACACTCCGGGCTTTAATCTATGAAATATTATGTGCATCAATTATCTTTCATTAATAGCTTTACCGGGCTTTGGGAGGGAATCAGAGCCGAATCGGCAGACAGAAAACTTAATTCTGACCGGCTTATTTTTGGTTTAAGTTCAGTGCCAACAAGTGCCAGTTTCTCCTGTAAGCCAAGGGAAGCTGTGCTTACCCTCTTAGTCAGGGTATTGTTGTCACTTTAATAAAAATATTATATCATATCCCTGTCATATGGCAAATTCTGTATTTAACCTCCTAGGACCTGGCGTCCACCTGTGTGGACATCAACTTTTTGGGCTGTCTAGACCACAATGCAAAATGTTGCTCTAAAAAGGGCCTGGGGTCCACATACAAGGACATTATACTGCCACTTAGTGGTGGCAGAAGAGTATAATACATTATACTTTAGATTCAAGATGGCCGACAACACACCCAAAAGTTCATCACACCCAAAATGGAAAATCCTGATCCAAACTTCGACCAAGAAAAAAATCTAATCAAATTTCATGGCTGATTCTTGTTCAGAATATGTATAAAAGTGTTCAATGTTTGTTATGGAAGTAAAACATTTACAAAAGCTAGTAATTGTAACAATTTACCATGCTGCTAAAAATGATGTACACATATGTGGACGGGAGGACTTCATTCTGTTAGTTTTATTGAAAAATCCTTGTATGTGGACAGCGGGACTTAGTTCTGTGGAACATTTTTATATGTTTTCAATCAATCAATCAATCAATAACCTTTCACTTTTCACTCAAGAGACACTTAGGTTGCCCTCATTTACAGTTACAATGAGTACATTTCAGTAAATTTCAACCCCAGTGCCAGTTTTCCGGCTCCTTACCCAAGGGCCGGGGCCAGGGCCAAGGCCAGGTTTCCGGCTACCAGGGCCAGGTTTCCGGCTACCAACCGAATGGCCAAGGCCAAGTCTCTGACTACCAACCCAAGGGCCTTGGCCAAGGCCAGTTTTCCAGCTATGATCCCCAGGGCCAAGGCCAGGATTCTGGCTACCAGGGCCGTGTTTCCGGATACTAACCCAAGGCCCAAGGCCTGGTCTCTGACTACCAACCGAAGGCCCAGGGCCAAGGCCAGTTATCTGGCTACCATCCCTAATGCCAAGGCCAGGACTCTTGCTACCAGGGCCATGTTTCCAGCTAACAACCCAAGGACCAAGGCCAGGATTCTGGCTACAAACCCAAGTGCCTGGGCTAAGGCCAGTTTTCTGGCTACTATCCCCAGGGCCAAGACCAGGCTGCTGGCTACCAGGGCCAGGTTTCCAGCTACCAACCCAAGGGCCAGGGCCAAGGCCAGGTTTCCAGCTACCAACCCAAGGGCCAAGGCCAGGTTTCCGGCTACCAACCCAAGGGCCAAGGCCAGGTTTCCGGCTACCAGGGCCATGTTTTCAGCTACCAAGGCCAGGATTCTGGCTACCAAGGCCAGGATTCTGGCTACCAACCCAAGGGCCAAGGCCAGGATTCTGGCTACAAACCCAAGGGCCAAGGCCAGGTCTCTGATTACCAACCCAAGGGCCAGGGCTATGGCCAGTTTTCCGGCTACCATCCTTAGGGGCCAAGGACAGGATTCTGGCTATCCGGGCCAGGTTCGGGCTACCAACCCAAGGGCCAAGACCATGGATTCTGGCTACAAACCCAAGGGCCAAGGCCAGATAGCCAGCTATCAACCCAAGGGCCAAAGCTATGGATTCTGGCTACCCGGGCCAATTTTCCGGCTACCATCCTTAGGGCCAAAGCCAGGATTCTGGCTTCCAGGGTCAGGTTTCTGGCTACCAATCCAAGAGCCAAGGCCAGGATTCTGGCTACAAACCCAAGGGCCAAGGCCAGATTGCCAACTACTAACCCAAGGGCCAAAGCCAGGTCTTTGACTACCATCCCCAGGGCCAAGGCCAGGATTCTGGCTACAATTCAGGATATACGTCTTCCTGCAACTGTTAGCAGCCTTTCTAATGAGCCATATTGCTCAAAGGGGCACAATTGTTGTTTCTCATTTTGTTTTTGCACTCAGGAAAAATGCTGCTCTGTTCAGGCACCAAAAAATGAGTTTTGTTCATGATTACTCAATTCTGACTTTATTGTGTTTTATCTTGATTTAAAACTGCGGTCCTCATATGTGGACATCATTTTTCTCAGAAACTACATCATGTAAAAAGATAATTCTTGGTTTGTATACTCATTAGGTCCCAATCAGCCCAAATAGCAAAGAGAAATAAAAAATGCATGCCCTGGAAGAGCTCGGGTCCTAGGAGGTTAAAAAAAAAAAGAAGAGTTGCGTTAGACAAATTCTTTCTGACAATTCTTTCTTTAAATTTCACAGTATCCCCCTGGAATTGCAAAAAGTGTGCAATCATTGGTCAGTTTGTGTGGTGAAGAAGTGTACCAAGCCGCTGCCTGTTAAAGAGAAGCCAGGTGAAGTTGTCAGGACTGTGTGGGTGTGTGTATGGACTCTCGACTGACATCTTGCTGACATCTCCCGTTAGCCCTTTTTTCGTGTCCGCTATAGGATGGGACAAATTACACCATTATTACTGTTAACGATACATGGAGTCTGTTGCCCTCAAGTTAGTCACTGCAAATCTCACTCCATCTTCAACCTGGCGCCCAATTACATCATACTGGTAGTAATGGGAAAGATACCAAGTTGACTGTGTGAGAGTAAACTCGCAACATAGTGTTATATCAATTTAATAAAAAAACATTGAATGACAGGCGAAATGCGTTGTGTTTGCACAAACGTCTGTGCGACTGTTAAGTGCCAAGGAAGATATATCTGTTTTCACATAACAAGTCTAGATGTAATAAGGACCTTGATATTGAAACGAAAGGTATTTACATGTAACACATTGGTAAATACATTAACTCTGATATGAAATTAACTTTGCATGAGGAAAAGTCTAATCAGCTAAAGTGAAACCATCTGCGTATGTGTGTGCACATCCTTTCAGTGTACTATTGTGTCATTATGAGGCTGTGAATGATCAATACTAACAAGGCTAACACTAAACAATTAAATCGTTCAATGCATTTTGTTTGTAATTTTCTTCTACAAGTCAATGCAACAAAGAAAAAGGTACATTTCCACAGCTTTACATAATTGTACATTATGGACCACAATGCTAACAGAATAGTACTAGATACCCACATAGATACCCATAACAGGTCCAATAAGGGTGGATTTGATGATGATATGTAACTTCCAAGAACTTGGAACACGTGACCTGTATAAATGGGAAAAGTGACTTTGTTTAACCAAGTCCTTAAACTTTAGTCCAAACGGTGCGATAACCAGACACTTATGTAAGCATTTACTTGCGAGTCTGCTGCGGTATGAGATCTTTACTGTATTTATCATTGAAAGCGCTGATTCACTGCAGTATGTTGGTGAAGATGAATAGGGCCATCTTCAGCAAGGACCTTATTTTGTCCAGGAAAACTGACAGCAGGGTCACACTGAGCGTCCTGCAGAGATAGGTAGAATACTCCGAGCACAATCAACTCTGTTTTGCAAAAGAAGCTGTATTAACCCAAGAGCGGAATCTTTTTAACGAGAAAATTAGAGTCTAACAGTTTCTTACAACGGTGAAGTCTCAGTCGAGGACGAAGCGAGACGATCACCCACACAGAGGGGAAGTAAAGTACAGAAGTTCAAGCGGATTTGATATTTTTCAAGCTGCTTTTTCCAGGAACTTAGCCTTGGTTCTAATTATGATATATTTTCTCTGGTTTAGTTCAGCAAAGTGCAGCATTGCACCGGCCCCTTTCTGAACCTCAAGTTCAAACACCTCCAGCTTTCTTTCTCTGAAAACTAAAGCACACACTGCAGACTCAAGGTCACATTGTATAGTTTCTGCCCTAAAGCTCGGCATTAAGGGTCATTGGGTTAGGATGTTATAAAAATTCATCAGCTTCCATTTTCTCTTATTTATTTTTTCGTTGCAGGAAATCCAAAGTTTCTTCAGTCAAAGAAGTTGTTAAGCCCTGTGCAAATGGCACCAAAATGCTTTAAAGTGCTCTCCTGAGCCACCTGACATTGTTGTGTGGGAGAAAAATCATCAAAGGTTGCTGCAACCTCTATAAGAAATATACGCAGCGTGTGATGTGCGCTGTGCAAATGACGCCTTCAAAGAGATGACAACTCTCATCATGGTTGTCATTTTCTCCTGAGTACACCCCCCCCCCTACACACACACACTGGCAAACAGAGCTGTTAGCTGGATTATGCAGTGATATGTCAGACAGGCACGGTGAGTTTTCTTTTAAGAGTTACACCAAAATCCCCCCTCTTTCTCTGCGTGTCATGGATGGTCCATGTTGATTCATACACCACGGCAAGTGAGACAAATTGTGCCTTCTTTTTATGTCATCGCAAAAAGTTGCCGGAGCAAATCTGCAGCGAGAATCTCAGTCTTGCTACAGCGGAGTCCCAGATAGTGGAATCTGATTTTTTTCATTTTCTCTTTCATTTCGTCCTGTTGCTTTCCCATCTGGCATGGCCTCCATTGCATCACTCATATACTCTTTTATTAATTCAGTTTTCCCCAAAATGGCGTCTTGCGTTTTGCTTTGGACCCATGCTTCTCTCTCTGTGTGGTGCCGGCTATAGCTGCGTCATTGATCTTACAATTTCTCTGCCGGAGGCTTGATACGACTTCCATTCGTTTAGACTTCTCGTCCATTTTCTGGGGATAGTTTTGTTCAAAATGGGGATTTGTGAAGTTGACGATGCACTTCACATTACATTTCAGTATGAGGCCACTGTGGTCCCCTCAACTACTATACTTAAGCTAGAGTGTGTAACTTTTTCATATGAATGAATGTCGGTTACATTCAATCCATCGCCAAACTAGTTGACACAAGTTGATTAAAGCTATCAGCTCCACAAAACTATCTCTGTATTTCTCATTACGGCAGCGTTAACAAACTAGAGTCGCCCCCCAACACTAGCTGGAGCTCAAGAAATGCCCACTAAATGTTGCAGTTGTTGATTCCACTGCTAAGAAAACACCTGGACGTACAGCAGAAGGTATGAAATCCATGCACGAACACCGATTTAACCTCATTTAGATGCGCCAACAGTGTTATTGTAATTACTCAGAATTCCGCATGGGTGCAGCAGAAGTTACGCACTATAGCTTTAAAAACAGGTATTGAGTAATGCCATTCTACCTGTCCATCTGTAGGTCCTAAGTATATAAAACAAGTGTGTAACTCCAAATGCAGCCCGCGTTGTACATTGTGTTCACAGTCCAGAATAACAAGAATGAAGCAGCATGTATCCATCACTCCATCTCAGCTGGTGTCAACAGTACAGGCTGCCTAATGGGGATGTGTGCTTTTTGTAGCAGAAAAACAGTATCGGGTCCTTGAACCAATTAAGCATTATTTTAATACCATAGCATAACTATTTAAGGGAGCTGATGGTGAAAGTGCTATTATAAAAAACTAAATGAGAAAGAACGCTTTCAATCATTGTCTCTCTAGTAAAAACATAACCCAAGAATAATATATGCGTTTGTGTGGGGATTATGCTTCAGAAAACTGATATTCTATACAAACATATTAACATTTGAAAGGGAAAGAAAACCAGTAGTATAATTTAGATCACGAATAATAATTAATTAATAATTTAATCTGATCACGAAGGCGGTTTTAATGTATTTATCTTTTTTTTTTCTTTTTTTTTTACATAATAGAACATTAGTTCACTCAGAGTTCACAGTCATCATACATCATTCAACATGTGGGTAGTAGTCAGTCGAGAATGAAAACATAAAATACAATTCTGAACCAGGGCAGCAAATCCCCAAAGAAAGGACAGTATGCAGCAGGAATTTAAAGAAACGGTAGTATTCGTACATGGATAATATGAACAACTAGATATATGGCTGTGGAAATTAAACCAATTTAAAATGTGATCATCGTGTTGTCATATGGAAAACAAATCATATCACCCTCCCACACGAATGACCATGTCTTAAAGATAGTTCCCGGATTATCAAAATTACTTTTTATGTGATTACGATAATAATTTTTATTGTGTTTTTTTTGTGTTCCCTTATTACCCTCTGCCAAGTATGAAAGGGGACGTGGTTAAAGTACATGCATACTACCTGGATTTTTTTTTGTCATGAAAACAAGAAAAATTGTAAATTATTCAAGATCGCAGTCTAATGAGCTGCTTTAATACTACAGTAATAACCTTCAAAGACACTAGTCAAAGGCTAAGCCTGCAGCTACATGTACCTGTACCAATATATCTGAATACTGATGTGTGAGTATGGATCGCAAATCCCTATATATTCGCCTGAGGAGATGCTAAAGTAAGTTATGCTTATGGAAAGAGTTTCTATTGCAACTGTGGACTGACTTCATGAGATGTAGTGTGTGGACTATTTATTTTGTCTGCTTATTCAACCTGCAACACACTGCAGCAGGATCTGAAGATGTCCAACTTCTTCCCACTAGGGGATTTTAAACTCATTTTAAAATGCGATGCAAACAGACTCATTGTACATTTGTTCTTGTGTTTTAGTTTTCCTGTACTTGGCACTTTCATTTAAATATTGTATGTATGTACTATTGGTACATCTTTCTGTCCGTCTGTCTGTAGCTGATGGTGGTTGCATTGTCCCAAACAGGTCTCCCTTGAGAACGAGACCCCTTGTGTATCAACGTGATTACCTGTATAAATAAAAGTTAAATAAAAAAAACATAAAAATCTAGTCCTACCTCTGGGGTTATTGAGTGCAGCCTCGGTGGCCTTCCTGCCCTCTCCACAGTGGCTCTGGTCAAAGGGTAGACACTGCTCCCCCGTCCCTGCCACCACCTCCAGGTTACGGGATGGGTCTTTGGGCTGCCCCAGGTTCCTCACGCGGTACACTCTGCGACTGCTGGTGTCAGACACGTACAGGACCTCTCCCATTGGATCCATGGCCAGGTAATACTTATGAGCAGGGCTGGTGCTTTATAGTGAGAGAAAGCCAACAAGAGTTAGAAAGCAAATAAGCATATACATAGATTAGGGCTGCACAATTTATTGAAAAAATTATTTAGTGTGTGCACTGGAAAAAAATATTTTGTAGATACACATAACAACCTAGGCTCTGTAAACAGGTATGTTGCTAGCTACAGTGGACCCCCTTTCTTAACGTATCATTTGTTTACCTATACTTACAGAGCCTAAGCTGGGTTCATACTTGATTTTTGACAAAATCGCTGACTCTACCTTTATGATGTTTTGATCAATAAATAACAATTAACAATTAAACCTGTTGTTGGAGTTTAAATAATGTATTTAATTGTGTTCAGTGCAAAGGCTACACACTGGCTTGGGTCTATGAACTCATTGCAGAAATACATTAACACTGTATATTTAAGTATTCACGTATATATCGCCAGTGAAATCGTCAATATTCATTTATGTTATTGCATATAGCAAGTTTTCCTGATATCTTGCAGCCCCTAGTATATATCATAGTGCAGTTTGTTCCTCAGTTTCCCAAGGACATGCAAGATGCAACTAACAATATCTAAAAATAAAGTTTTAGAAAATGTTCCTTTTTTCCTTGCTTACCAAAAAGTAATACAAACAGATAGACGACGATGAGACTATAGCCTAGTTTAGGAAATTATAATATTATTACTCAGCAAATTCATGAGCAGAGAACACCATCAGTTGACGTAAAGGCATTTAGAAGAAAATCAGGTCACCCGAGTGAATATCATTAGTAGGAGAGACTCCAGGAGCAAACTTGTTCCTGTGCTGGAGCAACAAGATGAATGTCTTCTATATAAATAGCCACACAGATGCCCACAGCCACTGTAGCTGAATAGTCCATCTAAATTATAATCTCATTCTTATGAATTTGGATAAGCAACGCTGTGATGAAAAAAAAACAATTGTTAATAGGGCTGGGAAGTCAAAGTGTTAACCCAATCGGATGATATATTCCTTGTATGTCAGTAGTAACACAAAATCCCATACAGAGAAGTCAACCCATTCAAACTACATAAAAACAACAACATTTGTTATATGATGGTAGGGTGGTAGGATGGCCTAGGAAAGATTAGCAACCATGAGGTCCCTGGTTCGATCCCCGGCACCAGGAGGGAGGGTGTTAGTAGTAAAACTAGTGGTGGCTGGTATAACATCTACAGTGCCCACCAACTCTGCCAGTGTCTGTGTCCTTGAGCAAGGCACTTAACCCCAAACGGATCCAGCCCCCCCCCTCCCTCCGGAGTATGGTAATTTGAGAGTGGATATGCGAAAAGACAAATTTCAGTGTGTCTCATGTAAATTGACAAAAAAAGATAACTTCACTTAACTTATGATATCAGTAAGAAAATCAGTCCCCCGTTAGTTCTACAAATTACTTTTAGTTCATGCTTTCAACGAAGAGATGCAAACTTGTCCAAGAGGAAAATGGTGCCCCTGGATTCAGACGCCTGATAAAGCTATGTCTACATAACTCTTATACATAGAGCCAAGACTTTATACTGTATGCACCGATGTCAGCTTCTCAAAAGAGTCTAGAATATGTGACACAATGTCAAGGTGCACTTGAAGTAATTGATTATTTTGTCATAGTTGTTTCCACAAGTACAATAATACCGCGTATATATTTTCATTAAGCGTACTCATTTTTGCTGTGTTAAATAAACGAGACCCAATGTCAGTGCCTCTCGGCTCAAGGTTTAGTGTGTACACATAATATAATGCTCACCCATAGAATAGGACAAATACCGCAGTGTGCACAGACCAACGATTGGCTCACTATAATGGCAGGAATATTTTTCTTTGTGTGAGATGTGATTTTATAGCGCTAGACATATGATCGTCAGCATAAATAGGCACTTGTCAGGCAGAGATAAGGGTCCTTATGTATGAATGTTTGAGCAGACTGGATGAGGTGAAGAACATTGCATTCATAAATCCTAACCAAAGCCGAGTCCTTAAGAAACCAGGAAAACAGGACGGACTATATTATAATGTGAGTGGTTATAACATGCAACAGATCCAAATGAAACCTGGAACACTTAAAAAGCTACATGTATTGTGCCATGTGGACACATGATTGCATAATTGTCTATTCTTTTAGCTGCTAGTGTAGAGGTAACACAATAATTAAGACTGACATTCACTGTAACTGCACCCTTTTACTTGTTTTTTTAGATAGAAGCTGAAGTAAATCCCTATGTTGTTAAGGAACACATATAGTATGCTGGTGTTAATATTGAAAACAATCGCAATATGTTAAATATCGGCAATTTAAGAATGTGTTTGTATTGTAAATAATTTTAGAACTTTACTAAGATTTGAAAAAAACATTTTCCTTTGTGTTCGAAACACAAAGGCCTCCTTCACAGACACCGCGGGCCCCCCTCCCTCTCGAATGTCGGCCGGCTGATGTCGGAATGTTTAAAGGTGAAGTAAGCGGTTTATTTACGTTAATATAAGTGTTAAATCGCTCTTTATTCATACAGTGATCACTTACATAATGTGCACGTTTCATAAAGCCGATCTCTCAGTCAGCTGCTTTGCATGTAATCGGCAAATAAACTTATTTGAGGATCCCGAAATTTTAATCCAATCAGAAGAGAGAACGCTAAAAACCGACACTCGTCTCACTCATATATATTACACTCCATGGACTCACTACCGGTGCACGCCAGAGCAAGATGGGTGAATGTGTGCGCGCCTACAATGGCGGAGCAGGTAAAAATCCTTCCCAATGTCTGTTTTGATGGTTTTTATCATGTTTTATCACACTTATGGATCTGAGATGATGCTAGATAACTTGCTGCTTGAAGACCGCAGTGCATTAATGTGGTGACGTAGGGACGAGCAAGGGGACTTCTAACTGCAGTAACTGACCGGAAGTTAGCTAAAAGAACCATTCCACTTGCAGCACCTTTAAAAACAATGGTTCTAAAACAGAATTCATAATCCATGCTCTGAATGCATTTTGAAAAATTGTGCAGTACGCTCAAACAGGGGGTGCAGTTACCCTTTAAGCATGAGGCTAAAAACAGTATGTTGTGTGGAAGACATATATGTAATGATGAATATAGATAGTTATGAAGTTTGGTTCAGGTTAGCACACTATGAATACTGACTTAATTTACTGTCAGAGTGAGCCGCAAACTTTCTAACTTTGTGTGGGAGGAGTGCAAAGACTGTGAAGGATATGCTTCAGTTTAGTGTCATTAAAACTCTGATATTGTCAGGTTATTGTGTTGAACACGGTGACCGCCAAAAAATACCAGAGAAAAGCCTTCAAATGTTGCACTTTGAACATTGTAACTAAGTGAGATCCAAGCAATTAGTTTGTATTGAGAAAATGTAATGTCAGCCGGGGTCTTGTCAAAAGGCTTTGCTGCCAATTAAATTCAAATATACGCGGTGTGAAAGTGCTCCTTCTTCACTTTGAGATTTTATGGAAAAAAATTCTTGAAGGGGAAATAAGAAATATTTTAAAGGTCACGCTTTTGCAAATTCTCTATCGATTGAAGCCCATTCACACCGTTGATGAACTTGAAACCTACATAGCTTTGTCTTGCAGGTGACTAATAGGTTCCTGTAACTTGCTTTTGACAGCAATTGGACAAGAGACGTTTTTTTTTTTCTGCCCTCACTCCCTTGCTCCCATAATAGAAGACTTCCTTCTTATATTAGCCTGAACCTTCTCACACGCTAGGAAAAACAAAACATAGGCTGTCAGTCATCTAGTCCATTAAGTGCATAACTGTTTACGGAGCTCTGCACTGAACTGCTCTATACATTATTTAAACATGATCCTGAGAGAGTTATTCTAAAGTGTGCCACCCGCGGCTCTGTGCAGAATATCGTGTTTGTGTGTGCGTGTGTTGGGCCTTTTTGAAGCTGTACCACAAGCATTGCAAAGTTACCGACAACTGATTACAAATATATCCCCTTTTTTCTCATTAAGATGCTCACAACTCCAATTGTTCAGTGTAAGGGAAATGAACAACGAAAACAACCACGGTACAACTAATCTCATTCTAGCCCTCCTAGTTCCATCCACAAATAACTACACAATTTATGATCAGAATTGATGGACAGAGTGATTGGACTTCTCCCGGCCTTCTTTCTGAATCAAGCGCCTGCACTCTCAGATAATAGTCTGGAGATAACTCTCCCTCTGTTTGCTTTACTCCCTCGCTCCAACAGTGGAGGAGGAAAGAATAGACAATGTGTTTTTTTATTTATTTTTTTACACTCTTCCCCCATATTGCACCTTGTTTTTTGAAGCACTGTTGGCCCGATAGGCACTTTGCTGGGGAGAACTTGGAGTGGAGAAAAGCTTTGAAAGCTGAAATATGGATGAATAATAAATGTATTTGACGTGGGAGAACAATACGATAGAACAAAGGGGGTAACACTAACACGCTGCTGCGAACAGTAAAAAGCTCCTGCGGAGAATGAAAGAGGAAGAAGCAGGAACTAAAGACAAACCTCCAGGGTGAGGTGAGGGAATCCAAAGTGCCTTCAGAAGAACAGAGTTGCTATAGGCTTCAGACCAGTGGTTCCCAACCCTGTTTTTCTTTATTTGTAGGCTATACGCCCATAGCTCTGTCAGGTTAACTCAAATGCCTCTTCACTGGCACCAGCTGAAATGTGTTACTATGAATTGCTGTATAACTAGAAAGTGAATAACTACTGTATAAGTAATACGCTAGTAGACCTAAGCCTTTATAGTGGATGTTGTGATATTTTTTTAAACAGCAGAACTGTCAATGATGAGGTTTTTTTTGCATTCATTCTACTATCACTTGGAGAGGCAGAAGCTAGTTTCAGCAAATCTCAACTATTGCTTTTAGCTATGTCAACAATGTATCCATAGTATTAACCATCATGTGCCCAATATCCTACTTAAAAAAAATAATTTACTTATCTGGTTCAGTAGTTCTCACACACCTTAAGTAACAGCATGTAGTGTTAAAGTGTTATGGTGGACTCAATATGTGGCCATATTTTCAAGCTTAATTATTTTGTCTCATTAGTTGAATTGCACTAAGCCTCTGGCAATTGTAGCAGCACCCCCCGATGGGGTACAAGTACCTTTGGTTTGTGAAATAAAGCGTCACAGGCACATTTACACTTGCAGACGCATTGTAAACACCTACCTCATACAGTACAACCATAAACACACAGCAATGTTATCCTTTTGTGCATGCTCTGAAACTCTGGCATGCTAGATATGGCATCTTAAAAAAAGAAATCAAAAATAAATCCTCTCCTCTTTCAAATCGGATAAACCCTCTCTGTCTCTCTCACAAACACCCACAAGCGCACAAAAACACACAATCGGCTCGATGTAACCCCTGATAGTGGTGGTGCACACATACACGCGCACGCACACACACACACACACACACACACACACACACACACACACACACACACACACACACACACACACAAACCCAATAACATCTGTCTAATCTTGTGTTGAACACGGTGTAAAGCGCTCACAACACCACCGTGCATGGCTCTGGGCCAGGGACCATGTTGAGGCCATCTGAGGCCTTGGGCTTTTAGTCCAGCTCAGGAAGAGAGTGAAGCTCTACAGTCAATCCAAAATAGACCTCTAGTAATCCCCCCTGAAAAAATATGAAATCCTTGACATTTTGGTCTATTTTCCATTTTACAAATGTAATATGGCCTAGTGAAATTTAAATGAGGATTTGATAGATTGACTGATTGAAACCAAAGAACATTGATGTGTGTTGCGTGAGTGGTGTGTTTGTGGGACGAGGTAAAGTCAGGTCAATGCCGTTGTATAATTTGGAACAACAAGAAAAAAAGACAAGATAAGATATTGGACTCTAAAATAATGCATGTGCACTTTAGTACCATTGGTGGTAGTTTTTAGTATTTTAGTATTTTAGTATTGTTTAGGTCTATGTAATTGTAATTATTAATGCTTGTATGATGGATGGATGTGTTTTTATCTGCTGCTGGACACCTGAATTTCTCCTCTGGGGGATCAATAAAGTATTTATCTATCTATCTATCTATTGTGCGGCTCTCTGCAACATGGCTTGTCTTTTCCTTTGAAATATTTCTGTGCATAAGTGTTTCTTTTTTGAAAGGTAGCCTCTATAAAGCAGGTGTTATTCACTCATTCTTACCTGTGTCTGGTGTCCCGGTTCCTGATTGAATAAGCCATGAAGGAGCATTTGATAAGGAGAAAAGAGAAAACAGG
This sequence comes from Ammodytes marinus, assembly GCF_949987685.1. NCBI lineage: Eukaryota > Metazoa > Chordata > Actinopteri > Uranoscopiformes > Ammodytidae > Ammodytes > Ammodytes marinus. The sequence goes on along the minus strand of NC_137214.1, from coordinate 26,831,628 downwards.
TAAAAAAAACATCATTTACGATTCTAACGAGTCACTTATAATTTCATAGGCTTGCAATGAGTCATTTTTCACCTCATAAAGATTTGGGGTTGATTTATTCGGCTGTATTGTTTCCCCATTAAATATTAACAGAAACAGGAAGCTTTTTTGGCATTTCCTCCCATGAGGAAAGCCTCAAGTATCAAATACAGACACTTTGAAAACCGCCGTCTGAACAAGAAATATTAGTCAAGAGATACAATAATAACAGAGAATGAGAGAGTAAGATTACAATACGGAGAAACACTTTACAGGACAAATGACTGAGTGCAATCCCCATTGAGGTCCTATACGCTGGAGAAAATACAGAAATAGGGAATGTAGAGCCTGCAGCGCACTAGCAGATATCATCGTCCTTAATCCACCGAAGGAAAAAAATATATAATATCTTGGTTTCGCTGCAAATAATTCCAGCTTCTCTCTGAAGAGGAAGATTAGAGTCTGTGATGTCATAAACCTCATACACACACTCTGTTTGCTTTTTGCATGAAGACAAACTTCAGAATGTATTCTCTATTGAGATCAAACAGATCACAAGCACAGATACACACAACCAGAGCTAATGCCGTTGCTCATCCATATCAGCCCAGCTAATTTTGGTTTTAATTGTGCTGGAGTCAAAATCTAATGCTCAAAATCCCAGCTTATTCCCCTCCTATGGGAGAGCCACTGCCAACATCAGTCTCTAGTCTTATATCCCATATATACGCAACGAGATCATGAGTCTCACATGGGTAACGTTCTGAGGACATTGTGCTTACAACTGTTCCTCAATCTTGGACAGAGCTGGGTAAAAATACCTTCAAGTTTGTTGCACCCTCTTCCTGTAATAACCTGTAGAAGGAGCTCAAACTTCAGGACCTTAAGTGTCTCTACATGAATTGTTATGCCGTTGTTAAGAATTTGAAATCAGACTCCATTGGAAATTGAGAATGTTTTAATCAATCCTTTTGACTTTTTTCTTAAATCATTTTCTTTGCGTTTTTCAAGCTTTTATTGACAGATGGAGTAACATTAGATAGATTCGAACCTGCGTCCGCTGTGAGGACTGAGCCTCATGGGGGGGAGGGGGGATGCTCTAACCACTACACCACGAGCGCCACCTAATCAATCATTGTTAATGTAATTTCCTAAGTGCGTTTTGAACTCGTATTTTAGTCTTTATGTGTTATGTTGTAACTGTGAACTGCTGTCCATCTTGGCCAGGTCTCTCTCGTGGAAGATATACGGTATATTACTCTCAATGATGCTAACCTGGTTAAATAAAGGTCATAATCGACCTAATAATAATAATAATACTGATGAGTCTCACTTGAGTTCCAGTATGGTTCTGGTGTATCCGTCGGGGTGGACCCTGCGTATGAAGTTGAAGTCCCCCACGTAGAGAGATCCATCTGGGCCGCTGGCGAGGGCCACGGGGGCAAACAGCATCATGTCCCTGGCTGCTCCGCTGCAGCTGGGTCCACAGGGCACACTGCGGTAGAAACCATTCCCCATCACACTGCTGATGACAGGGGGCTGCTGGGACAGGAAGACATTCTCCCCGTTTCCTTTGTGGAGGATTCCTATAGGAGAGGGAGAGGAAAGCAATACATTAAAGGTTCACTATGCAGTTTCAGAGGAGGGGGATTGGTTTACATTTCCAGAGCCTGCAAATAGTTTACTAAACATATTTTCCCTACATGTGACTCTTAGTATTAAATAATTCTATCATTATAAATCAAAATGTAATTATTTTGATGAACCTGGAACCGTTTGTAAGACTATAATATGTTTGTAAACCAAACTCTGGGCCCCTTCTGCTGTAAACAACCAAAGTGAAACAGTAACTTTTCAGGAAGCTTTCTAACTTTAAACAGTGTTCCAGGGATCACATTTTCCCGGGAGGAAAGTTTGTTAATTCAGTTATGAGAATATACCTTAGCATATGTTCACTTCTGTGACACGCCAAAAGTTACATAGTGCACCTTTAAAGGCTGTGAAATCATATTATTTTCTAACTATAGATGAGCTATTACATTTAGCCTACACAACAATTGGCCAAAGTGTACGTAACTAGGTAACAGGAATTTGTGGTCTCTTTATTGACTACTTTAAACCCTTAATAAATAATAACTAGCAATGGTATTTCTCCCCAAATGACTTAGATTTGTGCACATTTAATAATGTGTGATGATCAAACACTCATGTGAACTGCACGTGCACATGCATTATTTCCACTCCCACACTTAGCCATAAATGGATGTACGAATGCCCATTGAAGTCCGTTTGCTTATTGATACGCATTGCATGGGCACATCTCTCCAAAGGCATCATTACACGCGGCCATACCAATAATTCACAAGACGTACCTGTAGATTATAATTTGTGTGATATCTATATCATCATTAAACTTCAGGATGAATTATCAATGATTAATTAATGGAGTTCGTACTGAAACAGCCAACTTGCTTCATAATTCAGGATGAAATGAAAGATCACTGACTGGGGAATTATGGAGTAATCATCACAGTAATAAAATAATGATGAAGAGTATTACTTTATTTTTAATTCGATATAATTAAGATAGAAAATGTGAATTTGAGTGAATTTCACAGCACAACATGGCAAAAATAATATCAGTTCAAAAATCGAAATTGCCAAACAACAGCAACGGGAGAAATTGGTGTGTGGATGTTTTTGTGCGTACACATCTTTTATACATCCGGCCCCGGGGCGCATGAACTTCTGCTGTCCTTACTTCAAGAAATTGCCTTGAAAACAACTCAAGCACTATTGTGTTACCTCATGATGTTTTTTGGTAGTTGTTTGTGTATGAACTTCTGTCCTCCTTGTAAAAAAATACAAAAATTTAATATTGTAGTAGTTATTTGGGAGAGAGTAAAAGGGAGCTCTAAAAAAATCTTAAAAATGTGTTGTTATCCCCGAAAAAAACATTTGCTGAAATTCTATTCAATTGAATGAGTGCACTTGACAGTGAGAGCTAGTATGCCATCCGCAAAATAAATAGAACTCGTGCTAAAAACAGGAACGAAAACACCACATAATTTGTTGTTCTCACCACTGCGTATGTTGAGTGCATGGTGCTTGTCCAGAGACCATCCTCCCAGGTTGGAGGGCACCAGTTCGAATCCCTGCATCAGAGCCGTTCTCCTCTCCCATTGGATAAAGCCGGCACATGCCTCGTACTCGTAGCCCACGGAAACTGAAATGACACATAATATAGTGCAAGTTGACGTGTATGGACGGTAATCGCAGTATGTGCTGCAGACCTGCTGTGTCAAATGTTCAAATGCTACAGTTTATTTGCAGCACTATGTGCTATGTGCAATTACTATATAGTGCTATAAGGTATGTATATGTGGGCTGGGATTTGTACAAAACGTGACACTAGACTTAATACACACACACACGCGCGCACACACACACACACACACACAAAACTATGCAGTATCAAGTAGGGAGATAGATGAAAGGCCCATAGTGAGACCTCATCAGTGTGTGTGTGTGTGTGTGTGTGTGTGTGTGTGTGTGTGTGTGTGTGTGTGTTTGAGAGAGATCAGTGAGAAGTGGAGGCGTAATCAAGAGGAGCCCGTCTTCATGAAGGAGCTCTAGAATTAGCTGCTTGGCCTCTTAGTTGTAATGATACGCTGTGCAGTTTCCCACTACAGCTAACCACTATCAACAGCTGCCCTTTTTTAAAGGCTCGCCACGGATTTAATATGTTACGCAGGAGATTTACCACTCGAGACTTGAAAAACGTTGAAAGGCAGCAGCGGTGGCTATATTTTTAACTTCATTTGAAACACAAAACATATGATTTAGCTCATAGGAATAGGTGTGAATAACCAAAAGCGGTAGAAATAGTCTCTAAAAAGTGCTTAACCTCAAAATGCCACAATTTTAAAATGAATATGTCATATAATTATATATATATACAACTCTAAAATAAGCTTAAATGTGTACCTACTATATCCATAATAGAACATACTGAAGAAAATACAATATTCAATCTTCACATCTTTAGTAGCTACGGTATGTGCTACATTCATAGGCTTTGTCTGTCTGCAGTCTGTCTGCAGTTTGATGCTAAAAAGTGATGCTATGCTGTGTCTGAAACTAGCTTTGATGATAGCTTGTGGGCTGGAAATTTCCTTAAGCAAGCAAACTATGTTTATGGTTTGCCCACTTATGTTTTTAAGGCAACGCAAAACACTCTTTAATGAAGTGTATCATTTAAAGCTGTAGGAGTTGCGATACAGTCAACTTGGACATATTTAAAATGATATAACATTGCTTGGTTGGAGATAATGATATATTGGACGGCTTGACACACAACTTTGTAGAGTAATCCTTTGTCGCTGTCAATCACTGTTGAGCAGCGATCTCTCATAACTTGCTTCATAGTGTCAGTACCTACATGCCCGGGAATTGATGGGAACTCAAGGGGGAAAATGGGGGGAGCGACGTCTGCATAAAGAGCAGCAGAGATGGCGGAATACGTTTGTAGGACCGCAAACATTATGTACAAATTCAGGGAGATTCCCTTTAACGGGGAGAGAGAAATCCTCAGCAGGCACACATGGGCCAACTTAAAACTCAATGTGCACGATCGATCAAGTGAATGTGGAGGGGAAATAATGGGTGATTTGGGACACTGGGGTTTGCGAAAGAGAACAATAAACCATAAAGTGTTGGACAAAAGTTCTTAGGGGGAAGAACAAGTTATCTTCTAAAGGTTTATTTGATTTGAGCTCGGATGGGCTTGCAATGTTGTGTTTTTGAAAGAAAGAATTAGTACAAAATAAAACGGAAGGTATTCGTAGCAGGACAGTAACCATGTAGTCAAAGTTAAAGGGGATACAATCTGTTGGGGGGGAGGGGCATTTTAATTTACATTTTAACATGTGGGATGGGGTTGTATATATATTTTTCAAATAATGTAGTTTTCTGTTGTTTCCCTTTCTTGTTTTATATGTAATGGTAGAGATGAGAAAACAACAACACAGTACATCTTGCTACTAGGACTGGCAGTTATAATAATGACAATTTGTAAAGTTTAGTAATGATATTGACAACGATTTATAAAGATTATTTTGGATTGTGGTGCTTGGTTGATTGTTGTATAGTAAGGGTATATTGTTATATCAATATATTGGGGGAGGCAATTTGAATTGAAAAATTGGGAGGGGATATGACCCCCCCCTCCCCCCAATACATATAAAACAATATGGCCTTGAGTCTTACTGTGTAATTTCTGACCCTTAAAGTCCCATTGCATGCACCCCCTTGAAGAACCTGTTTCATGTCCTGGAAACCAATCCATCCTTATGAAAATGCATCAAAAGTTTCCATGAATACGTTGCCGTCACCTGGGACATTGTCCCATTTAAAAATAATTCTACAATAAAACTCACTTCATATGAGGAACAAGGCTTTTCCAGGACAAAAGGGGCAAAGCAATCTCAGGGGAATGTGTCAGTGTTTTGAGAACTGCTTCACAACCTAATATTACTGTAGCTATATTACAAGAGGCGTAACACACAGGTACACACACAGGCACACACACACACACACAAACCCTCACAAATAGGCATGCACACCATAGAACATAAATGCACTCAATATCTCACAGGTGAAAGCTTTCATTCCCCTTTGCTGAGGCCTGAGGCAATGTGTTCACCTCAGCAAACAGAGCATGATCTCCCTTCTTCTCTTGCTCTGTCTGGCGACGTGTGAGAACAAGGAGCGGTGTGTGTGTGTGTGTGTGTGTGTGTGTGTGTGTGTGTGTGTGTGTGTGTGTGTGTGTGTGTGTGTGTGTGTGTGCGTGCGTGCGTGCGTGTGTGTGTGTGTGTGCGTGTGTGTGTGTGTGTGTGTGTGTGTGTGTGCGCGTGTGCGTGTGTGTATACGCATACAAGTGTTGGCGCATGAGTCTGTGTCCCCTTCTGTGTCATTGAGCTTAGGAAGCACCTGGAACCATAAGCACGGAAGGGGGAAATATTAATTTCCCTTTTTTTAAATGAGCACTGATAAAATCATTGCAACGGTTTCTGCTCAGGTGCTTGATAATTCCTTATTCTGTTGTGCTTTGAGTAAAAAGATATGGTCAATTTGATGAATAAAAATGTACTTGGTTTTTCTACATGCGTATGCTCAAGTGACTGCGTGCCTTCACCGCAGCAGATGTTTTGAAGAGCTGCTCAAAATAATTGGCCGTAGCAAATCAGTGTTGCAAAAACAATATACAATGTTATATTTATTCTTCACCTAAAATATTCCAAAACCAACACATTCCTCGTAGATTTCATCTTGTAAATCCAGTATTTGTTTTGGTAAAATGGAATCGCTTGGCTCTATTTCAGTGTTGGCTAGGCTGCACTCAGGTTATTTTCTTTGGTTTATTAGTGACTTTGCCTTACGCCATAGTGGGCGGAGAGGCACGCCAGAGAGTGTGGCGGTGTCAATCAACTGGTGCACTGCAATCTTGGTGCCAAGTGTGGGCGTGTGTGCGGCATTTCCACAAGCTCAGAGCAGGTAGGCAGCTCTTGTAGTGCACTTGTTTCATTATATAAAATACACACCTGACTCCACTTTAATTCTACACCTTTCAACCAGCTGCCAGCATGGACATATACAGTATCTTAATCATGCCACATCATTAATAACATATTGACTAAAATGCCACAAAGTTAGTGGTGATCAGCCCATGTGTAAGGCCGTGGGTTTATTTAACTTCATTTACATCATTTTGATCCAGTCAGCGGGAGCATGAAGTCGCTGCAGGTTTGAAGAATCTCAATTACATACGGTTTATCCAGCAGTAATAATATGTCTATAAAGGTTATATCAACGTTTTTGATTGAACTACAGAACATTAAAGAAAAGTTCTAAAAGTTCAATAATCACGTGCACACTAGCTGAAGTGCACCTGCTCGTATCCAGGGCACGCGCACACACACACACACACACACACACACACAAACTATAGAGAAAGGAAGGAACACAGGAAAACAGGGGTAGATAAGGGAGAATAAGGGAGGGCAAGAGGAAGCTGACAGGGGAGATCAGAGAGAAAGGAGAGAATAACAAGAATCAGAGAGAGAGAGAGAGAGAGGGAGAGAGAGTGAGAGTTCAGGAGAGGACGGCAGGCCAGGAAAAGGGGGATAAGAAGTGTGTGTGGGTATGTGTGTATCAGAGTGTGTGTGTGTGTGTGTGTGTGTGTGTGTGTGTGTGTGTGTGTGTGTGTGTGTGTGTGTGTGTGTGTGTGTGTGTGTGTGTGGAGGGGGGTGATTCAGCATAGCAGGGCAATGAAAAACAGGACCGTCAGGAGTTGAGAAAGAGGTGAAAGCGGGAGCAGATGAAATGCAGCTCTAACAGATAAGGAGAGGAGGAGGGGACGGATCAGAAGAGAGAGAGAGAGAGAGAGCCTCGGGATGGAGAGATGCAATCTTTGTACCAGACCATACACCCCAGTGGACAAAGCTTCTGGTATGCCTGTGATATGTCTGTGCCTATTGAAATCAAACCTCTCTCTCTCTCTCTCTCCGTGTCTCGCAGAACACAACTGTTTGTCTGCAACCTTCCTCACATCAGCAAAAACAGATAGCAAACAACATTATCTCTTCAATGACCAATAGGAAGTTCAAAGGTTTAAGCTGTTACGGCTTACAGTGGCTGTTTATGCCTGAATAACCCAAAGAGTGCCATAACAGTAACTATAAGACATCCACTATAAGACATCCACTATGCCTGTTTTTTGCCCAGGTAATAGAGGACATTTGGGAAACTTTCCATGCACACATTTTAGTATTTTGTACATGCACGCATTTTTCCTCCTTATAGCCCAGCTGTTCCCATCCAGAAGAGCTATATCTCCCTGCCACCGCAGATGATATCTTTACTGCCAGTTACTCCACCACCACCTTTTTGGAGCCATCCATCTTTCCATTGCTTCTCCTCAATAGAACTCCATTCTTCCCTATAATGTCAGTTTCTTGGAAACAGATTGTGCAGGGCCTAAGCTGCTTGCTGTTCAGACGCTATGCACCCCACTGTATCTAATACAGGTTTTGATCGTCTAGAGACCATTATTTTGATTAAAGTGAAAGCCTTTTGTTGACCAGTTGTCAAACCTGCTATCAAAGAAAATAAAATCAGACATGGTAATAAGTATGTATTATAAAACCCAAGCTTCAATCTCTCATTTCCCCAGCGGGACACTGCATTAACAACTGACCAATTACCTGCTGAATGGTCAGTCATTTACATAACGACTTCCAATTGGGCTTTTGTGCAGAACCACAGTCTAGCGAGAGTGTTGTTCGAAGACCCGAGATTTAATGATGAAAACATTCAGACAATTCCCAATATCTCCATGGACTTTTATGTTTGAATGTACACAATGCCCATTAATTCTAACTGTACAGAAACAGTTCCCCATGGAAACCTATTATACCTGTTTTAAGGAATAGTTCAATATTTTAGATAGTATGCCTTTTATTTTTCCTCGCTCAGACTTGAGCAGATGAGCCTACCACACAAATGGTTTGTGAATTAGTTATTAGCAGCTAGAGCAAGGGGGCGATTACGTTAGTTTAGCATAATCCTGGAAACCGGAGGGAACAGCTAGCCAGTTCATCAGATCTGCCTTCCAGCGTATCTAAAGCTCTCTCACTGACACTAAATATATACTACATTACTATTAATTTGTGTTTAAATTGTGTTTTTGTTTTTTTTAGATTAGGGGCAGCAACTTTCTGGAGACTATGTTACCTGGCAACCTCACAGTGTTAGCCAGGAAATAGTCACAGGATGTATCTCCTGGTGAAACGACAACATGTCATTTTGACATTTCAGATTGTGTGCGGATTAAAAAAACACTCAAACATGTAGATACTTCATACTGTAGCTGTTTCTCCCTGCTTACAGTTTATGCTAAGCTAAGCTAACTGGCAGCTGGCTCCAGATAAAACACAGACATGAGAGCGGTTAAGGGCATAAGCTTATTATTCCCTTGCTCACTTCCATTAGATAAATGACTGAACATCACACAAGTTCTTGTGATATAATGATATTTGCAGCGTAACTAAAACTGCCTTTAAACAACTTGTTTTAATATTGTCACACCCATATGTGGAAAAATACCAAGGATTGCTTCCAATGGAATTTATTATTATAAAGTTACTACGAGGAACTCTCAGTTTATGTGGATTCTAGCGGCCCCTTGGTAGGTTAAACAAAGGAAACGTAAAGAAAGGGGGTCCAGCGTAGCTAGCATCATGCCGGTTTACAGGGCCTAGGCTGTGTAACCCTGGATTTTTTTTAGTGCATACACAGTACGGACATACAGATCGATCGCTAAGAGATATTCACTGATTTCGAGAAAAAAACACTTTTTGACAACAGGCAATTCTCCATAATCGCTTATACTCCATCTGAACAATTAGAATGAAACCCTAATTGCATTTTCCGATATTCCACCTACCAGTTGCATGAGTGAGGCCCCACACTTCCTGTCCATAGATGTCTGTCTTGTTCCACACCAGCCTGTGGACCAGGCCGGGCCCGGCAGGATACCAGCGCTGGTACAGGCGCCCCTGGACCGAGGCTCGGACGTGGACCTTGGCCAATCCGCCCAGGGGGGAGATGGGGGATGCAGGGGAGGGGGGTGTGAGGAGAACTCGTAGCAGGGACAGGTAGCCCGCAGCTCGGGTACTCAAGTAGTTCAGCTTCACAAAGGCTCCAGGGATCGCAACTTCCTCCTGCAACGCCTGGGGAAAAATACAATGGAGATCAGGGTGAGAAGAGAGAGAATGATATCAAAAAAAGGAAAGGTGTTTCATTATTACTTTTGGGTTTGTATAGTGAGCCAAAGTAATAAGTGCTAGTGATGGGTACATGAAGAAATAGCTTGCACAGTAAGGTGTAGCAGGAATATGTGTTACATTAAAACTCATTAACTTTTTCCTTCTTCCTTAAAATAATCATGTATGACACATGTGTAAGGTTTCGAACCCTTCCATATTCATCCATGTGCCTGCACACTTCTCATGGTATACTTGTTGATTGCAGTCCGTTTTGTCATTACCAATTTTTTATTCGGTATTTAATGTAATTTTAAATTGTCAATGTATTAAATCACCCTAATCCTTCTTCCTTGTCAGGCCGCCATTGTAAAATAAGAACGTGTAGAAATAAAGTGGAACTAAACATATGAAATTAATAGTACATTTTGAATTTATGACACTTTGAATAATAATATCTTTCGGTAGAATGAGGGTTTTCCTTAAGCAAAATGCAAACAAATACAGAGTAGAAAATATGAAAACATCTCTCTGATAAACAGTTATCTACCTGCTGCAACACACACATGTATTCATCCACTATAATATTTAATTTGTCTAAGATACAATTCTCTTCGAGTCAGAGATTACCACAAATTCCATTTACATAAAGTCTGAAGACATTGATTTAATTTCTTCACGCAGGTGAAGACAGGGGGAGTTACTAAGCTCACTGTGAACAGTAAGTACTGTTCTCTCCCACGGGTTTTCTTGCTGCATATTTTTTTTCTAAGGAGTTATTTGTCATGAGGATACAATGTTCTTTAGTTTCTCAATCTTTTCAGCCCCATCTGATTTTATAAGAACACCTTGAACTTTGAAGTGCAGAAGAGGAGTTATGGATATGAATAATAAAAGTTAAAAGTTAGGTAAAAAAAACTGCAAAATGATATTAATTTAGAACATATTGGATATGACATTTTCTTCAGTCTATCATTAGTCTAGATAAAAAAGACAATATTTTTTTGTGAACAGATAATTTCAAGGTGCACTATGTAACTTTGTGTGAGTCAGATAAGTGAACATTTTTCTAAGGGATATTCTCATAACTGAATAAACAAACTTTCCTCAGAGGAAAACCGGATCACTGTTTGAAGTTAGAAAGCTACCTGAAAAGTGCCTGTTCAACTGTTGTTGTCAAGAACAGCTGGGTCCAAAGTTTTGGTTAACAACCATATTCTAGTTTTACGTTTGGTTCCAGGTGCCTCAAAATAATTTGGTTTTGATTTATAATTCTTCAATACTAAGAATTCCATGCCGAGAAAATATGTTCTGTAAACTAACTGCAGGCTCTGCATATGTAAACAAATCCTCCTCATGTGAAACTGCATAGTGCACCTTTAAGTTGGAACTATAATAAAGTCACGTTGCGGTTTTGGTCACTGTAAAAAAAAAAACCTCGGAGGATAAATATATACCTCACCAGTCTGACCTCCACACCTGACTTTCAGCCACCTCATTTGCCTTTGTTGTTGGGAAGTATATGGTTGGAGAGCACACATTTGCATTTTGCTCATTCCTTATTTTGCATAATGCAAATATGAAATTGAGCAACATATGCAAAACCCTGTGAGACCGGCTTGGTTTGTTGCTGAGCTGTGACAAATTGCGTCAGCCTGTCATCTTCAGACATGAAGCAAGCATGGCATGGTTACATTTAGCAGTTCGTATTAAGGCGAGACACTGCAGGTGAATAGGGTTAAATGTTTTGAAATCACATATCATGATGAAACGTTGCTTGTTGATTACTGACATTTGCATCTCATGTTGGATAGAGATAAACAATCTTTATTTGATTTTCAGAACATATTAGAGTCCAATGTTTTTCCACAACCTATTTTTGATACAGCCATTTTCTTTATTTTATATAAAAAAAGAAAATAATATGTCAGGTCTAGAAAATGCACTTTAGGAATGTTTAAAAAAAGAAATTATACCATAATTCAGACAGTCAACAACACATGAACACATCTTCTGTAATAACCTTGAGTATAATGCTTAGAATGATTATGGTAAGTGAAGTTGATGTTATAGCTTGGGAAGTTGAGATATTTGGTTCAGAGTATTGGAAAAAAACTAATGCTAAGATACTGGGCGTTAAAGCTGGTTCTATATAGGAGAAATATACAGGCGTAAAGAGAAAAGTGCTCATAAAATAAACACCTAAATGTATGTTTGGACCTATCATTTATACCAGTATGAAAGAATACATGTTATGAAAGAAAAATAGCCAAAAATATCTCAATGCTTGAAAAAACAATGTATTTTTTTCCTGCCGTGTCTCCCCTTTAGTATATTTTTACCTGTAGTTCAGGAACTACTGGCCCCTTCTCCACACATGCGCCTGTGTATCTGGGCAGTGGGTAGGGCAGCACCAGAGGGTAAGGGCTCAACACACTCCTGATGTCACACTTAGGAGCCTGAGCCTCTTCCCTGGACATGGTCACCTGATCCAGGACCAGGAAGTTATTGTTAGGAGTCCAGATGGTGCGTGTCTGAGGCAGGAAGGGCGGGCGCTGGAACATCAAGGTCATTGCCATGGCGCCCAACGTCACCAGGTCAAAACTAAAGGTTAAATGACAAGTGATGGACAGAATCAGATTGGAGCACCAGGGGAAAAATACAAAAGTTTGTCCCACTCAAGAAAAAAGGCGACAGAAATCGTTCCTGTAACGGTGTGTGCATTTTTGTGAAGAAATTGGCAGATGTCGAATCAAATATAGTACACACTGGAACCCAGGGACTGCCGGTGACAGCTGGTTTCCTTCGAGTATGTATTTGATTCTAAAATAACAAAACGTGTAAAAAATATAGAGCACAACATAACGTGGTAAATAAACAAGTCCCAACTAGCACACAGGATGGTTTAGTGATGTTGAAAAGTTTTTATCTTATGACCCGCCCCTGCCCTTGTCTACCAGTGTATGAGCTAAGCTAACTTGGATGAGTGGCCTTTGCCCATTTCTTCATCACAGTCACAGTTACAGTTATAGAAACGTTGACCTATTCCTTTAGTGTCTGACTGTGTGCGTCTTTACCTTCCATCCTGCCTACTGATAGTGTATCCATACTCTGGATGCTGTGGAAAGGTGATGTTGACTCCAACCAGAGGAGAGCCGTCCTGCAACACCACGCTTCCTCGAATCACTGCCACTCGACTGGGGGGAATAAAGAAAAGAAAGGATGGAGAGAGAGACAAAGAAAAAGGGAGAGATGACAGGTTTACTATGATGGAGAGCGTAATCATTGGGTGAAGAGAGAGGCATATTGTGACGCACGAGCCAAACAACCTTGTGTATGAAGAATAAGCAAACTGCTTTTATTCTTAAAGCGCCAGAGAAAATCTGCCAGAAATTGCCCGGGATACGGTGGACCGTAAATATAACTTCACCCCGCAGTAAAACCTTTCAGCACCCTGTCATATAAAAAACACAAAGCTCCACATCATGTTTAGATTACAATGACAGTGTGGTACCTGCAGCAGAAGAAATGGCGGTATTTTTCCTTAAATAGCTTTCAAACTATCAGTCTCGACTATTCGGGGGGGAAAAAAATTCATCTTGATTTTCGCAGGTAAAGTGTGAAATACGCTGCTTAAATCGGGAATAATCGCTGGTCTGGTCAAATGAAGACAGATACAGACAGACACATGCACGCACGCACGCACGCACGCACGCACACACACACACACACACACTAACTGAGGGAGTATCTGTTATTCCACAAAAGAGGATAAATGAAAGACGGTGAGGTTTTCCCTGGTTGGCTGCATAGCCCCGTTTGTTACTCCTGTAGTGAAAGCTGCCATTGATTTCCCCTCTGCAAAAACTAGCCACATAATTAATTAATTTGTTTATTCTACAAGTGAACCAGGCAGGGGGTGAAGAGAGAGAGAAAAAAAAATGCACTTTGCCATTTTTCAGAGAGGCATCATTTCTCGTTTGCTAGAGCCAAACTTTCTAGGTCATCATGGTGTCGGTGAAATGTATTTCCCCTCTCCTAGATAGCAGCAGTGAGAGAGAGAGAGGCCACTGAAAAATTAATGGTGACACCTTTCACGACTCTTGTAACTGAATGATGCATTAAGCATTAATACGTGGCAAACAAATACTCTGCAGTTGTAGCCTGCTGACACTGATACCAGAGGACAATGCACTGTGTGTGACTGCCGAACTCCAGGGGGGGAACACGGATCACTGAGTTGTCTGTAGTGGCATGCCAACACAAGGCACGACTCAATCACATGCACACATGCACTGTCTCTATAAAAGCAGTGCAACTTTGTAATATGAATTTGTGGTCTCTTTATTGACTGCCCTGCCATGTCTTTTTTTTTTTATTCATATTTTATATGAGTTTTCAATAACCATTTAGAACAAACATACACACAATATATCAATGACACAACTTTGTTATAGGAGTTGTTGTTGTTGTATGTCAAAATATACATGACATACACATGATATACAAGAGGCAAAAGGAAAGAGACACTTCAATGCATGTACAATGATATGTCTAAATAATTTGCCAAATAGTTATCCAAAAAGTTTTTATTTTCTTCGCAAGTACTACATATGCGAATGAAGGGGGCACACAGTAGACACTCAAACTAGAACTAAGAGAAGTCTAGTCACAGTCAAATCCAAGTGGAATGATTATTGTCGACAAAATGCCAGTGAATAAAAAAATATAAAAAACAACTTTTTTCAAATTGAAAACCTACATAGTACAGCTTTAAACAAATAACGGGGTAACGGATGAGTTCATGCCTCCAATATCTTCTACTCATTCCTTTCAACATGCGATATACGCACTGGTACAACTCAAGGACAAAGGCGTACACAAAAGCAAATACGTGGAGACATTTTGCATGCACACACGCAGAGAGCCCGGGCGCACACAAAGAGAGTAAACAAGCGCACACACACACACATACCTGGTATCAAAGGGCACCTCTCCGGGGAGTGTGTGTGTGGCCGTCTTGCCTAGGAGGAAGCGTATGCGGCGGTAGAAGCTGTGTGTGTGTGTGCTGGCCGGGGAGGGGGGTGCGGTGGGGGGCGGCGGGCTCTGCTGCAGCAGGGCTAAAGGGTCGGCCGAGCCGTGACACAGCGGGTCGGAGCCACAACTCAGCTGCTCGCAACAGTCCGGGTCCACGCAGTCCACCAGCCCGTCTGAAAATGTAGAAAAATAAAGAGAGAAGATAAGGCTTGCTGAATCCGTGACATCGTTTAAATCTCTTCTTAAAATATATGTTTATAGGTTTGCTTTTTATATGATGATGGCTTTTTAACTTCTTCCTCATTGTCTTTCCGCCCTGTTCATTTAATAATAGGTTAATAACATAATATAATTTTTTTGTCCTTTAAAGATGGAGTCAGCGAGAATGCTTGTTGGGGTCACACAGTAGCAAGCGACATGCCCGTATACAGAGTCTAGGCAGTGTATTAACACTGGATTTTTTTTGTTCAGTACACACACAGTACGGACAGGTAGCAGAGGAGATATGCAATGATGTTGACAAAATGTGATTTGGACAGCAAGCGTTCTCCACACCAGCTGACTCCACCTCTAAAGCGGTTCCATCTTGCCTTTTTTCACTTTAACAATGTTGTGTATACGGGTATGTTTGTGTATTGATTTGATGTGCATACTGTATGTGTGCATTTGATTTGTATTTGTTTCCTAGGTCAAAGCACTTTGTAAAATATTGTCTTTAAAGGTGCTAAACAAATAAAGTATCATAAAATTAAATAGTTCAAACTAAATAATGTTAAGTGAGGAGCCGGCTGTTTAGAGGGCACTTGAATTTACAAAGTGAATATAGGGGGGAGACATTAACATCTTCATTATGCATAGTTAATAAATACTTAAGTAGATTTAAGTGACTATGTTGCTGAGAGCACAGTTCTATTCTAAAGGCCAACAGGCTGGATATACTGGCATTGGAAAGGTTGTGGAAGAAGACACCATAAAACCTCGGGAACTGACAAGAAATTATATATTTTCTCCCCCACCGGCTTGCTGCTGAGAAACTCCAGTAGAGTAATAATCTAATGCTGAACAATGAACTGAACATGTATCATCATTATCGCGGGTATCAATCAAATGAGATTCATTAGAGGGCCATCAGCATACAATTACAGCCTCTATATTGCTATGAATCAGGCCTGAATCGCCAGGCATTATTTGAATGTGAACCCCCCCTGGCAGTCCAGCGTAAACAATGAGCTGCGGATACACACACAGGTAATAGGAGAGGCCGGCTGGCATTTGTGTTTCCTATTTCATGCCGGTTTTCTCCAAAGGGCCGGGGAACAGTGCTGACATTTAAATGCATCTGACCACAGAGCAGGGAGCTAAAGGCCAACACTATTCTATTATAACCTCTTCCTCCTACAAAAGGTAGCATAGCACAATGGTTGATTTCCATAAGATTCACTCTTGAAACTTGAAAGCCCGCTATTAATTGAATTTCTCTGGAATATAAAAGGAACTCCCAGGTCCGTAGCCTGTTATTGTTAAGCATTAGATAAATAAAAAACACAATCAAACTGTCAATTGTTCAACATGTGTGACACATCAAATATGTATGTACATGTGAATTCGCCGCCTATTGTGAAATGGAAAAATACAAGAGCAAGAACAATACATGCCACTCATCTCTTCCACCCGGGCAGAATAATTGAAAGTCTCTCATCAAAGTTCCTTTTTATTCTCTGATTACTTGTGATAGCATCTTCTGACTATCTTCACAGACAGGCCGATTGCTTTGAGAGAAGGCTATGAGAGGCCTACAGTATATCTGCCAATTAGGGGGGAGAGATGGCTGAACGGTGCGCTCAGAAAATGATGGTATTTGAAACGCTGTGCGGAGAGGCGAAAGGATAGAAGGATAAGAGAAGTGTAAATGGTCTCTCCATAAGGAGCCTGTGTGTGTGTGAGCGAGTCTTTTTTCCTCCATGCATTATCACACCCAAGCAGAATGGTTTGACACCTGCAGTACTGAGCCTTGAGGAAGGGTCATCAATATTAATACTTCAATATATAATACCGCATAATGACATACAGCATGTATATTATTCACTTTTGAATATACAGTAGTGCTGTATATATTCTAATGCCTTTTTTGTTTTGTTTGACTGTAATGTAAATAGAAAAGCCGTCCCTTCTGCCACCCACACATCACCCTCAACCTCTAGCTGCTTCGCCCACTCGCACAGAAAGGGAAAATGTGACATTTAATCATATCAACACATATGTATTTAAGGGGTTGTCAAGCAATTCAGTATTGCACTCCCATAACGGGGGCGGCTAGTTAGAGACTGATGAATGGTGATATAATTTAAAGTGACAGAGGCTGATGTAAGCTTACTTTCGCTCCAAATATGGATGAACCTGCAAGAACATAAGCCTGCCAATTCCTTTTAATAAAAAAAAGTATTAGGCAGACATTTTGGGAGATATCCTTATTTTAATGTCTTTAGTTAAGATGAGAGGATCGATACCGCTTTTCATATCTTTCCATTCAATTTAATGCCGCAGCTGCCAATTAGCTAATCTTAGCACAATGACCATGGGATAAGCAGGGGAACAGCTAGACGGCCTCTGTCCAAAGGTAAGACAATCCACTTACTTAAGGACTTCTTAAGCTCACTGATCTCATTTGTTTAATCCATACAAAAACCGCATTGACAATTTGTGGTTTTATAGGCAGGGGGTTTATGTGACTAGGCCTACTTCTTGGCCCGGGCGCAGCTATTTCCTGGAATTCCGTAAACATCAGCGTGACAACAACTCTCCAGGAACTCACAGCTACTTTTCTGGAAAGGCAGACGGAGAACTGTATCGACCGCTTATCCTAAAGAACGTGTATTTCCTTAATGTGGAATTATTCTGTTCAGCTCTCCATCCCTTACTATGAGACTGCAATTTCAAAATAAAACAAAGTCCAATCAAAGATAATACCTGAAGGCAATATTATTCTTATTTCTGTCCAAACTTGAAAAAAGTTGCCGAACCAAGGAAGACATTAAGCAATTTTTCACAGGCTGACTTACAGTAAACATGACCAGTTAAGAAGCTGAATACACAAGGTAAGACACTGTGGGCTAGAAAAAGTGTTTTCAAGCACTGGTCAATTTAGAGTTGTTTGTTCATTATGCTAATTTACTTCCATTAATTAATACAAATAAAACAATCCAAAATGTCCATTTAGGTGTTTGTGTTACTAAGCCTTGTGTGTTTGCGTCTGAATATGTCTCCTGAATAAACATCTTTAACGGTCATTATCTCAAAATGAATGAGAACAATGAGATAGAAAAAAAAAACTTGAATGTGCCTACATTTTGCCATGCGGCCCCTTCTAGCCCTGGCCCTGCTATGACGTGTCTCCTTTCATTCAGCCTGTATTCTACAGTCGACAGGATATGTTGTATTGTGCGTCTCTGATGTTATAATCCAGTGTAAGAACCTGTGTTCTGTGTGTTTTTTAAACAGCCACCTCCAATGACTTTCTGATGTGTCGGCCCAGTCACTCGTAAAGCTTTTGGTAAACAATGTGCAGGGGGGGAAAAAAAGGTTACATTGCAGCTATCAGCAACCTTCACCACCTGAAAGAAATTGACTACAAAAGGGAATGCATGCGTTTGAGGTTTCCCACCAGCTGTGTGCACTGATTCAAATGCCACTCAACACAAAATGTGGAACCACATGAAAAAATAAATAAAAAAACAACATCCCAAAACAAAACAAGGACGCTTTTTACTACAAACAAAAGCGACAGTGCCTTGTTGTGCAGTGATGGATTATAGCAAGCGACTTCACGGGCATATTTATAATGGATATTTGATTTTCAAAGGGGACAGGCACAGTTGAGGGCAAACCAGTATTGCACTATATATTTTTCAAATTAGAATTAGAGAACAGCCTTATGTATGGCTAGGATATGGTTGCAATCAGCAGACCTACTGTTACTGCTAAAATGCTACTTGCCTCTTCAACTGAAGATAGTGACACAATCCCCTCACCTGTCGCCAAACACTTCATAACTAAAGAAGCAGACTATTCTACTGTGCTTGCTTCGCTTTATTTAGACTTGTGAAATTTGCCTTGAAAATGCCTATTATCCTAGTAGGTGGTATGCATTTTAGACATTTAGCTGTGATAAGAGAAAATAACAGGCGTGCACACTTGCAAAAATGTGCACTTACACACACACACAAGTACATATTTAATCAATATAATAATGACCAGCAGGACTCAACAGTAGTCTCAGCAGGTCTTGGGTCAGTTCAGAGGGACAAAAGTGGAGGCACAATGAGGCCGAATCTTTGGCAGGGGGGAAAAGGTAAATGGAACGGAATGGACAATATTCTAGAGAGAGAGAGAGAGACAGAGAGAGACAGAGAGAGAGCAATGAAAGAGGTAAGGGAGGGAGAGAGAGGGAGGGAGAGAGAGAGAGAAAAATAGATAGAAAATGATAGATGATATTAGAATGTCACCTCCGTCGTTGTCTGTTCCATCACTGCAGTCAGTTTCCATGACGACGCTGCACCCGGGCCCACTCCATCCTGTCTGGCAGACACAGCGCCAGCCGCTCTGCTCCAGGGTACAGCGCCCGTGCCCGCTGCACAACCCGGGACAGCCGTCTGAAAAAAGGTGCGTTATTTTTTTTAATAATTTTTATAAATATTTAACGTCAATTATCTTAGCAATACAATGAATTATGTAGACAATAATAGTATACATAAACAGTAGTGCAAATGTACAACGAGTAAGTACAAAGGATAAAGCATCTGTCTGAAAAGGAGCGTGCCACCGCCACGTACACAAACACATACGTTTTATGTCATTTGGGAGCATGTTGCAAGGGCTCCTATGTAATGATTTCAACCTTAAATGAAGATATGTTACCTTTTACAACGACATCCAGATCGTGAGTAACTGTGGAGGTGATGGGAGGAAAACAAAGTGAGAATTGTGATAGAGAAAGGAGTTGTAATTGGGAATTGTTCTAACAATGGCAACACCTTTTTATAATAATATCATTTTAATCAGTGTAATCAAAGTATCACAAGGAATAATTAAACGCTCCCAACGGCACACACAGACCAACACACGCACACAGACACACATACCCACACAGACACACACACACACACACACACACACACACACACACACACACACACAGACAGACAGACAGACAGACAGACAGACAGACACACACACACACACACACACACACACTCACTCACCCATGTTACAGTGCTCTCCCTCCCAGCCCGGTTGGCAGACACAGGTCCCGTCGTGGCACTGCCCGTG
Organism: Ammodytes marinus; assembly: GCF_949987685.1. Classification (NCBI taxonomy): domain Eukaryota; kingdom Metazoa; phylum Chordata; class Actinopteri; order Uranoscopiformes; family Ammodytidae; genus Ammodytes; species Ammodytes marinus. The sequence goes on along the minus strand of NC_137214.1, from coordinate 26,811,424 downwards.
TTCCTCACAGTGTGGATGGCACGCTCGCTGGTCGCACGCCGCTCCGACCCAGCCCTCCTCACACTGACACACGCCCTCTGAACACACGCCATGGCTGCCACACGGCACCGGGCACAGCTCTGCCCGAAACAGGGGGGAGGGGACATCCGTGAGGAAAAATTCAATTTAATAAAATGTCCAATTCCTTTATTTCACGGACAAGGTATATTAATGAACAAGTTAGATGTAAAAATGTCAGATTGCAGCCATAGACTAATGTCCATCTTGTATCACTTGGCATTGTTGATGTAAAGGAATCATACATAAATGACAATACCCAAGCAATAAAAACAATAACAGTAACAAGTAAGGACTTAGATGTACGCTAGTTTACAAAGACTTGAGGCAGAAGTCACATAAGCTGAACACCAATTGGCAGATTCATAAAACGGTTATAAAAAAGTGTAAAAAATCAAAACGTTTGTAAGTGTGAGAGAAAGAGGGAGTGAGAGGGGAGGAGGGGGGGGGGGCAATAAATTGAGATATTGAGCATTGGATGAGAAGCAAAGGTAAAAGAGGCACAGGGGACAAGGAGAGCAAAATCCAAGTTTGGGGTTGAGTGATCGGATAGAGGTGTGAGAGAGAGAGAGAGAGAGAGAGAAATAGAGAGAGAGAAAGAAAGATAGAGAAAGAGGGAGAGAAACAAGCGGTTAAAACCTATAATAACCTTAGAGACTCAAAAAGTCTTCTTTCTCACAATGCACAATCTTCCCACCTCCTGATAGCCGAGCTCCCTGAAGGAAGGGGAAGAGTGAATAGACTCATAATAACAGCCAAATGATTTGTATTTGCACCTCATATTTAAACTACGGGGACTCCAATTGGGCTCTATTATTCCTCCCTGACATTTTGATCAGATTGGGTTGGGGTATGTTAATAACCCTCTCTCCTGTTCCTCGTCACGCTGTCTGTGTCTCTTCTGATTCCACTACCTTCCTCTCTCTCTTCCAACATCCATTTTGAAAATTGCCTCTTTCTATCTCTGTCTCTCTCTCTCTCAGTCTATTTTTTTTTCTTCCTTTTTCTCTGAGCTCCACACCATCCAAATATCCCCAGCTCTCGGCAGACGCAAAAGCCTCATCCATCAGTAAAGAGAGCAAAGTGCTTCAGGCACACAAAGACTACTTATCCGGCTACAGTAAAAAAAAAAAAAAAAATGAAGTTATTTCAATTTATATATACATAGCATGGAGAGGGGAAGGCAGAAAAAAGTGGATTAAAGTTGGAGAGTTTTTCCAGCTCTATATTAGAATTACATTAGCTTAGCTATGCTTCAACAAGACCAGGGCGGTAGAATTGCAGGGTCCCTTTTGATTAAAAACCCTGCAGGTAGAGAGAGAGAGAGAGTGAGAGAGAGAGAGAGAGAGAGAGAGAGAGAGAGAGAGAGAGGCCACTCATACCACAGATACTCAGCCACGGTCTATCATTATCATGAGGCCCTATCACCATAATAAGGCTTGCATACACCTGGGAGCAGGAGCGAATGTCGACAGCCCTGCTAAATCATGGGCGTTGCATGGTAAAGCGGTTACCCAGGTTACACCAGTGTTAAGTTAGTGTGGTGGAAACGTATAAAAGTCAGCGCTGTAAAGGCTATTTTCCTCTCAAAATTTTTTTCCAGTTCAAGCTGCAAGGACAAGGACACTTGTGTAACACTGTGCACCATTGAGGACTGCATTCTAGAGTTTAAATACCGCAAAATGCACACTTTACTCTATTTACGGTAAAGGTAGCTAACTCGCTGCTTGTTTCTGAGAATATCTCCTCACGATCATGCTATCTGTTCATAATGTGTGTTGGTTGAATTAATGCCAGTGTTAGTACACAGCCTAGGCTCTGTGAATGGGTATGTTGTTAGTTATGGTGGGCCCCCATTTGTTTGTATACCCTTTGTTAACGTACCAGTTTACAGAGCCTATGCTGTATGCGTATAACACAAGATTTTTCATACACATACTCACTGACAAAGGGTGATTTTTGTCTACAAGCCTTCTCCAGAATCGCTGACTCCGTCTTTACTATGGTGAATTCTGCATTCTATATTTTAAAATAACTCAACGCTTTTTCCTTTCATTGCAATCAGTGTAGAATTGCTGGTGGAGTTTACTGGTGCCAAGGTAAGTTTAGGTACTTGCTAACCTAGAAATAAGAAGGTACAATGAGATGCAATAAACATAAGCCAGCTTTTAAATGCCGGGCTGAACGTTCCTCAGAGGAACAGCCTCTGAAAAGCCTTACAGCGAACGAAGAGAATGCTTTTTTCTTTTTCTCGCCTCTGTTTTTTTTCCTTCCTCATTTAGCTGAAGGGGATGTGAGATCTGCGTCTCTGCGTGGGCATGAACATGTGTGCAGGAGCATATGTGTGGTATACAGTGTAAATGCACAGTAAAGTGAGTGCTACTGCAAAGGGTGTGTGTTTGTGTGTGTGTGTGTGTGAGTGTGTGTGTGTGTATGTGTGAGTCGGGGGGGCTTTAGAGTGCTACACGTGAGAGACATGAGGGGAATCTCATTTACGACCAGCATGAAGAGAGTGCAAAAACACACATGCAAACTAACACGCACGCACACACACACACACACACACACACACACACACACACACACACACACACACACACACACACACACACACACACACACACACACACACACACACACACACACACTTGCACACAAAGAGACCGATTTCAGAGAGTGGCTCCAATCCATATTTTTCTCCTCTCGTGTCTATCAAATCCCCAGAAAATAGTATCTGGCAGGAACCATGCGTGCTTTACAAGAACACCGACAAAGTAAGTGATGTGCCAGTGTGTAACAAATGTGCCTGTTGTTTCCCTACGCGAGTGAACATATAATCCCTCCCTGTGTACTTACCGGTGTAGCAGTCTGGGCCTGTCCAGTTGGGCTGGCAGGCGCAGGTGTCTGACTCGGGCAGATAGGTGCCATGTCCCGAACACTGCTCCTGACACGCTGGCAGAGGGTCATCACAGCTCACTCCAGCCCAGCCCGCGGAACACACACACTCCCCACGCACACACACACCATGCCCGCCACACTGGGGGTCCGCACAGTCCACTGTAGGGGGGGGAGGGCAGAGAGAGATAGAGAGAGAGCACAGTATGTATTTACCCACCACAACCTCAGACAGCAATCCACTCCAGGTCTCACATAATGAATACTTACTTTTTTTTTCTTCTTACTGTTGATTATTTCATAGTTCATATTATGAGTCATATTATGCCTTATCATTTGTAGTGTATGTACTATATGCCTATGTATTTATATGGTGGGTTCTGATTGTTCATTTGTTTCATTTGTAATATACAGTATGTAATGCTTTGGCAATACTATTTGTTTTCACATTAGTCATGCCAATAAAGCATGTACAGGACAGGTGCATCTAAAACTATTTGAACAACATGGAAAAGTCCTTTCAAAAGTGAAACATTTATATATTCTAGATTCATTACACAAAGGAAAATATGTCAGGAAATATGTCAGGCCTTCACAGAAATTATTTATAATACAGAAACGTCGACCTTCTGAAAAATTATTTGGACTCTAAATTCATTTCACTTTATGTGAAACAAATGTAGAATTTAAGAAAGTTTCACTTTTTGAATGGAATTACAGAACAAAATGAACTTTTCATTGATATGAAATGTTTTTGAGATGCACTTTTATATATGGGAAGGGGGCGGGGTCTGATTGTTCTCTTTTGTAATTATTTGTAATATACTATGTAATAATGCTTTGGCAATACTTAACTTTTTTCTGCAATAGTCATGCCAATTACGCTTTTTGGAATTTAATTTTGATTTTAAATGAGACACAGAGAGAGGACAAAACGGTAGAGTGAGAACGAGTCAGAGGTGAGTGGGGAGGAGGAGGTATTATTTTTTATTTAATTTTTAATTTTTTTGGGGGGGGAGGGGGGCACCTGCCTCATTATAATCATCAGTTCACCGGGTATGAAAGCAGTGGTCTTTGCATCCCATCCAGAAGTTAACCACCCTAGATACAATCCCTGTATCTGTTCCACAACATTACACTTCATAGGACACTTAGAACTGAGGCTTTGATAAGGGGGTGAATCGGGTTGGTTGATTTGTGTGTGTGTGTGTGTGTATGCTGCTCTTCGCTGTGTTAATGCGCGTGTGTGTGTGTGTGTGTGTGAGTGTGTGTGTGTGTGTGTGTGTGTCTGTTAATTACAGCTCGGAGCGCCAAGCCAAAGCTCAGCAGAGTCTGGGCTCAGCTGAGCTCTTCCGCTCAAGGTCAAACACCTGATTTAGTCTCTACAGGCCCGGTTACCGATGGCAACAGCCCAACGGTCCTTAGGACAGTTGCACCATCAGGTTATGATCAAGTGTAACATCACAATTGTTTTTAAATATCACACACAGCTTTGTTTGTTTGGGCTAATTTATTGGATGGTTTTACCACAGGGACAGATGCAAGCGGAGGATCAGTTGAAAAGGCCCACAACTGGTGTCCTGCACAACTGTATGTAAACACAGCTACTGTACCTGAACTAGCTGAATTTATTTTTTTACATTTTCTTTATTCAAACCATTTTTCACTCTCTCTGCTTACCTTATTTATGATGTACTCACAACAACACATTATATAACAAATATGCAGTATATACACCTACGTAAAGTCAGTGAATTAACTCTGCAAGCAGCATTTGTTAAAATTTTTCTGAAAAAAAAAGAAAAGTCACAGTGACTTAGCTTCTAGCACTTCCTGTTTGCCCTGTCATCATGGATTCACAGACAGCAATCTGCTTTTGATAAAACATTTAAATAGAAATGAAATCTTATGAGGAGTGTGTCTTTCATAGAAAATGTAGGTGGATTTATTGACATATCCCTTTATTTGAATAACCAATGCAAATGGCATCCATTAGCATCTGAGTTCAAAATTCATAATTAAAGATGCATTGATCGATTACTGCCCACTTTGGGGTGATTAAACAAGCATAAAACACAACTCTGACATTATCAATTTAAACAGTTATTTTGGCCAAAGTGTTAGCAAGCCAACCTATAAATAGACAAATGAGTCTATGTGCACATCCAGCAGACACGTAGCATCATTAGCATTCATTATGAGTCGTGTTTCTGTCCAACCTGATTAATGCAAGTCCAATATTCACTCTGGTTTTAGCTCTGTTTTTGGTTTCCACTAATTCTTGAGGTAAATATCTGTCTGTATAGCTGATCAATGCTCCACTGTGTTCACTATCGAGTCCATTACTTAGTCTGTGTGACGCTTGGTTGCTGGGGCCGGCACAGATGCAGCAGCTGCAAACTGGTGGCAGAACTGCTGGATGTAACAAGAAAAAAAAACTGAAACAATGATGCATGTTTCCCCTTTTAAATAGTTATTTTGAGAGTTTTCCATTATCCAGACTGACGGTCTAAGGATAGAGGTTGTCATATGCTATACAGATTGTAACAGTCTTTGAGACACATTTTGTGATTTTGGGGCTATAAAAAAACCAAACTGACTGATTGAACGAGGTCTTCGGAGCTGCATTTGTCACTACAAGGGACTACTGTCAAATGAAAGGTACAGTCATTTGATCCATTGTCAAAGTAACACAATGTATAATTTTGCAGCTTTAAATGCAAAGCTTACCTTATTCAAAAATAGCAAAATATCTGTAAATGTCTTTAAAAGTGTTAGTTTGATGTGACAGTAAGAGGTGTGTGTCTTTTTTAGCGAGTGTTCTAAGACGTCTTACCTTGTTCACAGTTGACCCCCTTGTAGGCGGCGCTACATATGCAGATTCCCTGGATGCAGGAGCCGTGGTTGGAGCAGGTTGGGTCGATGCACTGACCTTCCTCCACGTTACACTCTGCTCCCTTCCACCCGGCCAGGCACACACACCTTCCCTTCTCATACACCCCGTTACCGCTGCACAACACCGGGCACGAATCTGCAACGGGTCACAAACACAGATATTACACCTATACAGAATGTACTCAGTAGCACACACGCGCACACATGCATGCACGCCGAATGCACACACACACACACACACACACACACACACACACACACACACACACACACACACACACACACACACACACACACACACAGTGCTGCAGTATATTAGCAGGGAAACGCAGTAACCTACTGTGAGTGGGGCCTCGCTCTCTTATCTCAGCTAGTGCGCGGATTCAGCAAATCCTCAAACAGCCTCTGTCCCTCCCTCTCTTTTCTCTTTCTTTTACACACACACACACACACACACACACACACACACACACACACACACACACACACACACACACACACACACACACACACACACACACACACACACACACACACACACACAGTCTTACTCCAGCTTATCCCTCACACAGTTTCAATTTACTCAAGCACCACCTGAGCCTGGCTACCAAGGCAACCCTGGAATTGTAGAAAATCCCCCCCCTAACGTCACCCCACTCGCTCCGAACAGGCCGTGAAAACAATCGTGAAAAAGGAAGATTAGGAAAGAGAGCATTAGGGGGGTTTATAGACTGACTGCTGGAAAAGCTAGAGCCGTATATACCCATGCAAAGAGATGGAGAGCTACTGTGGCTAATGTAATGACAGCCTAGGTAGAATAAAGTCAGTGAGTGTGTACTGATGACACACACTGACAGTTACAGCCCCACCTTCCCTCCCCACCAGCGCTCATCACAGCTGGAGGATGTATGGCAGTTTCCAGACTTCAAATGGATTAGAAAGACGATCCAGAACCAACAGCTTTTTTTTTTTTTTTTTTTTCCCGGGAGGGGATAATTTGCAGTGCGAATTTTGCGAGAGCGGGCATGTGTTATGTGTTTGTTTGATGCTTTGTTAAAAAATCTAACACTCCCGTATAGCCCACGGTAATAAATTGACACTTCACTTTTTTATTTTTTTATTTATTTATTTTTACAACTCTTGCCAAAACTCGCTGTCAAACTTTTCAAACGGAGGAATAATATAGCGCCAGCAAATGGGCAAAGATGAGAGGAAGGAAATGAATAAATGATGAGCGTAAATAAATCATGGGGATGTGACATCACATCAGCTGTTTCACTACACAATGAGACGGATACAATGCTGCGATAAATTAAAGGACAGATGGAAGGGAGACGACACAGAAAAGGATACACAAACATATGAAATAGAGGTAGAGGAGTGTAAGAGACGGGTAATACTCTCAGCAAAGCCCATGAAAAGACCAAGAAACCAATAATGATTTCACAAGTATTGCTCATTCCTCAGTGCACATAGCAGTCCATTGTTGCCTGAAAAAACCCTTTAAAACACATCAATGGGCCACAGTGTTGCATTGGATGACATGTTCTTTCCATCTTGATGAACATGGCCTTTGAAGTTTGAAAAAAATAATAATTGTCAATCGCACATACTGTTAATTCTCCAATAAGGGTTGGTCAAATAATAGCCTTGAATGGACTGTAGGCTCCATAAACAGGAACACACTGAAAAACATTACCCGAACTGCATATTTAAGGATCTTTATGTATATTTAATCAGCACCATTCGTTTCCTACTCACTCAGCTGCCGCTCTGAGACATAATATTTTCATCCACTAATTAATTTTGGTTCCTTCCACTCACACACACACACACACACACACACACACACACACACACACACACACACACACACACACACACACACACACACACACACACACACACACACACACACACACACACACACACACACACACACACACACACACACACACACACACTTCAACTGCAGATGTTTCAAATTAACATCTGCAGGAGGGATCAGGAGTGGCCCCCCTTGAGTTGCTAAAAGGCTTTTTTTAATGTGAAACATATGTGTAGGAAGTGTTATTTACAATAATTGAAATGTCCCTTTTCTGTTGACGAAGAGAAAGACGCAGCAGAGAGTATACGCCTGACTCTGCAGGTGTACTAATGGAATTGGTGCGGTGTGAAATTTAAATTATATACTGATAGTATCAAGACCAAAGCATATTGGGAGGAAGTGTTGTGAAAGCGGTAGAGCTTTTACTAGCACATGGTTCCAGGAGGTATAATAAAGATATGTTTGTTGTTGCAGACAATTTTCTAAAGGATAGGACCGGTTCTTTCTTCAGTATCAGAGCTAAAGAAATGTCCTGCCATTATTTGAGAATGTATGGTGCCAAGTCCAAATGGTCCCAAAGCTGTAGTAACGGCTGAAAATGCATTTTTCTCCACTCCTTTTTGAGTAACATCTGTTGAAACCACTCCAACTCTAGATCTCAAATTGAAACAATACGTCTGTGATAAGTTTAAGAAGAACAAAAAAAAAGATTGTAGCAGTGAATTGGATTGGAGTTTTTCCAATAAAATTATATTACACCAGACTTATCCTTTATCCCGATATCTCTTACCTTTGGCACAGTCCGGACCCAAGAAGCCAGCGAAGCAGTGGCAGTGTCCAGCCACACACTCTCCGTTTCCATTACAGTCGGTGGAGCAACCATCCATTGAGTCTGCACACAACCACACACACACACAAAACCACACACACACACACAAAGAGAGAGAGATTCACAAATCAGACAAAAGATAAAACTTGAAAATATTCCACATGTAACTCCAGAAGCTGGCGTGGCCCTCCCACTGTTATTGAATGAGAGACTTGATAAGCAATGGATGGCTCCCCAGACTCCCAGGGCTATATTAGATTAGTCTGATCCAGCTGCTATCACTCCCTGGGGAACAGCCAAGCACTCACTTACACTCAGTAGCCCGCTAAGCACATTAAACTGCATTACAGGTTGGAAAACACACTGTGCGCAAATTTACAAAACATCAAGGCTTAATCAACAAACTGTTTACAAGGGGTGGGCCGTTTGGAACGAGATGGAACGACATCAAATCGGACGATGTGAGTGCACACAAGTTAGTGTGCGAACGGTTTAAAACTGCGTCGCTACAGTACATACACAAAGATCAATGGGATATGCTTCTGCCTACTAGCGCTTTGTATCATCTGGGTTTGGTGTGTGTTTCGGCATGTCTTTCTGTAGGCTACATGCATGCGTTTAATCATATTCCTCCATCGGACTTCAATTAGTTGCCTTCCTTTCAACCGCTACCGTTTTTTCTCCCATGTCCATCACTTTCATATCTCGTTCTGCGGGTACAGACAACTGGCAAAGACAGTTAACGAGTTAAACAACTTCAAGAGGAGAGGCACCGAGAGGCTGTCATGTGCTGCTGGTTGTCTTTGCTGCTGTGGCGAGCTCTCTCTATCTCTAGCTGGATAGAGTAATTAAAATGGGTGTCAGAGGGTGTCATCCTTTATTTGACCCTGTGCCGTCCTGCCCGCTCCCCTCAGGACACACAGATTGACTCCGGAGGCAAAACCTCTGCAGTCCCTAGGAACGCTCTGTTCAGGGAGCATGGATGACAAATACTCCCGTGGCGTGGGAGAGATACACACACACACACGCACACACACACACACACACACACACACACATGCACACACACACACACACACACACACACACAAACATACATACACACACAAGCAGACACACACACATACATAGACACAAATGTACACACACACACACAGAAATACACATGCACACACAGGAACACACACACATGCTGACACACACACACAAACACACATGCACACCCCACGTGCATACACATGCACACACATGAGACAGAGACAAACCCAAGCAGAGACCCACATACATCTACGCCCACACACGCGCGGACAGACGACACGCACGCACACACACACACACACACACACACACACACACACACACACACACAGTTATTATGTGTCACCCGCCTCAGAGGAGTGTGTGACACATGCTAATGAGACAGGCCCTTCCAGTATCGCCGGCAGCACACAGCGTTATCCCCCCCACAGCAGCGCATCGCTACGGAAAACCAAAGTCATTTTCACCTCCATCACCTGTCATCCTCACACTGATGGAGAGAAGGAGTGGCAATCATCTTTTTCCTCCGACACAGTCAGAAGGACCCACACACAAACCTCTCTCTCTCTTTCTATCTATCTCTTGAAAGAAAAAAAAACACCTCATATACAAGAATTGCAATATTGTATTTGGCACCTGACACATGCAATGAACAAAAAACTCTGGCGGAAGGTCGCGGAGTTCCTTTTAATCCACAGCGGTAGGAGTATCTAGGGGGGAGTGATCAGTCAGCTAGCTCAAGGTGCTGGAAGGTGCAGGCTTGTCACGGTGATATAAGCACATCCGCAATCTTTCAGGTCAATGTCCAAACTATAAAAATCTTCAGGTAATTAACAGGTAATGTATGGTGAGCCATGTCTTTATTTGCTACAGTAAATATATATATATATATTTATAATAGTGGGTGTAGGTGTGTGAGGATGTGCTTGTGTGTGCAGGTGTGTCTGTGTGTGTGTGTGTGTGTGTGTGTGTGTGTGTGTGTGTGTCTGTGTGTCTGCGTGCATGCATGTGTGTGTGCAAATCCCTGAGACACCCGCCGCTCTGTTCTTTCCACTGACTAAACCCTTTTCCAGTTAGGAATCACTCATGCCATAAGTTATTGCAGTTAACTGCTAATATAAAATAGGTGCTTCCAGCCAAGTGATCTGATTGGTCAAATAAGCATTCCAATTGTACTTTATGAGGCCGTAAAGTTCCAGCCATGCTTTATGACCCTTGAGCTTTATGAAATTATGAGGAAAAAAATGAATTGACTGCTCAGCTAACTAGAAGTATCCAACCGTTAGCTAATCACTTTATTTTATTTTATTATTTATTTATTTTGCAGCAATTTTGTTCAAAGTTTGAGGTAGCTACACAGAACTTTTACTCACTTACTGTTTTTGGTCATTGTGTGTACTACTGGAGTAATATTATACAGGACGTGTAATGGCAGCTGAAGTATTGGCAATTATGCATAATTAATAGGCCTGCATGCTTTTTCTGCCTAGGTACAGGCTGAGTAGAATGAAAGAAAATGGTGCTGGAGTGGAAGTGGCAAAACGCCAGAGAGCTTTTTCCTGGGTCGCTTATAGATGTCAATGACAAGTGGAGGCGGAAAAGAGGTTTTCAGTGCATCTGCTAGTGTTTTGTTTTGTGTAAAAAATGGGACAATATGTTTTGAGAATTGAATTTGAATTCCACATAATGACCCCGCTTTACACGTTACAGTCAGAATCACTGAGAAATGACTGTGGAGTGTAGCCGTGCATAGGGTACATATCAGCATACATTACAGTATATATATCAGCATTCGTGCCGACAATTTTCTGTCCTACTCAGCAGCAGCACTGAGTTAAGACGTAACTGTAGCTGTGTGTGTGTGTGTGTGTGTGTGTGTGTGTGTGTGTGTGTGTGTGTGTGTGTGTGTGTGTGTGGTGTGCGTGTGTGTGGGTGTGGGTGTGTGTGAGTCTGTATATGAGTCTGTATATGAGCGAGTGTGTGCCCCCGAGATGGTCTTTGAATGGCTGACAGAACAACATAATATCTTGTGACTGGTAGAGGTCGGTTAGCATCTGACCAAACACAGGTAGCTTTGATTGTCTTCCCACACCTTACTTCTGTGTTTTTTTATTTTTTTTATTCTTATGCGCAATGGCAATATTGATTTTTCTCTCTGACAGTGTTCCCTGTCTCATCTAATCACATACCTCATTATTGCTGCCAGCAGTGTTTAACTAAAACATGTCTTATGTACTGTGCGTCTCTTCGTTTCTGTGGAAACGGGCATATTTCTGCATCGTTTCAGTGCATTCTTTTTATATACTTCTGCTGTCCTCACATACTCCTTCTTGTCATACTCATACACTGTATTGATTTTTTTTATTCTATTCTATTTTATTTATTTATTTCCATGACAGCCTTTTGCTATTCTCCTTATTTATACTCTCTTGTTTCCTTGTATCCAGTTACTATTCGCTGCGGAAAAGCTCCATTTCCCGACAGAGATCATCTCATTTCTCCCTCATCTTCCCATAAAGCCCCACTCTGGGCTACTGCTGCATTGTCTGTTATTGGAATTTATTGCGCTGTAGCTCAATGGGTTTCCTGCCTCCAAAACAATGCCGTTTGTAACTCCTCGTTAGCGGTGTAAATGGCCAGCCAAATGAACTTTGACATCAATACGTTCATATTATTTTCTCCGCTCCTTTCAAAACAAAAGCCCCTTGATTAATTATTTGAGAAGTGGAAATAAAGGGTTCTGTTATGAACCCATCTGTCGGGTCTAGATTTGGATTGGTTATTGAAGGAGGGAATGGAATCGTTAACTCTTTGTAAACACTGCTGTTTCCTGTTTAGAAAAACTAAATATGCGACTCAAAAATAGGCTTGGTATATTCCAGACTTTTGCACAGAGAGTCAACACATGTTTGACAGGCTCTGAAACGAAATCTGTGTTCAGCTGTCACACGCTGCCAGTCATTACATAAAGGACTCTGTCAATATGACGATGAAAAAGAATGTCTACAGCGCAATGTTTTGGTTGCTACGGAGCTGTTTAATGATTGGCTTACAGCTTGGGCTTTTTGAGAGGTTGGGTGATACACATATTTAGCATAGAAAACATTGGGAAAAGCCTTCTAATCATTGACTGAATTGCATAAAACTAAATAATGCATGGCTTAGTTAGCGAGACAAACATCTCCAAAATGGAGTCCGTGTTTTCATTGAGTGCTTCTCATTATATCCGTTCATTACATTGCATGCTCGGTAATTGCCGTATTACCTGTCTGCTGCTATACGTATAAATTATCAAGTCTCTCCACCCCAATTGATGTTACCAAGCTACCCACATTTTCCAACACTCTCCCTCTGTCATTTCAACACTGTATTCTCTTAAGGAGATACTGGACAAAGTGGGTGTGAGAAAAAAAAAAAACTGCCCTGTTAATTATCCACTTGTCTATATTCAGCCACGTATCTCCTGCATTATTCACATCCTTCAATTTACACCGCGCTATCCGTGTGTGTCATAGCAATGAGCTGCAGTTAGCAAAAGCCCTGTCGTTACTACAGGAGCTGTCCTCCCCTTTCTAATGGCTGTATTTTAGCCATGCCGATCTCACACTTATAACAGGAAAGGGAAAAAGTTCCTTTAAATTTCAATGAGTTTTCAAAACCACCGTCAGCTGTGTCCTTATGGTATTTTCGCATATCGACAGATGAAAGGGGATAGAGAGGGACAAAGGAGCCTAGCAACAACCCTGAGATACCCACAGTGAAAAAAAAAAGAATGCACAGGTAATACATTTTCATAACTTCAAAAGGAAACACAAAATATTCACGCACCAGGAACATCGGAAGGACAGGGGAATATAAAGAAAGCAAAAAGCAAACCCATTTCAGTGAATGTGTCATTAATGTGCTCACCTATGGGAGTGCTGTGGAGTAAGACTTGCTCCAGGTTGCGTCCGTCGTTGTACAGAGCCAGGTGCCAGGTGCCGGGGTCCATGTATTCTATGAAGCCGGTTTCTTGGAGGCCGCTGAGCAGAAGGCCTTTGGGAGCTTTGGCAGTTAAGACGGGATCAGTCAGGGATCGGGGCAGAGCTTTCCCATCCAACAGCTTCACAAAGTCGAACTGGAAAAACAAAAACAACAACAATGAGACAACAACAAGACGGTCTCATCCAATTAGTATGACTGCAAGCCAGGAACCTGAATTCCCCAAACCTGCATAAATGCAAAACGTACATTCGCAAGCCTTTTTTTTTTTTTTTTACTTTGCTTTGTGCACTGGTGTGTGGCTGTTGTGTGAATCTGGGAATTGATTGCTATTGGAGAGGTGTGTGCATATGTGAAAGTTGGGGGAATAGCATTAGATGTGGATATCAGATGCAAATTGTGAACAAGGAAGTCAACAACATGGAGCTGTCCTCTCTTATATGTCAGTCTTCGTCTTGTCCGTGTATTTTCTCATTATTAGCTCTATGTTGTGTTACGAAATGATGCTGTTGTGTGTGAATAGCCTTTGACTTACAATGTCTTACTGTGTGTGTATTATTCATAATGTATTTGTAATATGTATAATGTACTGTACATTCATTTTTGCATTGTCCTATTGTAAAGATAGTATGAAGGACCGCAGGAAGAAAATGAGGATCCTAAATACACAAACCAAAAACCAAAAGGGAACTCGTCGAATGAGTTCTCCACATGTTCCTGTTTCAACAACTAGACGTGCTGTTAGTAGCATGGGCACACTTTACCACCCAGCTTTTTTGAAAAGGGAAAACTTTTATTTCATTTGTCTAAACTGCTCTGTGTTTCCTTCCACCCTCCCTCCCTTCTTCACACCCTTCCTCCCTTCTTCACTCCCTCCCTCCCTCCCTTCTTCACTCCCTCCCTCCCTCCCTTCTTCCTCTTCATCCTAAAACCTCCTTGAACTACCGAGCACTTGCCGAGTCTTCAGTCCCCCTGAGGGCCGCGTGTCACACTAGTGTCAAACAACGCTAATTAGACCTCTCCGTGCAGACGAGAGCAGCCTTTCACTGATGTTAAAAATCAAAATGACTCAGTATGTGTGGTAATTTTGTCCGTTTGCGTGCCTTCCCCGCATGGCACAATGCTGTTCTTACACAGTGTTCGACGTGTGTGTGTGTGTGTGTGTGTGTGTGTGTGTGTGTGTGCGTGTGCTTGTGTGTGTGTTTTGTCTCTTAAAATGTGTCTGAGAGCTTCACTTCATCCACACTAAGCGGACTAAATCGATAACTACTGTTTACCGTGTGAAAATGACTTTGCGACCACACTGTTGTATGTTGTTTTCTTGTGAAGGACTAGCCCTGCGTTCCAATACCCGTTCAACATGCCCTCGATCACTTGCCTTAGGCACTCGCCCTCCTCCTTTTATTTTCCGGTAGACTGTATGCTTTTAGGGACATCGCGGCTACCCACAGGACAAATATATATATATATATATAAATACTATATTCCAAAACGCCTCAATCAGCATCCTATTTCCATAGGAACAATCCAGTGAATGTATTGCAGTTTACACATTGCTGCTATAACACCGATGGCTGCCAATTATAGGACTATTTAAAACAAATGTTTTTGGTTGAAACTAACAGAAATAAGAAAATACGTCGGAGCAAACAATTTACATGTGTAAGTAACAATATCTTGATAATCTGAGTTACCGTGTCGAAATTCAATATTTGTTATGCTAAGGAAATGGCTTTCTGCAATATAGGCTACCTTAGCAGAATGTTATAATTCTGTATTATTTGCATTCGGAACTACCTATGCAACTGACGGTCCATTGCGAGTACAAGGGCAAGTGGGTTCCATTTAAATCCCCCGCTCCTCCCCCGCCCACTCTCCCTCCGCGCTCCAAGTTCCCTCCGTGCAACGTATGCTGGTACGTCATACCAAGGGCTGAGGGTAAATGAACGAGGGGAAGTGCAACTACTAATGGAATGCAGCTTATGATTCACATGGGGAAGATTGGGGGAAAAAAATATTCTCCTTCCACTTTGTTCAGTTGACAAACATTACAAATTAGCATTAACAGTCAACATCTGGTGGGATTACTCTTCAAAGTCTAAAAGAAAAAAAGCTGTTTTCCAACATCTCTTGTACTGTTTTTCAAAAAAACTGCTCGTTTCAATATTTCATTTTTGATGTATCTGTTGTAATACCCTGACTGGCTTTCTAGTAGAAATATAAAAGTTATTTTGTTTATGGCTCATAAATACTACCTGTTAGATGAGCAGACAACAATTCATGCCCTGACACATTTACCACATCGTAATGTGACTTTATTTTATTCATTTATTGTCATCCGTGTTGTTGCGTGTTTGGTTTTTATTGTTATTTAGAAAGAGCGTGTACAATTGTGCCTCAAGGAAAGGTAAGGTAGACATGTGTGCTGCCATGTACTCATTTGCCATTATCCCTGTAACTACAGGTGTCCAGTACAGAAGAAATCTTTAACACAAAGCCTTGTACCTGAACCTACTCTATTGAACCCCCCCATTATCACTGGCCAAATCAATAGCTTTTAGTCATGATACAAAAGAGTAAAAAGCTCAGACAACAGCTTGAACCAGCAACGTACTTAGCTTTTTACTGAGCTGATACAAGGAAGTCCGAATCACTGAACAGTAAACTATATCGTATGGACGTCTTGATGCGTTCACTTACTGTATGTACTTATGTAGACAATTAAATGCACATTTGAATAAGAAAGGAACACCTGCAAGGTCAGTGATTAGGAATCTTTGAACCGAACTGAACAACATTGTTTGAATCAGTGAAGTGATTCATAATTTTCACCCCTGCAGTTATGGCTAACCATAATAAAGGCAATCCCATTAAAGACAACAATAGCCAATCGGAAATTAAATACTCTAACACACAATCAGTTTCACACCTGTGTGTTATGTACATGAACACCTTTTATTAGAACAATGGATTTTTTTCTGCATGAATTCAAAAAGTCCTTGCATGATTAGATTTACACAATGTTTTTTCACAATGTCCCATCATGTGATCAGGATCGAGGCACAAACATACCAACATCTATACAAGTGTCTTTAAGATCTATATAAGGTGCTTTTGACGTGAAATAACTTGTCTCAGCTTACCCAGAAACACCACCTTATGTGTGGGTGAAGGCGGTATAAGAGAAAAAGGGGGTGTATCTGTGTGTGGATGTGGTACTGTGGCACAAACAAGTCCATCTGGGTGAACAGCGGGCTATATAACAGGAACCTCCTTTTTACCTGAGTGTGTGTGGGCGGTATGTTCCTGCGTCCGTAGACCCCCAGCAGAGAGTTGTGTGAGAGTGAGAGGTTGAACTTGATGTAGGTCGGGTGGTGCACGGTCATGTGGAACCTCCAGAAGAGACCTGGAGGGATGGCCTGGCTCTGCTGGGTCCCAGTGTCCACCTCCCCACGGTCGATGGCTCGGCCTCGCACCCACTTCTCTGCAGATAAGAAATCACAGGCAGGTGATTTTTAGTTAAAGCCTCTGAAAACCTGGTCTAAAATAGTATAACTCGTATATAATATCAAAGTTGGGTGTATCAATAGGCTTTTACAAAAATATAAATGAAAATAAATGTTCATAAATATTATTAAACTTTGTTAAAAAAAATGCCTTTTTTGACAGGACTGTGTAGGCGTGGCCGTGTCAAACTGCATCCATGACAGCAGTCATTGTTTTTATAGAATGTTCGGGCAACTGCTGCTGTGATTGGTTCAAAGTACTTATTGTGTCATAAGAACCAGAGCATATCCCGCCTCATATAAACCAAATTTCTGTAAAGCTTATTAAACTTAAATGAAAATATCTTTCATTTGGATTGATACATATGCCTAACTCTTTTCAGATGCTTACTATGATGCAACTACCTCCCGAAAATGACAGAGGCCTAATCGAAGGATTTTCTGGAGTTGGCTTTACAGGGGCTTTAAAGTCACATACTGCAGATCTGTGAAGGTACACAGGGATGTTCCATTCAGTAGCAGAGGGAGCAATTAATAAGCAACCTGATGTCCTCAAACATCAGTGTGATCAGCGGCAGTACTAATGAAAGGAGACTTGAATAGACATCAGGAATGACTGAGCGCTGGTAAAAAATCCTGCTTTTCAAGAGAAGCCTGCCTTGGCAATCCTGTAGATAGGCTCTGCATAAAGATGAACTGCTTTACAAAAGGTAGTGTTTTGTCTGAGTGCTGTCTACTGGGGCTTTGTCATGTGCTGTATTAGCATCTCCTAACAAGAAAGGAATGGTGTGCATGTATTTGTGTGTGTGTGTGTGTGTGTGTGTGTGTGTGTGTGTGTGTGTGTGTGTGTGTGTGTGTGTGTGTGTGTGTGTGTGTGTGTTAGCATGTGTGTGAAAGGAAGGAGACGGATAGGAGAGGGGGGGGGGTGAGAGAAAGTGAGAATGACAGGACCGCGCACACATAAAACGCACGCATTCACATAACAGCGTCATGGCCAAAAGATAGTGTCTTGAGTGAGAGTGTGTTTTTGTGTGTGAAAGAGAATAGGTCCTTACAACAGTCTCCCTGGCCATCAGCTCCTCTCCTTTCCATAAGCCGTCGTTATCAACCAAAAGGCCCAAGTCTTTTGTGTAGGGGGGCAAGGCTAGTAGCTCTCTAGCCCTCTTTGTGTACGGGCCTTTATGGTGAGATATATCTCTGCTTCTAAACTAAGATGGAGGAAATACGGTGACAGAAGGGAGCCAGCCGATCGTTACGGCCACAAAAGGCAGAAGAACAGTTAGGGGCAGATTCATGGACCAGGCCGTTCGCGCTCAATCCATAATGCCTGCAGCTTTACCACTCCATTATGGGGACACTGTGCACAACCCACAGGCCAAGCCCCGCATATATCACATGTACTGTCACACAGATAGTTAGGTAGAAAGTGCAGGAAATGCGAGTAGTATAGCTCCCGTTTTCACTGACACTGCTACTTTTTTTTGTTTGTTGTTGCAGTGCTAGCGGCGTGGTTCAAGGGATATATCAGTTCGGTCGGTCCATCACTGTGGTTCAGACTGAAATGTCTCAACAACTATTGCAGGGTATACAATGACATTTTATACAGTGGGGCCCAGGAGAAGAATCCTAATTATTTGATGATATACTCAACTTTTCATCAAGCCCAATTATGATATAGGTATTCCTGGTGTCATTGGCCAGACCGTGATTAAAGTTTGGTAATGTGTGTAATTTGTTGTAATAACTCATAATAAGTCCATTATGTACATTCATCTGGCACAATTTTTGCATCACATTGTTTCCACTTATTATCTCCACTCAGTATTACTTTTCTATCAGCCTCAGGTATGCTTTGGATTTAGTGCCAATTAGCAAACAATAACATGCTAACACACTTCCTTAAGATGGTAACAGATTACACCTGCCATATACAGTAGCAGCATGTTAGCATACTGATGTTCACAATGCATTATGGTACCTGTTAACACATTTGCATTCTCACAGATACTGTAACTGTTACTTTAGTGCAAAAAAGTCACACCCAGCACGCTGTTGTACAGACGTAAACATGGAGGGCAATGCTTTCAGCGCTTATGGTTTTTATTTAGAAGCTGAGGTGTAGTGGAAGCCAGCCAATTTGTGAGCAGATGATAATTAGGACGAAGACGAGGAGAGAAAAAAAGCCACATTTTTAATTATGGCTTTTTGTGGAGAAATGGCTGCTACGTCTCAACGGAGGTTTGTGTGGATGTGGAGTCGGAGTGGCTGGTTCGTGATGTGAATGGGTTCACAGGATCAGATAATATTTTATAGGATATCAAGGGCGGATTTTGACTACATCTGTCTAACCTTGGCACGCCAGTTCAGAAATGTGAAGAATGTCAATCTATAGTGGAGTAAATGTCGCGTGAATTCAGATACTAACCAAAACAAATTAGAAGTGTATCGGATTTAGGAAAAAATGTGAAAGTGTGACCAAATCAGAATTGAAAAGATCTGATTCCATGTGTGTTAACAATATATGGAAAAAAAGATCATATATGTAATAAATGGGAAAAACAATCTGATTTGACCACTATTGCCTGCCGTAACATAGCCTCTTATTTGTTTTCCTAATCTCCCCATCAATTAAGCACACACGTCCAATACATTATTTCATACCAAATGTATTGATGCTAACAAGCTAAACCACGAAGCTGAACATGGTACGCACAGGCAGCCTAATAGAGCTTATGTTTGAGTTGTTGTTGCGTGCTCATCTTGTTTATTTTTTAACAAAAGTTATTATTACTTTTAAAACCGACTCTAACACAACGTCAAGCTGATGCACGCCATAGCATTGGATTGTCCTTTTCATGTTCTCTCTCCTTTATCTTCTTCTATGGACCGCGGGAATTAGAAAAGTTAATTGATTAATTCGTTAATTGATTGAACTAGACTGAGCTGTGACAAGAGAGCTTGCTGGGAGATGTGGGGGAGGGGGGGGGGAGAGAGAGAGACCATAGAGGGGGATGAGAACAAACAGATAGTTCAAAAAGGTTCATAATGAAAGAGAAAAAGGGTGACAGGTGTCCCATATAAAGCACACGTTTTCCCTGTACTGAACAATCTACAAAAACAGACTCAAATCAGTTTGGCAGCACTAAATAATGCATTCATGCATTCCTGCTGAGTCTACCTCAGCAGTCAATTCCTTTTAATGCTAATCATCGCTCCTGTGCCTCGCCTCAAAAAAAATATATATACAACAAAAATACAAAGGCCCAGCGAAAGGGATGGATGTCCTGAGGAAAAGCAGCCCTTTTATTCACCAACAGATGAATAGGACGTGAATGGGGCATGGCAGTTGGCAGAGCTCTGGCAGGCAGACAGGCCGGCCGGCCAGCAGAATGACTGGCATGCTAGCGGGCAGATGAGCAGGCAGCAGGTCCTTCTGATGCTAATTACAGTGTAGTAGCGCCGAGGCTCCCAGTCTGATGCAACGCGGGGACAGAGGCGCTCAGGTCAGCCACAAGGAGGGGGGTGGTGGTGGTGGTGGGGGTGAGGGGGGGGGGGGAGACACAGGGGGATCATAGGGGGGATGGGGAGAAGGAAGGGGTAGATTTGTGGAAGGGTTTGGAACAGGAAGTAATTCATAATTCAGTTCAAGAGGTACAAAAGCACTTAAAAAAGCTATTTGGATAAGGATAGGTCGTTTTTGAGTGGGAAGAGTTACACTGATTGTATTGGGCTGTGTTGGGAGATGGGTTAGATACTGTATTTGGTCTATATAGTATATAAATGCATAGAGATAATTATAAGCAGTTGACTAAGAGGGGGAATGAATAAGTCTTGGTATCCTCTAACTCTTTTTCAGATGCATTTGTTTATAAATATTGTTTACAACATTTTAAAATTCTTATTCTTGTCTTTTTTCTATGTAAAAAAAACACAGTTTTTTATGAAATGTTTTAATTTATAATTATTTTGAATTTGTTCAAAAAAAGGAAGAAATCAATGACTGGATGGAAATAAAGAAGGAAGGGAATAAAACAGGAAGAGAAGATATGAGAGGACCATGTCCTAAGACCAGTTAGCGGCAGTGTCAAGTTACAGCCGCTGACAAAAGAAGAAAAACCTTTTCTTGCTCTTGCTCTCTCTCTCTCTCTCTCTTTCCATCGCTCTCTCTATTTCTTTCTCTCCGTCTTTCTCAGCCGTGGAGAACGATGCTGCAGCTTTGGTTGAAAGAGGGAGAGATGGAGACATTCTGGTAGAAAGCAGACGGATGGTGTGATGACTGGGGCTCCTCTAGGCCTCACCCAGCTGCTCAGATCACTGCTGTCAATAGCCCCTTTTACACAGCCAGTGAAAGCCGGGAATATGCCGGCGTTTCGGCCCTCCGCACTGCTGTGTAAATGCGACAGTTGCGGAACGAGGGAAGAAAGGTGCGAGTGATCGTTCCGGGAATTTTACTACCTCGGGGGGTAGTAAGATTCCCGACACGATCAGTTCCGCCTCTCTGTTTAAATGCTCCAGCTTGTTGTTGCGGAACAGGGGGGCGTTTGACGTTCCATAGTCTACGTTCTAAACATGCGACCATGTTAGCATTTGAAGGACGTGTGTTTAATATTAACCACGGCGGCCTGATGTCCCGTAAAAATCACCAAATAAAAGGAACGGTGTATAATCTAGCTGATCATAAGGTCCGTTGCTCAATCCAAACCCCCGCGCTTCATTTTGCAGAGTGTATGAGTCTATTTCTGCCCAGGAGAAGTTGTACAATGGAAAGCTAGGCTAGGCTAAGTAAGGGATAAAGTATAGCGAACGGGTCACTTGCTAGAAATAAAGACCGACAAGCTGAAGCAGGAGCCCGACGCGCAGCGGAGGGCTCTTGTTCAGCTTGAAGGTCGACCTAGTAACGGGGGAATAGTCTGCTCGCCCCGCTAGACTGTCTGCTTCAGCTGACTGAAGGCTCCGGCTCAGCTGTTAGCCACAGAGCTACTGTTTTGCTAACACATTCCGCCGCCGCTATTATTATCCCAAGTCTGAGCGTATATCCACACTTTATTTCTGTCTACAGTAACGTGACTTCACACACTGTGTGTATGTGTATGTCTGATTGGCAGATCGCTGCCCTCACAAAGAGACTCGCTCACAACCAACCTGTCACACACACACACACACACACACACACACACACACACACACACACACACACACACACACACACACACACACACACACACACACACACACACACACACACACAGAGGTGAAGCGGTCGGATTGATTTAGTCAGTTTGGTTAACTGTCCCAGTGATGTTGGACTCAGCGCGTAGCGAGATCAACTGGCACATCGTGGGGACAGTAAAATACGGCCCTCTTACTGCAAGCTCCAGCACTTCTGCTCTCAATTCACCGGCCATTGTTGTTGTTGTAAAGCAGCTGACCGGCGCGGCGCTAAATGTTTACGTCACACCTGACGCTGTTTACAAGCACCTCTTTCATTCCGGAGCGCTGTGTAAAAGGGGCTACTGATGCGCCAGCAGGCCGGCGTTGCTTGGTTCTGTGTAAATAACACAGAAGCAAGCAAAGCCGGCATATTGGAGTGATGTTGTTCCGTCAATATGCCGCAATCTCTGTGTAAAAGGGGCTAATCATTGTGTTCCAACCCACACCGTAGCCTTGTGTTTCTCTGCACAAAACCTTGGACCATTCTTTTAAAAAAAATAAAGTCTTTAAAAAAATAAAAATCTCTTTAAAACAAGCCCAATGTGCTAGCATGGAGGTACAACTGCTTCACACCTTGTTATCTTGTGTGCAAAAAGCATTGAAATTCAAACTCGCTATCGGTGAAAAGAAAAGTAAAAAAGGCATCACATAAATCTCCCTCTTGTGCTTTTCATCATTAGTTGGCAGCAGCAGCAGAAGCAGATGAAGAAAAAAAGAAAACGTATTATGGTTTATTTTCAAAACGTTGAAATGGCTGTTCAAAGGTGATGGAACGGCCGATGAAAGTGTTGCGTGGCTTTATTCATGTTTGCCATCAAGCGCAACGTGCCCTTGATGGAAATGATAAAGGGTTAGTGGGCAGGCCTGCTCCCAACCAAACACACTGTAGAGGTACAATAATGATGCTGCCTCAGCCAATTATATTGTGGCACGGCCTGCACATAACACAGCTAATGCCCCCATTGACACCACTCACCAACAATATGGTAACACGCGTACACACACTGCAATGTTTTCTATCGAATTAGAACATGGGAAAAGGTCCCTATATGCCACGGGACATCTGGATAAGGATGGCGTTTTTAAACGTGAACTCTTAAAGATAGCTTAACATCTAAACATTTTCATCCTCCGCTTTCTGAAAGTCACTGTGAGTTTGCCTACCCATATGTCCGTCCTTCTGTTGTGTGTCTCCATCCGAGGGTTTTGTGTTTCTAGCGTGTGTGTGTGTGTGTATGTGTGTTGTGTGTGTGTGTGTGTGTGTGTGTGTGTGTGTGTGTGTGTGTATGTGTGTGTGTGTGTGCGCGCACCAATAAGCCAACTAAAGAGATGAGCTACATTAGGACTTGGGACACAAGGTCTAATTAATTTCTCTTGCCTACGGGTTATTCAGGTAAAACAATTACACCTGTAATCTATTTTCAAAGGGAACTAAACTGTCTTTGCAATTAATGTTATTATCCCTCAGATTCTAATGAAGCAGAGAACAGAACTGAAAGTGCAGCCGGGGTCTTCGAGACAGGACATGTCTGGGGGGACCGGAAATGTGTGAGTGTGTGTATGTGTGTGTGTGTGTGTGTGTGTGTGTGTGTGTGTGTGTGTGTGTGTGTGTGTGTGTGTGTGTGTGTGTGTGTGTGTGTGTGTGTGTGTGTGTGTGAGCATGCCTCATTCGATATTAAAACGTATAGGCCTGCGTTGCAGATCCCACACACCCATTTGGTGCAGACAACATTAACGGTGTTCCAAATGCGAGCGAGATTGAGTTTGCCGCAGGACGAATAAAAATATCACAATGGGCAAGGTCTCTATAATTACTTGGATTCAATTAAGGGCCTTTTGAGCGGTGGGCTTAATAAGCTTTCAGCCTCCTCTCTCCACTGTGCAGCCCTAATGAGTGTCAGTCAGAGTCGGCAGAAGATAATGCTCTTGGCCTTAAGGCCCTTCCATTACTCTCCCGTCTTCACCTTTTCTACCGTCATGTGCCTGGGGCTATGACTGTGACTGACAAGACCGCACTGTTCACAAACTCATTCACTCCACAGCACTCCGCCAGCGCACTTAACATTGTAACACATGTAATACGTGTTGTAGAAATTGACACATGTCAAGAACACTTGTGGGTTTCTTTTTTTTTATTGCCCTGCACTAAGTGCGTACTAATGTAGTTTTTGTCGCTGCCTTGAAGGAGCAAAACCGACTGGTCTAATGGTGGTGAGACCAGTCTGATCTTGCGAGTTTCATATTTCCCACATATCAGTTCTGGCAGTTCTCCAATCTCAATGGGGACAAAAATATGACCGGGCCAATCAGGGCCAGTGTTCAGAACTAGCGTGTGTCCCTTAAAGTGGAAGGCAGCTCCTGATTGGTTCATGTAGTCATCGATGTAGAAGTCACTTCCCTCGAACGGACAGAAAGTGACTGACACCTATTTATTTTAATCAAGACCTAAATCCATGCGTTTTTTAGTCCCTCAAAAGCCAGGACTTCTAATGTCTACTTCTATACCTGAATGGAAAAAAAATATGCTGTTTTTTAATTGAACCGTTATATACTACGGGTCATGGGATCTCACATGGATTCAATCTCTGCTTTTGAGGTTTGAACAATTGTGGTGGTTTAATTCATGTACACTTTCCTTTTTACGCTCTGCTCTTTATCCAGGTCTCAAGTGGGAAGGTCTCAGTTAAGTAAAGACTTTTTAAATCCATAAATGGAAATACTCCAGTAAAGGGCAAGTACTCAAAAACCCATTTTAACCCCTTCAGGCCAAACTCTGGCAAAAGTAATATTTTTTCTAGCCTCCTGTTTACCAAGGAAATACGATTTTACTTTTTTATTTCTTATTTTCTGCCTTTGATGTCAAGACATTATCTATTACTCTCAGATGAGCACTACAAAGCCGTATGCTCTTAAAACTCATGACATCCACACAGTCAATACTGAGTGCACTTTGAAATTATCTTTAATGTCTTCATGTCTTCAGCTGCATTAGGATGAGAAGTTTTGAATGCAGGCTGAGTAACAGACAGACAGAAATGTGTCGGCTGATAGGCTTTATCAACTTGAGGCAGTTCAAGCAGGGGGTTCACTAAATGATCTATACTCTCTCTGCGTGTGTGTGAGTGTGTGTGAGTGTGTGTGGGGGGGGGGTGTCTCTGTGTGTGGGGTTTGTGGCTGTGTGTGTGTGTGGGGGGGGGGGGTGTCTGTGTGTGTGGGGTTTGTGGCTGTGTGTGTGTGTGAGTGTGTGTGTGTGTGTGTGTGTTTATTACATCCCGAGACTGTATCCCAGCGTGAGAAAATCAATGAGACCGGTGTAACAGGGACCAGTCCATCAGCATTTGGCACACATGCACAAGCACACACTCATCCCTCCCACAGACACATCTCCCTTTTCCCCTCTAACTGCAAACACACACATACAATATGCACACACTTCCCTGCACACGCACACACACACACACACACACACACACACACACACACACACACACACACACACACACACACACACACACACACACACACACACACACACACACACACACACACACACTGCTCAGACTCACTCCCTCTCTGCTCGCTCGGCACGCAGTCTAGAATATTGATGTGCTCTTTAAGAGCCCTCCTCTCTGTCTCTGTCACATTTCATCCATCTGCACACCATTTCCGACCACAGCGTCAGATAGAGTGAAAACAATTCCCCGCTAACTCCCCCTTTCATACAGGAGTTTATACAATCATGGCATGGGCTCAGATGGCATTCCACAAGCCCCACATTTCATCACATTCGCATTATAATAACGAGAGACGGTATACCGCTCTACTGTACGCCGGTTTGTATCATTTCATATCATTAATATAGCAGACATTCTGCATTGAGCAAAATATTATTCTAAAACTTCAACGTACTTCGTTAAGAAGGGGGAATCCACTGGCGCACAATTTCTCCTCTGGGCACATGTGCTTTCATCGCACAAGGGGGATGTCTGTGTGTTGTGTGTACTCGTACAGGCATCTTTTTGAGTACCAATTTAAGCTCTTAACCATCAGAGTGAGGACATTTTTTGGAAAGTGAGAACAATTTGCCACGTCCTCACTCCTTCAAAGGTTTGTTTTAGGGTTCATACTAGGTTTAAAGGTTGAGGTTAGAATTAGGTTGATGCTAGCGTTGGTTTAAGGGTTAGGGTCAGCCATTTATTTGTGAAGGTAAGTGTTGGGGTAAGGGGCTAGGGAATGCATTATGTCAATGAGTGTCCTTATTAAGATACATATTAAGGATGTGTGTGTGTGTGTGTGTGTGTGTGTGTGTGTGTGTGTGTGTGTGTGTGTGCGTGTGCGTGCATGTGCGTGTGTGTGTGTGTGTGTGTGTGTGTGTGTGTGTGTGTTTGTGTGTATGTGGGCATGTCCCCCATGCTCATATATAACGAATAGAGAGGGGAAAAACTGGAGTGTTGATGCATGCACTACTTTGATGATTACACAACACAACAGCCCGAGGTTGATTATCATGAGGTGAGTGACAATTAATGTAGCACTAATTAGAGAGAGGGTTTTTTATGTGTTGTGAGGAATAAGAAGGGGGCTACTGGTGATCTCTGGAACATAAAACTCAGCACGCACCGTTTGACAACAAGACACTAGCCATACGCACATGACACACCACGTCAATTAGTATTTAGCAAGGTGTTGAAAAGCTGCTTCGTAAAGCAGAGAGTTAGAGTCCTCCTGCTACAAGGTCCTGATCCTAATCAACGTTATAGAGTCAACAACTCAAACAGAGAGCTATATGTTTTGGACATTGACGTTGACAGAAAAAAACAACAACACTAAAAATACATGAACATAAAGAACACAAGGTCATTACTGCCGTCCAATCATTTCGCAGAGCTTGTTTTCATCTCTCCCTACCTACGTGTCATACAGTTTATTTGAAAAACAAGCTAAAACTGATAACTGTCCTCCAATCAGTCTACTGCGCTATCTTTATGCTCCCGTGGTTACGTTGTTACTTCTGTTTATAGCAGCGTATCAAGTATAAAATTATTCCCAAATAAAACAAAACACAATTATGGCCGCTGACTTTGTTTGTTTTGCAGACAAAAGCCGTGAAAACGTCTAATACGTTCCTTTTGTGTGAAATTGTATTTTAATGTCTGAATTTTTTTTGCTTGTGCCTCTTTTACGGCGGATACCTTAGACATCCATCAAGTGGAGTGGTATCCATCCATCATTCTTCTTCTTCTCCTCCCATCACTCTCTCCCACACTCCCCCCACCGCCCTGTTGTGATGTTTTTTATAATTTCCCTTTCCCCACCTCCTCTGCTCACCCCATCCCTGGCTGTGTAATCTGGGGGATTGTGTGGTCCCTGGGTGTGAGAGGTGATGGGTATACGGGGAGCGGGATGAGCGTGATAATCTGCCACCACTGGATTACAGTCTAATCTCTAATCTCTCTGGCCTTCCCTGAGCCTGTGTATGTGTGTGTGTGTGTGTGTGTGTGTGTGTGTGTGTGTGTGTGTGTGTCTGTGTGTGTGTGTGTGAGGGGGGGGGGGCCACCACCTCCACCGTGCCAATTTTATTAATCTGGGCCTCCCGACTGCAATAGACGGCTTAGCGTTTGCCCATTTAGGATTTCCCCCTAGCTTTCATCAAGCAATACAACGCAAAAGACAGGGGCCTTAAAACAATAGATTGTTGTGACGCAACACCCTTCCCGATGAAGTGAATTCTTCTGCTCTGACCCCTGCACGCTCTATCGGAGGATTTAGATAGTGATGAGTGTGTTAATCCCTTTTCCAAATGTGAGGATTCATCAAGAATAGTTTGCTTTAGGGATGTCCCAGGTTGGCTAAAATTGCTGCGGCTTGCAGTTTGCCTCTGTTACGTTCCCTGTGTTAGAAGTGCTGAAACAAGGGGCTTGAAACAGCGTCTATAGTGTAATATCCAGATCCAGAGTGGGTCTATAGGCGTGAAGGTTGCTGTGCCCTGCCTGCTATGGCTGACTTCGTGACCTGGAACACTTACAATTAATGTCCCGTGTCATGGGGTTAAATTGGTGTCAGTAATTCTTCTGGCTAGTTGAGAGAAACGGCCGGAGTGGAGGAAGGATATTCCAGTCACGGAGCGGCTAAGAGGGAACATGATTAACCAATTACCTTGCCTTTCTAATAAATGAGTAATCAGTTCACAGGCTGATCTCTTGGACTGATGTCTCTCCATCGTATTGGAACATTCATTGAGCCAAAGGTGTTATGCATGCAAGACAGACACCTAATGCAACAGAAACTGATTGGAATTCATGCCAATGGATATTATAGGCAGTCTTAGCATGTGCCGGATAATAGCCATGGGAAATTGTTCCTATTTACATTTGAAAAAGGGTTTTACTGGTTTTGCTCCTAAGTTAATGAATGTGCGTCCATTAAATCATGTTGCAAAAGTGTTTGAGCGTGATGGCAGGATTGTATAGCATTACAAGTGGAGTCAGTGATTCTGTAGAGTGCCTATCTTCAAAATCACTCCATACCCTTTGTTAATTTACCAGTTTACAGAGCCTAGGAAGTGCATTAACACTGGATTTGTCTCAGCGCACACACATTAAGGACATAGTGGATTGTGAGGAGATATTCACTGAAATTGACAAAAAAACGATTTGGATAACAAGCATTGTCCAAAATCTTTGAATCCACCTATGAGAGTGTGTGTTGAAACAGAAAACAAACAGGAGATGAGTTATGAGATGGATATTCTAAAAGTTCTAAAATAACTAACTAAAAAGTAAGAAATTAGAACAGTATGTGACCTTCATCATCATGTGGGTGTCTGAGTTGAACTTTAAAGTGTATGTGTGTAGAGTTGACCCAGAGGTGTTTAATAAAAGTGATTCATAAAAAGCAATCTTATTTTGGAAAGCCTGTTTTATAAAGCCTACCCGTAGCTAATGCGGACTATGTCACGTTTGGTTTATTTCACGACTTAGGAAAGCAGAACTTTGACATGCTAGTGCTAATCACATCATTTCACCGTGAGGAAAATCCGAGCCACCGTTCACGGCTACAAAGCAGTTCATATTTAGTACACAATCTGGAGGGGGAAAATATTACAGCAGGAATAAACAAAACCACGCTCATAAGCAAAGCAAAAAAAATACTTTTGGCAGCATGTCCGTTGATCAGCGGTGAGATCATTTTTAGAAAGTAAATAAGGTATTATAGTAATCAGTTGAATTGTGATTGATGAGTGTCATAACAGCTTCTATAAGATGGATGGATTTAAAAACTAACCGGCTGTCTGCCCCTGTTGTATTTGTATTGCTCCTAGTCTGTTACTATAACTTTTTTAAGGAGACATTGAAAAATAAATGTTGAAAAATGTTGGCTGTAGCAGCCCATCTGCAATGAGGCTAAAAGGTTGGGGTCTATTGCAGTGCAGTTGCAAACACATACAAGTCAGTGCAGTTGCTTCATCACATTTTGCATTGCACTTCACTAACACTGTCAGGCTGCACAGCGGACAATTTAAAAACAAAACCATGCTACTCGATGTTGCAGAACCCAGAGATACTGTCTTTTTTTTATTTCCCACATTTCTCTTGCTTTACTGCTGTCTAATACAGCCTGGAGCTGCTAGCCAAAGGTGCAGATGAGGAGTGGTCTGGTAAGCTCACTTACTTCCAACTCCTCACCCCCCCAAGATATACAGTTAAAATATATCTCCTTTTCATTTTCACAATGTTCAGTTCCAGCAGATGTTCACTCGTGTGACATCACTTGAGGCAATTTATCAGAGTCTGTGCAACTTCTCCTGGAGCCACAGAATGCTTTATGCAACGTTGTATTCACTTATGCAGTAGAACTACCCCCGCACCAGAATAACAGACTTTGATGTGTCCATCAGAGGAGTTCCCCTTCTGAGAAAGATGTGACCTAAGATTCTAATTAAGCCCTAAGTGGCAGACCATGTCAAAATGTGACATTCACAACAACTTTCATGTGGGAACTCTGGTGAAGTCTGTTGAAATTGATTGTAACACAGGTTAAAGCCTGCACTGAAAACTCTCCTGAACAGGACCAGTAACAAACAGACAGATGTCCAGTATTTCCAAAGTATCTCAGGTAGGTCTTTAAATCTCCTATGTGAAACAGAATTTCCTGGTCATGAGAAAATAAGCCTGAAATGAGCCTGTTAATCTTGCTTTATGAAACAATCTGCTTGTTTTACTGCACACTTGCATTATTGATTGTAAAATCTCAAAAGACATACCAAATAAAAGCATCCAAACACAGTTCAAGTAAATAAAGCCAAACACATTAGGGGTGTTCATTACTTATATTTATAGTATTTAATAGAGAGGGAGAGAGAGATACAGAGAGATAGTGTGTGTGTGTGTGAGAGAGAGAGAGAGAGAGAGAGAGAGAGAGAGTGTGTGTGTGTGTGTGTGTGTGGGTGAGAGAGAGAGAGAGAGTGTGTGTGTGTGTGTGTGTGTGTGTGTGTGTGTGTGTGTGTGTGTGTGTGTGTGTGTGTGTGTGTGTGTGTGTATGTCAGCTCACCCCTGTCACCGGCGTGTGTGTTGTCCGGGTTGAGTGTGTCCAGCAGGTGGACAGAGTTGGTGGGCCGGGCTTTGCTGTGGTCGTCCTGTTGATGGTCTGCAGAGCTCAGGCCATTCTCATACAGCTGGCTCTCACCGTGACGCAGATGCCAGGTCAGACCTAACAGGTGGACCGCTACACACACACACACACACACACACACAAAGGGAAAGGAAAGGGGAAAAAAAGAGAGAAAAAAATCATTATTTATGGCACGCAGAAGTGTGTGTCTGAATCATCTTTAATGCCCATCTTGGAGATCTCACTCAGTTTATGTGCTTATTAGTGCCTGGCTAGGCAGTGGACAATTATCCAATACACAAAGAGCACACATAAACTCTCTCACGCACGCACACACACACACACACACACACACACACACACACACACAGTATATCCACATACACATGTACACGGTAACACATAACGTGGCAGAGGTGGGCAATTAAGGCAGATCTTCAGAGCCTTTGCCCAGGGCTGGTATTAAAGCGCTAACACAGTCTTTTATGCATGACTAATGATGCTTTGAAAGCTGCTGCCGATTCACAATCCATATGGGCCTTTTAAACAACAAAGGCTAGGGGAGGATACTGGATCCCCCTCCCAAACGCATAAAACTGTTTACCAGGACAACAATCCAGCATGTTGTTAAATACAAATAAAAAAACACCAAACACCTGCCCATTAAGGAAATGAATTAATCGGTTTCAAGGCTGTTGATAAAATGTTCCGTTAAACATCTACCTTGCTCCGACCAATCATTAGCCTCCATCCATGTCAGACTGTTTTAACAACTTAGTTTTTCCTTGTTTTACGTTACAATATTCTTAAAAGGTAATGTCCCTTTGCTGCTATAAAGAACAACGCAAACTAAATCAATCAAGGCAGGTTTCTTTCCTCCTCTGACACATTGGGAACATCAAACAAAAGCAAAGACTCAAATCACAAAGTTACTATGCGCTGGTGGCAGTCAGAGGATGGCTGCTGCTTCTGCATGCAGATCAAGGTAAGGAACTTCTAACGACATCAAACATCTTCACTGTCTGTCTTCTTCTGTCTGCTGATTGCCGACACCCCAGAAAACAGCACTTGACACGCGCTTTGCTAACGCTGGCACAAAATGGCTGCTTAGAGAAACACATCTTTCACAATTAACAGTATGACCAACAGCGTTCGCACAGGTACGTATGGCAACACTGACATCGAGAACAAATGTATACCGGGCTTTTTGTAATGTATATGCATGAATGCACACGCCCACACACGCACTCACCCACACTTGATCCCCAGCTGATGAGAAATACCTAATTAAAACCGGGGATGGTTTCAAAAGCCATTTGCAGTCATTTTCCCCGTTTGCAAAAAAACTATTTTCTCTCAAAAACACTGCAAAATCTATGATGAGCTCTGAGAGTTGAAGTAAATTTTAGTCCCAGGCTCCACTATTTGGCATCTGCGGGGATCAGCAAATCATACATTCAAACATTTCAAACTTGCACTCACTAGCACTAGCCGCTCACTGTTGGCTTAGCTATCTGCTCATGCACAATATGAGCTCTTCAAAGCAGAACACTGACGATTACCAGGGCCATGAGGGAGACGTCATGCATCATTAAGTTCAGACTAATTGAACTGTCAGCCTGTGACGAGACCAGACATGGACATGCGCGCGCACACACACACACACACACACACACACACACACACACACACACACACACACACACACACACACACACACACACACACACACACACACACACACACACTCTTCACATCAGTGTGTGGGTACAAGTCGCTCATTTAATAATATCTCCCCATTATCTTTTTCTGCAGTGTTTTTGGGGGGGATTTTCTCATCGACACACATGGCTGTGAAATTAGTTCTGATGATTCAGTCTGATGTTGAAAATAAAGAAGAAATAAGTATGACAAACAGTACATCAAATAGTCTGCCTTGTACAGTCAATTTCATGGGTTTTGTTTCCAGCAATATCCCTACGCTGGTTGTCTGCGACTTTAAGCACTCCGTCTATCAGACAACTGGGGGGAAAAATACAGGCAGGTAGGGAGAAGTTAACAGCAAACTACGAACTGCGATAGTCAGGATAACATTTCATTTAACAATGATAGATTAAGAAGCAATCCCTACAGAGATTTCCTTATTTTTTTAAACAACCACCCGTTATCAACTCTCTTCTGTTAGAATTAGATATGAACTATAGCGTTGTGGCTACCACCGATGTAGGGTGGTATGCATCACCGCCGTTTGTTCTGCATTATATTACGCAGAGGAGTGGAACAACCTATCATAGTTTCATAAATTAGTCTGTGAGAGTGCTCAGCGAAGGATGACAAGTTATTCCCAAACCGATGCATTTAGCATTTCCACCGTTCAATCTCTGGTGCTTCGCTCTCTCCTCACTTCCTCTCAGCTCAATTGCTTTTCTTTCTCACCTTGTTCTCAGTGCCCCCGCCCCCCAACACACACACACACACACACACACACACAGACACACACACACACACACACACACACACACAACACACTGCACCTCCGTTAGCTATAAGTGTTAGCCACTCCAGCAGTGACTCGGCGGCGACAGTCCTTATGTCTTCTCCTCTTCACCACTCCATCCCTGCTATAAAGACCCTCAGACCATACTTCTCCTTCTCTTGCTCATCAGCCCATCTCTCTATCTTTTTCTCTCTCTCTCTCAACCTCTTCCTCTCTGTTTCTCTCACACTCTTGTTTTATGGCTGTTGACCTTTTGCTAGAACACTTAGCGTCTATAGTCACAGAGTGCAAACACACACACACACACACACACACACACACACACACACACACACACACACACACACACACACACACACACACCTGAGATGGTAATGAGGAGTAGGTGGTGGTAGAGCTTCTTGTACACTCTGCTCTTGTACTTTTGAGGACCTGCTGACGTCCTAACAGCAATATACTTTATTTATTTAGGCAATAAAGACCAGTGGACACGTTTGTTGTTCTTCACTTGACCAAGTCCCGGGTATTACAACATTTACTACTTACGCAAGCCACGGGCAAGGACAGGGCCAGGAACCTCCAGAAAGCTACCCGATAACAATGGCGAGTAGACTATAGTCGGGCCATATACCATGTAGTGAAAAAGCTCCATAGAATTCTGCAACCAACAATCACACACATTTCCTCTGAGCTCTTCCAAGGCTTGCATGGACATGAACCTTTCCTGTTGTAAACACCACAAGAGATAAACAAGTGTAAAGGCACATCCGTGACCATGGAAACAAAGTAATTCAAATTCAAGGTCCCTATAATAGCTTTTTTCAGATGAACATGTAGAAATGGAGATACATTGTTGTGGTAAACATTAAAAACAAGTATAGTGTATATACTGCATATATTTAAGCTAGTGAGTGGACCTTGAGTTTTTGTCCAACGAGCAACTGCATAT
The DNA here is from genome assembly GCF_949987685.1 of Ammodytes marinus. Taxonomy (NCBI): domain Eukaryota; kingdom Metazoa; phylum Chordata; class Actinopteri; order Uranoscopiformes; family Ammodytidae; genus Ammodytes; species Ammodytes marinus. The sequence goes on along the minus strand of NC_137214.1, from coordinate 26,777,128 downwards.
GCATGAGTGTATATCTTCTTTGTTAAAAGGTCGAACGTACAAGCTCTTGTTACATTGCATTGTACGGAGGTAAATCAATTTTCAGATTCTCAGAAAAAAAAACAGCAATTCAATGCTAGGACACTCATCTCCTGCCCCCAGCTTGCTGTGACTGTGACACATTGCTCTTTTTTTTTTTTTTTGCATATAGCTAATTGAGTTTGTTCAAGGATATGCAGCATGTAAGGATGATATTAAATAATATATAATAAGCTAAAGAGATAATGACACATGTTTTGACACATGGCCCTCTGTGAGACAAGGCCTAAAGATGTGGAGAAAAATAAATACATTAATCTGTTTATTTAAGTTTCATTTAAAACAATTGTTGGCCGTCACATTCGAAGTGTAAGTTGGATGAATTCAGTAACCGTGCCGCAGTGTTTAGTTCCTAATTGCAAAAGCTAAGTGTTGTGAATTTGCTATAGCTCGGACTTTTGCCACCAACTGGCTTTGTTTTTTCACATAACAAGGAAAGTTGAGTATCATATTGTTGCATTTAGAGCCATCGGCTATTCCAAAATGATGGGGGGGGGGGGAAGCTGAAATAATTTCCACTGATGGTAACAACGTACACATACAGTAGCAGCAGGAGCATTGTTAAATTGTCCAGAAATACTTCAGTGTTTCATTGTCTGTATGCCTTTTTTGCAATATTGATTGGTAAGCTGATTAAAATAGATATAACTAACGCTGGATGGAGCCAGGTGAAACCAAACTAAGGACGTTGTTAAATAAACATTCGGAGCAGCATTCAACATCGTCATTTTTAGATCAACATTTCTGATCCTCTGTGTGGACATAGAAAACATACATTCACACTCGCAGAGAGACACACACTCAGACGCAGCATGCAGTCAGTTATGTGAGCAGCATGTGCTCAGCGTGAACCTTGAGTCTCATTCTCTTTTTCCTCTATCTGTCTATCCATCTCTCTCTCTCTCCTTCTCTCTCTCTCTGTTGGTCAGCGTCAATCTTTAAAAAAATGCCTATTACTGTGGCGCTTTAGAGAGAGGCACACTCAGAGTTAGTACAGTCATTATAATGGTGGCAGAGGCACTGGCTGGCCAGTGAGCTAACTGGCTAAGGCCCCATCGCACGCATGAATCATTGATCAGTGTGACAGTGAGATGACTGCGCGAGGTAATAGGACGGCACTGATGTGTGTGTCTGTGTGTGTGTGTGTGTGCGTGTGTGTGTGTGTGTGTGAGGGGAGCAGGGGGTCTTTACTGTACCCTCGCTGTCGGCTACCCCGCCGAGAAGATGTGGCAGGCGTAAGAGACACGGCGCAGGGCGTGTGGGGAGAGGGACAGCTCAATAGTAAGAGAACGAGGCTCTTGATGTGGTGTGTATTTTTCTGCTGTATTTAAGCTACCACCGAGAGAAATCAAGAGAACAGAAGAACCCAAGCTAGTGGAAAATTGTGGATGAAGTGAGCAAAAAAAGCTGCCGCAGAGAGAGAGAAGGGGCAGAGCCGCCGTTGCAGCTGTTGTAGGCCCACACACAGCTGGCACGAAAAGAAGGATGGATGGCATATCTTTATTGTGTAATAAACGGCACAAACCAAGAACCACTAATTCTATCCACCATCTTTTTTTTCTCCAGATAGGCAGCCCTTTAAAAGTGCAGCAGACTATGTGGGCCTGGTAGGAGAAGTAGCAATAGCGTTAGCGTGCCGTCGCTGTGCTGCAGTTGTTGTTGTTATTGTTGTTGACAGACCTGTGTTTGTGTGTGTGTGTGTGTGTCTCCAGATAAGATAGAAATGATTGTGCAGCTCCGGCGATGATTAGATTTCACACTGTTTGGGAGAAAGAGTGAGAGATAGAGAAAATAAACTGTGCGTGTGTGTGTTTGTGTGTGTGTGTGTGTGTGTGTGTATGTGTGTTAGTGTGTGTGTGTGTGTGTGTGTGTGTGTATGTGTATGTGTGTTAGTGTGTGTGTGTGTGTGTGTGTGTGTTTGTGTGTGTGCGTGCATTCCTGTTAAATGCCTGTGTTATACACTATGTGAACCCATATCTGGTGTTTGTAACAGTGCTGGGCTGGTCCGCGGGACTCACACAATGGGGCGAGATTGACTGTGAATATAGTGTCTTATCGATAACCATTACAGCCAAGGTAGCTCCGCAGTCAGTTAAAAATGATTTATCAATACTCTCGCACAGGCGGAAACACACCCAGGCTCTGATTGCCAAGCTCTTTTTTTTTTCTTCTCTCGCTCGCACAAGCATGCACACGCTTACACACGCTTACACACACACACACACACACACACACACACACACACACACACACACACACACACACACACACACACACACACACACAGCTAACCGCAGACTATATTCCGCCTGACAACCAAAGACTACAGCTGCCTTCGGCCCGCAGCGAACACTTTCAAGTGCATCCGTCATTCGATTTAGGTTGTAGTTTAGCATGTACAGTAAAGGCAATCTTTCATCCGCGTTTCTTGCATGGCTGTTTCAAGCCGCTAGCTTAAGCCACGACTTCTGAGGGATGGGAGAACGAGAGAGGGAGAGATGAAAGACAGAGGGAGGGAGAGAGAGAGAGAGAAAGAAAGAGAAAGAGAGAGTGAAATGGGGAAACAAGTGTGAAGGAGAGTGAAGGATATGGGGCTTCAGAGTGGTCTGTGACAGCAGAGGCTGAGTAGAGCCTGTGAGCCTGGCCTGCCCTCGCGTCTTTTTAGCCCGCCGGCGCTCACTCCTAAGAGGTGCTGAAGTGTTGTTCTTTCTCCCCTCCAGCGACCTCCTTGAAAAGCTACTAATACCACTGTCATGATTGTTTAAGTGTGTATGTTTCTGTGTGTGTGTGTGTGTGTGTCTCGGCTGACATTTGCTTGTGTGTGTAACTGCCTGCACTCACTCGTCACTGTCTGTCTTCACTGGTATAAATCCTCCAGGATCATCGGCGTGACCTTGCTTATCTGTAACGCGAAAGTCCTCTTTGGATAAAAAGGGATAAAATGAGTAGAGGTGGTGACACACTACTTGAGAGTTTTGAATGACGAGATGTGCCGTATAATGTCCTATGGTGTGTAGCTATTTACCAGTGTTAGAACTCGCCTGTCACTGTCATCCAGTTATTCACGGTAGCATGTATAGCGACAGTAAACCATGTCCAACAGATCACAGCTTTTCTGTTTTTTTTTTGTTCGCACATTTCTCTGTTGTTCTTTCATTTTGTGATAACACCCCATCCCTCTCCTGTCAGAGTCCCCCACTTTCACAGTCCGTCTCCCACTCGCTATCTTACTGATCTGTTTCTTTTTTTCTGAAAGCTGAATCATGTTGCGACAGATAGAATAGTGTTAAAGAATCCTTCTAACTATAATTTAGGGAGTTAGTTGCATGGTAGTACGCATTTGAAAAGAGTTAGGCATATGTATCAATCCAAATGAAAGATATATTTATCTATTATGTATATCTTTACGGAAACGCTGTTTAGATGAGACAGGCTATGCTCTGGTTCTTATGACACAATAGGTATGTTGAGCCATACGGCATACTGTTGCCATGGAGACCATTTGATACAGCCACGCCCACACAGTCCTGTCATACTGTCTTTACAGTAACAAAGCTGTTGTTCTAACTATACCTTTCATAATATATATGAACATGTATTTTCAATCAGATGTTTCTAAAAGCTTATTGAGACACCCAACTTTGATATCATATGTAGATTTGTACTATTTAAGTCCAGGTTTCCAGAGGCTTTAAAACAAGCATAATATCGGCACCATGTTTGATTCTCCCCTGGCAGCCCCCATCGACTACCGCTAAGAGCTAAAACACTGCAGACAAACAGCCAGTCACAGTCACACATACAAGCCTGACTGGGTGTTTGTGCGTGGGTGGGTGTGTGAGTGTCATGGAGAGTATGACAAAGAAAAAGAAAAAAAAGTGTGCGAGTGTGGGTTGCCGTGCACGCCCGTGTGCACGCTTGTGAGCATGTACTTGCCGGGTGAACTATTGAAGCTATTTTCATTGAAGCCTCTCTGACCTTCCGGAGACGTTTCAGCTAAAGGGCTCTCTCGCCCATTCAGAGCATCCAGACCGCAGTCCGTCTAGCCATTTAAAGCAATTTTTTTTTTAACCAATATATTTTTTTTTCTCAGTAGCTGTTAGGGCAGTTTTAGCAAAAGGCCAGCGGGTTTCTTAGCGCCGCATCAGACGACCGAAATAGAAAGACTCGAAAACAAAGAGAAACTGGACCAATCAATACAGCCCCCAATGAGGCATGAAGCAGCTGGCTAGAAGAAAGCAGGGAGCGAGGAGGGCACACACACACACACACACACACACACGCACACAAAAAAATAACCACACACACATGCATACACAAAAACGCACTCACACACACAAAAAAGACACACAAGCACATGCATTCACAAAAATGCACTCACACACACACACACACACACACACACACAAGCCGAGACTCGCATTCAAGCACACACAATACACATACATTCGGACTCAGATACACATAAGACTCATGGCTATTTTTTCAACGCTTTTGACAACAAGAATATCAAAATTTTCTGTAAAAGGGGCTGAACAATTTTCATCTTGAATTTCTTCCCCCATGCACCAAAAATAGTTTTTTTTCTTCTTCTGCAACAACCCTGAACCACAGCACAGTTTACAGTAAACAAGCTCAGAAAAATGCTTCTAATAATAGACAGTGAATAGGGAAACACAGATGCTCAGCTGCTTAAGGAACGCAGTCCTTTGTAGAAAAAAACTAAACAATACATAGTTAAAATACAACATGTCAGTGTTGGGTTTTTTTATAATAAAACTGGCATAGTTCTGTGACTTGTTTCTCTTTTTCTTATTGGTTGTGACAGCTGATATACACAACAATACACTGAAAGAAGTTCTTGTATTTTTTTAAATGTAGAAACTGAAAAATAATGAGCCCTAAGTGTATTGTGTGCGCACATACACACACACACACACACACACACACACACACACACACACACACGCACACACACACACACACACACACACACACACACACACACACACACACACACACACAGTACAAATGCAGTGAAACAATAGTGAAAGCTATAATTATTGAACAGATTACAAACAACTGTTGAGACAAAGAGGATAAAGCCTTGACACTGTTCAGAACACACAGCATTGCTGTACCCTGATTGAGTTGCTGTGTGTGTGACAGCGTGGTTGTGTCCAGCTGAACTGTGCTGAGCCAGTGTACACTACTGATACAAAAAAAGTGTTTCTAGTTTCCTGTCCCTGAACTGGAAACAAGCTGTAGCCGCCGATCGTACCCACTCAGCATTGCCCGAGTAGATAATTGGTTGCCAGTGGCCCATCTCATTGACAGAGCTGCACAATAAAGAGGATTGCGACTGATCCCGGACAAGCAAAGCACCTCTTTTTAAAAGGGTTCCTTTGAGAGATGGTTACATTTCATTAGGGCCGAGCCCAACTCAACAGCTCGACTGCTCTATCCTGACGGCTGACCTCTCTGATTTTTACCTCTGTATACAATCTCTGTCCCTCTGCCCACCACCTGCTACTCTCAGGGCAGACTGCAATCTCCACTTTACACTTACTGCCTTCTGCCTTCACAAACTGTAAATTACATTTCAAACTTTTTGAAGCATTTTATGTTCCTCTACTCAGTACAACCATCACAGAGTACAGTCCAGCCAGTGTGTGTGTGTGTGTGTGTGTGTGTGTGTGTGTGTGTGTGTGTGTGTGTGTGTGTGTGTGTGTGTGTGTGTGAGCTTGTGAGTGTGAGCTTGTGAGTGTGTGTGCGTGTGTGGTGTGTGAATGTGTGTGTGTGTGTGCGCACGATGGCCTGCAGATCTCGCTGGCTGTCTGACTGAATGAAAGTGGCAGATCTTCGGCAGTGTGAATCAGCACATTTGAGCTTTTTCCAATTTGGACTTGGACTATATAGTTTTACTTCGGGGCACTTCTTTGCTTTCCACATGGATTTGTCACATGTCTTTTGCCTCTGTCCTTTCCATCAGTATACTTTGATAACATTTAGGCCAAGGACACAACCTTGCCTTTCCTGCCTGACACGTTTCCTTAATTGCTTTGCACAATAAGACTGATGTTGGAAAATAAAACACTGTACTGTACTATTTCGGTTACACACCACTATTTTGTCACACATTCACTCAGTTGTTGTGATGTCTATATAGCACATCAGATGTGATTTGCAGTTGGTGCCTTAAGCTAAAAAGATTTTTTTTTTAAAACTATTACTCAAGGGAACCACCAATTGTGTATTTTCATGTCTACTTTGAAGGAGCTTTCATCATTGTAATGTGTGTGTGTGTGTGTGTGTGTGTGTGTGTGTGTGTGTGTGTGTGTGTGTGTGTGTGTGTGTTTGTGTTTACTAAAGCACTAAAATCACAGTCAGGTGTACTGGCGCTGTCTCAGCTGAACGTAGCTGGCACCCTATGTGGTGAGTGAGAAGCAGCGTTGGATCATCACCAGCCCGAGACTAAAGTCGGCTAAAGTCACCTATACAGTGGGGATGAGGGGTATAATTATACTGCAAGCTGAAAATAAATGTGTCTACACTCAAGAGAATTGGCGGGACCATGGATGGCATGCAAGCTATTCTATGTTGCATTACTAAGGGCAATATTGCAAATCGATGGGGCGTGACTACTAAGGTTTCGTTCTTAAAAAAACTAAGTAAATTAACTAATAAAATGTTTAACCGATTTAACATGTTCCAAAAGGAGTATTAAGAATAGCAATACTTTTTTGAAGTACTTTGATTTCTCAGGTATTTAATTTGCTGAATTGCCACAAAAACAATCATCTGGTTATTTTTCATCTGAACATAATTTCCTAATTGATATCTTGTGAGTGGAGATTTGGATTCAGTTATGAGTCTAATTCAGTGGTTAAAGCCTCCCTTTGACAAGAAGCCCACATTGATCTGAGACAGCATGTATTGTAGCTAGGCCGAGTGTATCCTCAAATAAAAAGGTCAACTACCTTGTCTAAGTGGTCACACATTTCATTTAACCTTTAGGAGCCACTATAATCTTTTACCCTGTCTTGTATATTCACCAGACTTCATCAAATGCTGCTGCCTCTGTGATTATGTCTCAACGGTTTTCCACATTATACAATCAGAATAAAACAGACACACCATCTCATAGCATTACTACATTTAGTAAATTCAGTCTACAGCCGCTCTTAACTGTTAACTCTTACGTCCTTACCCATGTATTTGCAACACTGTCACTATAGATTTAACAACTTTTCCGGGCCCTTGGGTGCTTTTTAATGTAAAAAATCAAGCCCAACTGGCCTTTACTTCATTACTTGCTCGTAGGGTTATCTTACTCAAGTGGAAAGATCCTGCTCCTCCTTCCCACTCACATTGGATTAGAGACATTATGGCATGTATGAATTTAGAGAAAATACTTTACACTACCCAGGGATCCGAGAATACATTTGACAGAATTTGGCGCCCCTTCCTAAATTATTAAAAAAAAAAAATAATAATTATAGAAGAGTAGCTACCTCCCCCCCTCTTTTATTTTATTTCTTTACGTGTTTTTTTTTTTCATATTGATTGTTTGTTTTTGTTTCTTGTGGTGTGTGTTTCGTGTTGTTGGGTGTGAGGGTGGGATGTGGGTGGGGTATGTTCGGGAGAAAAAGGGGAAAAAATGTGTACTCGCTGTGCTACAATTCCGTTGTTACTAACATTTAATAAAAAAACCTTTGAAAGAAAAAAATCAAGCCCAGAAAAGGTATGTTGCAACTTTTTAAGCAGGCATCAGCTACTTTCTTCAGGTACTTTCATCAGCTGCAGCTCTCCAGTTGACTGTATACTGTAACAGCTGCTAGTTATGCAAGTCGAGAGCCAGCTTCAATCAGCATGTCTGAAAAATAAATGAACTACATTTGTGTGAGCCAGTGGGATGAACCACCAATTACTGGTCTCAGTTGCTTCCTTTCTTCACCCATACCAACTGTACCTTAAAGTGTTTATTCAGCATCAGCAGTAAGTGACGTGATAGAAAAGTAATTGCTTTTGTTTTACATTTATTTCCTACAATGGTATAGGGCCAGTGTGATTTTAATGAAAATAATGTGCTAATATAGTAAAAAAAAAACAGGATAAACTTATAAAATCATGAGAAAAAAATGAAACCCACTTGCTTTTATTGTCTTTTAAAATAAGTTTTAACATTTTGTCTGCCTGTTTTTCTCACTTTGTTTTTGTTATATGTAATTTCAATATGTCTCATGTTTTTTTTTAGTTCTAATGTGTTTTTATGCCCCTGTAAAGCACTTTGAATTACCATGTGTCTGAATCCTGCTATATTATAGTGCCTCGACACTTGAAGCAATTGAGGTCTTTACAAATGTGAAATAATGTTACTTCTGTTACTGCTCTACTATTTTTTCAAATCAAACTAAAAACAATTATGAATAGTTGTTTTACTTCCCAACATGGGTAATGATCAGCAAGATGATTTATAATCCATCACTGTCACCAGCCAATACTGTCATTGTGTTTGGCTCACATTAGCGAGGGGGATTTTGACAGCAGGCTGCAACAAACATGGCGCCACCAGTGTTTACGCCATCATCTCTGGGACAGTCAGAGTGTGATAGCAGATGCAGCTACGAAAGAGTGAAAGAATAATCACGTTCCTGTCGTGTTATGTTTGTAACCACACATTTTGACTCTAGGTAGCTTGTTCGATACCATTTGCTAATGTTAGTCTGTTACTTCTGTTAACTGTGGCTCTTAGTTATAACCTTTATGTCTACATTGTGTGGTTTGTGTGTGTGTGTGTGTGGGGGGGGGTTGTCTGAGACAATAAATAGACAAGGCTGAATGCAGTTGTGTGTTTTTGTATCGTATTTGAGTTTCTGTCAGCAAATGGAGGGCTAATTTGAAAAAATAAAGAAATTCTGTCTCATAATTATGCTCTGAGGTGTCCACTGATCCCTACATATATATAGTCTGAATACATATAAGACACTTTAATGGTCTATGACATCATGTAAAAAGTATTCTCAGTTCCCCAGTTGTGATATTTTTAACTTGTTAGTCAGATCAGCAACACAGAAAAGCTAGAACACGCATTTAATTCATGCTAAGCTGTAATTAGCCTGGCGCTGAGACAGACGAGGCCCGCTATAGGACGTTTGGAGGAGAAATCCAGATCAAGAGGGAGCGACTTAAGAACTCTCCTTCAGTTCTAGCCGAGCACACAGTTTGTTGTTTGGTAAGAAGGCCTGCGAGTAAAGATTAGTTTTATTATTATGAAATAAGATTTTCTTTTCTAAAAAAAATGGCTTTCCAGAGCCCAAGGTGACATCATCTTCATATTTGTTCATGTTGTATAAACCATAGCCAAAACCATCTTAGCAAAATCAAAAGATGGTCAATGTACAATCAAATAAAACTGTTAAGAATATGAGAGCAGAACATTTTATTTTTGCTTAGAAATTACTCACATAATTCATATTTTCTGTAAATTATTTATTCATTGATGGATCATTTAAGGACTTAACATTAAATGGGATACCCTAAGCGGATTACTCGATTAGTGGGTTGAAAGAAAATAAATGCTATATTTTAATAATCAATTTATTGCTTTTGTAATTTTTTATTGCGAACATTTACTGTTGCATCTTTAAATGAATATGCTTCATAATTTTATATTACAGACAGCTGGATAGCTCAGTAAGTTAACACCACTGACTTTGATACGGGAAAACAGGGTTCAATTCCTGGTCAGGGCAAGCATATAAGTGAGGATCCTTAGGCAAGAACCTTAATGTTGTGTGCCTACCTCCAGTTTTGAGACGTTTAGGATAACATCATCTGCAAAAAAATGCCATCTAATGTAATATATTCTTATAAACTTAATATATTTGGATTTTCACTGTTTCTTGGACAAATTAAGACATTTGAAAGCATCGCCTTAGGCTTTGGGGAAACCAAATAAAGACAATAACCAGCAGGTTTATTGATCATCGGAATAATCTAGCTCCAATGAACGCACAGACACAACATTGTGTTTTTATCTTGTGAGTTCAGTTGTAGGCTGCACTGAGTTTGACCCCCTGTTAATAATGGCTCACCCATTTCAAGGCGGTTGCTTTGAATTCTCATCATACTGTAGAAAAAAAAACAGATTTACTGAGAGAAATAGCGGGAAAGTAATGAACTTAAAGCCACTTACGAGTCATTTGGTTCTTTATGGAAGCACCATGGTCCCCTGAAGCAGCACATACTGCACAACAGAACCATAAAGAAGATCTGGGCTCAAAGTGCAGCTTAAACTGTCTGTGTCCCTCTGTGTTTGTGCCAGTGAATGAAATGTGATTTGGAGGTGATCATTTGATTGCACGGTGCTACTGACTTGCTCATTTTCACTTGCGTCAGAAGCTTCTCCCTGTTGCCATAGAGATGATTCTTTTTTCATAAATGACACGTCCCGCCCTCTTTTTCATAATATCCGATTCAAAGGCTGAGGACTGTAACTGATTAAAACTGAAATACATTCATTAAATAAAAAATAAATAAAAAAGTCAGTGAATATCTCCTCATGATCAAATACGCTGAAAAATTTATAAACACACAGCCTTATCTCTAACACCTTGTAGGTCAACAAAGGGGGGCCACCGTGGCTAGCAACAGGCCAGTTTACAGAGCCTGGGCTGTGTATAAACACAAATGTTTTTTTTTGTCAGCGCACACACAAACCCGACCCGGTAGCGGATTGTGACAACAAGCTCTTTCAAGAATCACTGACTGCACCTTTAATGAAGAAAATACTCTAATTAGCTTTTTTTTTGTACAGCACGATAAAGCAACAGCAGGTGTTTTTTTTATGGAGGCAGAATTAAACGAGGCCATAGAACGAGAATAGAAAATGAGTTACTGGCAGTGTTGTCAGCAGCAATATTCTTCAAGATTACAGATGCAATCTTAATCTGTCCTCTATCTCTCCTTAAATGGCCCGTTCGTTCGCTATCATAATGCCTGCCGCTCATATCTGATGGCCGTGTTGTGCTTAATAACAAGCCAGGAATGGAGAAAGGGGAGGGGGCTACGCGGGGAGATAAACAAATTAACAAAGCTATTCTCAGGTCCTGCATCACCGGGGGGTATTGAGGAGGAGAGGAGAGAGGCCAGTTAAAGAAAGAGAGGAGGACTGCCTTAGCTAATCACAACAGGGGGCTGTAAAAAACGCTGCAATCACTTACGCACGGCATTATCTCTCTGCAATCATGCATCGTCCTATTGTTGTGCTAATTGGAAACCTTAATTTGAGACATAATATTATTGCCTCGTTATTTGCCGGGGTAACTTTTTTCCCCACAAATTATAACTCACAAATAGCCTCACGGACTTGCAAATACAATTCCAGCTGTGTATTACGAAAATGAAGATGTACTGGGGGATCATCACTGGTGGATGTGTGTGTTTTTTGGATTATTAAGAGCTACATCAAGTTCAAGATTATGATATTCTGCAAGGACCTTGTTTTTACACTGCTAGCCACTCTAGTGCCTCCACTTTACTTTAAAATGTATCGGCTACCAGCTCAGTTACTGTGACTGTGTCAAGCAGTGTTGACTTTGCCTGAGTATATTGAGTAAAAAAAGAAAGAAAAACAAGCTAAAGATTCAGGCCAAAAGTAACAGCTGCGTTAAGTTGATTTTCACCAAGAGGGGACGACGCATCTCCAGCTTTTCTGAAATGTTGGACTCCAACTTGGCACGACTGTACAGGGATATGTCATTTTTTATTTTTTTTAAATGTTGCAAATGTCTTGATTCAGACAGCAGTATCCGCAGTGTAGCACTTTGACAGACACTACACACAGTAGAGTTATCAACCGCAGGATAAAGAAAGATTAAGTAACGGGACAATGTGTGGCTGTTGAATCAAATCCTCACACGTAGGAGTATTTATTTTATTAATCTATGTATAATGTCCCTTATTAAAACCTTGAATCATTTGGAAAATAGCTAAAAAATACCCCATCATGCTAAGATAAAACAATACATTTTCTTTCAATCGCACTTCAAAAACACAAGATATTAACCATATTATTTCAAAAGACAAAGAGAAACAGCAATTAGCCATAAGTGAAAAGCTGGAAAGGAAGGAATATTTTGTATTTTTGCTTTAATTATAATTTTTTTTCTTCTCTGGACTGTCTTATGTAGTAATGAGCTAATGGTCTACTTTGCATGTGGGGAATCTTATATATGCATGAAAAAAAAATACATTATCATTTGCTTAAAAAACAATATGCACAATGTAATAACGGCTCTGTAGAATTCCCTGCAGGAACTCATTATATTTTGAATAATAGATCATTCATTATCATATTTTAAACTCTTGAATTTTGTTAATTCAGTGTCTCATAATCATATGTATGCTAATAAGAATGCACACTTCAATAGGAAACCCTCATTTAATGAGGAACAGACCTCCAAATCAATAAATACAACAAGAGTCAACATGGCTATTATTTGATGAGGATGAAAAAGTGAAAAAAAAATACTACTGGGAAGAACAGTTTTTTTTTTCTCTCTTTTTTCCTGTCAGCGGCTGATAATTCATTCATTTAAATGACTGGATCATTATGTAATGAGAGAACCTAATGATCTGGTGGCCCGCGTCTCAACCTCTCCCCGTAGACAAAGGCATTAAGTCCATGAAACGCTTTCATCTTCTTAGCATTTGAATATCTTTGATTTACAGCTCTGACATACCATCTACTACGCTTTATACGTCGCCCATACATCTCAGGGTGTGCGGGTTGCCATGGTGATGTCAACACAGGGAGATCGATCATTTTGCCAAGCAGGAGTGGAAGCATGACACCAATTAAAAGGTGATGTTGTCTCCAAGTCATCACTCACACTCCTCACTAATGCACTAATTACCGGGGCCGGGACATTAATGGAATAGCATGGTTCAGCCTGGGGATTAATCTGCATGGATTCGGCAGTTGTGCGGCTGTGTGTGTGTGTGTGTGTATGATGTCAGTCTTTGATGTGTGTGTGTGTGTGTGTGCATGTGATTAATGCGAACCCCCGCCTGCTCCGGCGTGACCTTGAGCTCCACTACAGGAGGGAAATGAAGCGTCTGGGTGGAGCGTAGGGATATCTGCATTGGGTGTGGTGTAGGTGTGTGTGTGTGTGTGTGTGTGTGTGTGTGTGTGTGTGTGTGTGTGTGTGTGTGTGTGTGTGTGTGTGTGTGTGTGTGTGTGTGTGTCTGTGTGTGTGTAGAGGTATAGAGGTGTAGGGGGGACTATATGCTGAGGTGGAGGGTGGGGCCAAGGTTGAGAAAGAACAGTGAGTTGGTGCAGTAGGACAAGATCGATGAAAACATTTCGGTGTTTGACTTTGACTCTCTCGAGCTGTTTATCTCGCCGTCTTGATTTTGAGAGATCAAAATGATTTCTAAATGAATGTTAAATACAAAAGGTGGAAGTTTATCACAGTTCATGAGTAGGGCTGGGTATTGTTCAAACACATTCAATATTGTTACAGAAAATGATGCCCTGATTTCGATACTTGTTCCTAAACGATACTTTTTCTGAAAACAATAACATTACACATTATGGCATTTTTACCAAATATCAAAAAATGAAACTTTAAATAAGGTGAAATTGAGCACATGCCCAATCTCCTGAGCCACTACAGCTCCAACCAAATATACGGGTGAAAAGGAACAAAGTTACAATGCAATGAATTGGTGCAAAAAATGAAATGGTGCAAGTCAGCAAGGCTGTATGCTGCATATGGCGTAACCCATGTTGCAACCTAATGTATTTTTCCCTGGATGCCTCGACACAGCCAACCACCAGCACTTTTAGATCTTGGCACATCAAGCATGCTGCCTGCTTATTGGCTCACTGACTGTGATGAGATTAACCCCTAAGGTATTGAACGACAAGACAATTTTCGATACTTGATGGTATGAAGGCGTTTCGGTCAGTGCCAAATAAGTATCAAACTTCGATACCCCCGGCCCTGTTCATGAGTGGCCCAAAGAAACATGCTGCATTTATCTGTGGTTACAGTCAGTGGTGGAATTCAAATAAAATAAGCAATGGTGAAATTAATGTGATTAAAACAATAAAAAAGGGGGAGTATGTAATGAAACAAATGAGCAATTAGATCAAATTCAATATTAACAAAACTAATTAAAAAATGCAAAAATGATAAGGTCATAAACTGAGACAATACTGGATTAATTAAAATAATTTAAACAGAAATTATTAAATAGCTGGAAATGTAATACGGTGTATGTGTGTTTGTTAAGCTAAATGTGTATAATCGTCACAGAATAATTACCTGTTTTGTGCGCTTTGGTCAAGGACAGCTGATTAACAATTAACACATTCTACACAGTTGACTTGCCTTCGGTTTTTAAAGCCAACTCCATCAAAGCAAAAGTGTACAATTGTCAGCGGGTCTGCCTCGATCCCTATCGATCTCATTTCAAATGTATTTTCTTTTTTTGCTCTTTAACTGCCTCAATTTTTTCTCTGTGAGTTTAAAAATCTCTGTTTGACTTTGCCTCTGTATATTTTATTGATATTTTTTCTGTATTATTATTTATGTAGTCACTTGACAAGCCTCACAATTTGCTCAGCTCTCCTAGCAGCCTCTTTGGAAAATGTTGAGTCTTTAAAGGTGCAGTCAGACATTCTGGATAATGCTAGAAATCAGTGAATATCTCCTCAAGATCTGCTATCTGTAGGTACTGTGTGCACGCTGAAAAAGATTTCAGTATTAATACACACCCTATGCTCTGTTAACGGGTATTTTGCTAGCTATGGTGGGCCCCCTTTGTTGACAAAGGACATTGTTTGCAGAGCATAGACTGTGTATTTACACCAGATTTATTCTCTCCGTGCACACAGTACGAACCAGTAGGTAAAACGTGTTTTTTGACAACAAACATTCTCCAGAATCACTGACTCCACCCTTAATTAAGACCATACGATAACAGCTATACAATGACAAAACGTGCGTGCTTGTGTAACTCACCGATGACGTATGTGAGCAGCAGGGCCAGGGTGAGGGTCAGAAGTGATGCAGACAGGGCTGTACACTTCCAGTTGCAGCAGCGGTGCGGCTTGTTGAAGGTAAACAGTGGTCGGGTCACGCTGCTGCGCGGGAGGGGCCGCGGGGGAGGGGAGTACACCGTCCCAGACGTCAGCGGGTAACCCTGGCCCGCTCCCGACAGCAGGGCCGAAGAACCAGAGCCCTGCTTGAACAGGAAGTGTCTGTGCGAGATAAACACAAAGAAGACATTTTGATTCTTACCTGTAGGATACTTAAAGGTTCTATGAGGAACTTTTAAGTATGTATGAAACGATTTCATATTTCCTCTGATGATTATACATTACATGTAACAGCAAACGAGACCATCAGTGCAAAGAATGCTATTTTTTTTAATAGTTTTTCGTAGTGCCTTGGTCATGTGTACGCTCACCCACGAACAACAGCTGCTAAAGTAAAAAAAAAAGATGGTGCAAGAATTTAAACAAACTGAGAGTCCCTCGGCGCACCATTACTTTCACTGGTCAGCTAGCTCAACCCGCACTTGGCTACTGTTGCTAAGCATGTTGATGTTTTGCTGTCAGGAGATTTAATTCTCAAAATTCATGGTCATTTTGTAAAACAATGGGTTTTTGATTTCCAACAGAGGCAGACTAGAGCGGGACCGTTATTTCGAGCCAGCAACTTATTATTTTCTTGGCTGAAATGACAACAATAACTGTAAGGTTTCACCAGCTAGCTAGCTAAATATGCTAAAGTTTGCGCCAGGATTTGGTTGAAAAATACTGCTTTCATATTTTTAAAATGGAGAATTTTGTAACAGAACACTTACATATGCATTTCACGGCTACATACATGATACTGCTGGCTAAAAGAAAGAAAAGTTACAATCCTGACCAGCCAATGAAACATGTAGCCTAGGAGCCATGGAAAAAAAATCAAATGTGCTTTTCTTGTTTTGCAATGCAGAGATAGATGGTCCTTAGAGCATTACATATTCATAACGGAAAATGGAAATCATTGACTTGCTGTTTAGCTTACTTGTTCAAAAAGCATTTCTTTCACAACGTCACAAGAGAAAAGGCTCTGATAATGATGAGTTTGGGGAACGTAATGCACCCTGCGGAAGTTAGCTGGGCTGAGTGCAAACCTTCTCCATATCCAATAAAGGGAAGAACAGAGTTAACACAACCTGTAACTACTACACAAACTAATGCCCTTATCTTTTATTTATGTGCACACTGCCTTGAGAGCAGCACTCAGTTACTATTGGGGGTTATTAGCAAGTTAGAGATAAATGCTAATGATTGGAGCTGACGTTAGAGCAGATAAACACACTGTTTAATCCTTTACCTACCCTTTTTTCTAATTCCTTTTGGGTTTTGTAAAGTCTAGAAAATAAGACACAAGCATCTATACCCTTTAAATGCACTGCACACACCTCTTCGGCCTATGGAGAAATCTAAAGCTTGCGGTTGCACACCTGTAATTGGACAATCAGTATTTGAGGGCGGGCTTTAGCAAATGGACAATTAAATGTCTGTCTTAATCATATGAGAAGGGATCAAAGCTGCGTTATAGTATGACCCACAAACAACCTCTGGGACCAGTGTTTTCGTCTTTTTCTAAATTTGGAATTTACTATTTATTTTAGAAACAATCAAGGTGACTCTATGGGCCTATCTAGGACAGCAGTGGTTCAATCGTTTGCAAATTAGCCGAGCACAGCACAGACATAATCTTTTCTTAGTTCCTTATACTCTGATTCTATTCATGCAAATCTGCACTCGGTGGAATTCAGTCACGCTCTAAAGTACGCCTGACTGAAACTCATTTAAAGGGCCCTCAAGGTGGGGGAGATTTTTAGAGGAGACCCCTATCCTCCCATTTTTTAAAAATAAAACGATGCATGCATGCTGATATCATACACTGGACAGACTGTTCTACTTAGCCACTATACATGAAGAGACAGTGCTACTAAACCTCACCTGAAAAATAAGCTCTCAGTACTGTCTGGGCCTAAGTAATTGACTTATGACTTATGCCCCGCGTGTTTGGCTGCATCGGTGTGCTTTTAATTTAAGTGGGCTCTTTAAACTTGCAAGTAATGCATCATCAAAGATTAATCCGGAAAGCTAAAATCAAGGAAGAAAAGTGGTGGAAGAAGGTCCCTTAGCGGCTACACAGTTCCACTCGCAATTTACATTACGTTCCACCATAAATCTTCCCCTCCATGAGCAATATATGTGACAAATGTAAAACACGGACATTATTCACATTTAGTGCACTATAACCAGTTGAATAGTAGAAAACAGTGTTGCCCCAAACTTGCAATGTAATGTACCCACATCACAGCACACTACAGATACTGTATAATCCTTCAAAAAAATATGAACCTATAAGCTCATACCCACAGTCCCGAGTCCTTCATCAGAAAAGGAGCCAAAAATTGACAAAGTGTCTCTTTGGTGCAATATTATGAGCAGCGACTGTAATGCAGACAGAGCAGTACAGATATGAAAGACAGTGGGGAAAAAATCCCTGGCAGCCAACGATCAATGACTTACCTATTCCTTTTTTTTGACTCATCAAAGTGACTACTTAAGTTATGCGGCTTTATTAGTTAAGCGAAGATGAGGTTCATTTTCATTATGAGAAAGAGAAGACGTCAGATGGCCGATGATGATAGCGAGCTAAGCTGAAGGGCAGTTAATGGAGGTAGCATTTCATCTATATTGTGCTTGGATAATGGAGCGCCGTGGGGTTGGAGGGTGTCAGACGAGGAAGCCGGAATACTGGGGCCAGGAAATTATGCAATTTGGAAAAGTGGGTCTGGGAGAAAGCTAATTGCCTTAAAAGCATTTTTCCAGCCTGTTCTGTCCATATTGACTTCCATCTAAAATCTAAAAATGAACAAATTTGGCTGCTGCTGCAGTGGGGGGACAGACACAATGAATGGTTATGTAGAGGAAAACAGAGGGGCAAAAAAACCACCAAACAAAGAATGTGTGTAATGCGTTGTTGAAATTGTTCTCTGCAGTTGCTTTTCTACATCCTAGTTCCCCATGTTACGACCCCGGCTCGAGGGAAGCAACATAAAGGACTCAACAAAGGATTAAGATGTAAGAAAACTGGGTTTATTGTAACATAGGTTTACAAAGGGAAAGTGGTGAATGGGGACAATGATACTGGTCCTGGCTGCCGAGAGGCAAAGAGTGAAGCCTCACAAGCTTTAAAGGCAGCAGCAGGTGAACCAGGTAACGATGAGAAGGAGGGGCTGAGGGAGGAGCTCCAGGAGCACTGGGAAACATGAAACAGAACTGGCACATAACACCCGACATTTGTACGTTTTTTTTCCCATCTTAATCATCCATGTGCCAGTACATGTCTCATGATATACGTGTTGATTGCTTTCTGTGTTCTCATTGTCAATTTTTTTTGGTATTTAAAATAGTGCTTTGTGTCATCTAAAGGGCCCTTAAAGTTCCGAGGAACTTTCAGTTAGTGTTAATTCTTGCACCCCCTTTCGATAAAAGCGGTGTTTTTACGAAGACAGCTGTAGTTCCTGGATGAGCGTACCAATGACAAAGGTATTAAGAAACAATTATATGAAAAGAATATCTTTTGCACTGATGGTCTCGCTTGTTGTTACATGTTATGAATGAATATCAGCGGAAAAATTAGACTCTTGCCTATATAAGTAAAGGTGAAATAGAAACAAATACAATTGTGTTTTTCTCTGCAGAGTGTCTATATCATTCACAACAATAACATTAAAAATATCCTGGAGTTCCTGAATTTTTTTTCCCCAGCAGCTATAGCGATTGCCCCCCACAGCGGACTCTCTATATGGGGTTAATACTGAGACAGTGAGTGCGATATGCCGGAGCAGACGAGTATAGCTTTTGCCCAGAGAGTGTTATTCTGTCTGCAGTATAGGTTGATAGGTCACACAGGCTGCCGGTATAGGGCCGCGGCGGTCTCTGAAGGGCCCTCAGAGGACAGGCCATTAAAGTGGGGCCAGACAGCAGACTGACAGCGTCATTGGACACCGAGACGTGCCCGCCTTGCTACCCTCCCTCCCCGGGCCTGCACCTCTACCATTTGGCCCTCACACACGGCAAAAACACATCCATCTTGTCCCCGAGTCATTTAGTCTCTCTTTTTTTTTTACTTCCAGCCTTGAAGATGGCTTTGTATCTAGGAAAATAAAAAGCAAAATTGGAAAAAAAGGTTTCCGGCAAGCTGAAAAAGTATTTACTAAAGCTGAATAACAAAACTAGATCGTAGCACTTTAGTCATGCAAATTAAAAGATGTTTGCTTTGAACATAGTGATTTACATAGGAAGACACAGGAAAGTTTTTTTTTTTCTCTAAGGCTATACAAACATGGAAGGCAATTTAAAGGTTAAAAAACAAATGCCTTAGTATGTTAATTCAAAACTAAAAAAAGGAGAATAATATCAATCAAAGTCAAATCCAATTAAAACAGACATGAACAAGGACAGGAGTTACAGTTTCAGAGGATATATTTTTCTCAAATTTAAATGTAAAAAATCTAATTAATATAGCTTAAATGGATATGTTTCATCGTGGTCTCAGTCTGTTTATTTCTTTATTCAATAAAATCCCCTTTTTCTATTTTGCCCTTCACCTCATGTCTTGTCTTCCTCTGTTTCCCTCTCTCAGTCTGTCTATAAAGTATTCATAGAGCTGTGTTTAACTTGAGAGACAGATGACAGCCATCCTTCACTGTCTATCTCCCCTCCTCCCCCCCTCCAACCATCCAGCGTCTGCTGAAGGCTGGGACTCAGACTCAATGCACTCACATGCAGCAAGCACCATTGGGTCAATGGTAGTTCAACTCTGAAAGGCCAAAGATAAACTTAGAACACACACACACACACACACACACACACACACACACACACACACACACACTGCCACAAACACACACACACACACACGCCCACAGAAGCATGGCTCGACTCAGAGATGCCCACACAAGACAAGCATACACACCAAAAGATGTCAAATACAGGTGAGCAGTTTCAAATGCGTTGAGGCCAGTACACAGGTCAACTCCACTGCGTTGCTTTTATTGCTCTGCTGGAGGTGGATTAAAGAAAGAAAGAGAGATCAGAATTGAGCTGAAAGAAATTGCATTCGTCAACGCATACGGAACTCCACTTCTTCTTTTGTGGTGCCTTTTTAAAAACAAGCTACAGTGCTCTTCCTAGACTCCCTGCCTTTGATCTGCTCAGACGATATCCAGGGGCGACGCCCAGGAAGCTCTGAATTCATATCAGAGGGCAGATTTCCCCCGAGACAGGAAGAAAATGAGAGTTCCCGCTCTCCAGGAGGTCGGAGTATACGGCCCAAGGGGCTGTCTCTCTACCTGGATGTGTGCCAATGATTGTGTGTGTGTGTGTGTGTGTGTGTCTTCAAGTTGCGAACTCTGACTTATCTTATCTAACCAAAATGTATGAATTAAAAATGTATCAAATTGTTTCGATTTCAGAACTAATAGCGGCTCTGATAGCATTGGCAGCACAGACACAATGACAGAGATCTGTGTGTGTGTGTGTGTGTGTGTGTGCGTGTGTGTGTGTGTGTGTGTGGAGCCCTATGTGCACGGGGCATCAGGTACATGCAGATGTGTGTGTCTAAAAAGTTGATTTCTATTTTTCCTGCTGTACACGCACAAGTGTGTGATCCGAGTCATCTCGATAAGAGGAAGGAGAGATGGCAGGGCACCAGTTAATTTATTGCAGTCCCAACATCTGTTCTGCCTCTTAACACACGCCCAGTGTGAGACACCAGTCAGATATATTGAACATCCATATCTGCATCCGTCCACTCACACAAGCCAGGCCTCTCCAGAAAACATAACGGATATGCGGCCCGAAAAGGAAATCTATGCACACTTCAAACTATCTTAATCTCCGCTGACACGACGTCAATACATTTCAATACAGATTCATCAAACTCGCGTCGAGGGGGAAAATGGAAGTCTACTTGACAACAAGAGATATTATAGGAGATTTTTTTTTTCCTGGCATTTTTTTATTAAGGTCACAGCGTCACTTAGAATTCCATAGGCATGTCGAGTTTGTAGATACTTGATGAATCTTTAATCTCATGCCTGAGATGGATCTGATTGCAACAGCATATCGGGGGCAAGAGCTAAAAACATGAAATCATAAGATTAGTGTTTATCAGATATATGTGAATAAGGAGAGAGATGTTGCCTGAATGATAAATCCAATCCGTAACAGTAAAGCAGTAAACACTTTATTTTTTTGTATTACACCCTCTAGAAGCGAGGAAATAAAAATCGGCAATAATATCTGAATTATGTTATGAAGGGACACTCTTCCATTTACTATAAATATGATTACATTTTATGGTTCAGAACTAATAGCGTACACTATCAAATGAAACTTATTTGACTATAAACTCCCCAGTACAAAAAAAAGTTATTACTACAAAAAAGCACCATCCGATATACAGAGCCACTGTGGAAATTGGGTTGTATAATCACATCCCTCTTTGGGGGAAGACTTTTTGATGTTCAGCAAACAATTCAAAACACACACACACACACAAAAAATATGTCTGATTTTCATTTAAAAATTAGACACACAGATAAGTAATGTAATTACAACGCACGTCTGACAAGTCTTTTACATTTATACTCGTGTCCGGCCAGTGATTAATTCAAACTGTCACTGAATCTAATTTTATTCATGTCTTTTCTTTAAACGAGGTAAAATCTAATTATGTCCTAATGCATAACTTATTAAAGCCTGCCAATCCCATCCTCAGCCATAATACCCAGAATTCAGGCTGCCACACCGGGCTCCCACTAAACATGCAAACATATTCTTTTGCACCTTGCTGCTTCGTCTGGGAGAAAGTAGCCTCACAAATGAGGATCTCCTAAATAATTCTTCGATCAATTATTACTTATGCAGCAAGCAAATGCTTAATTCCCTTTGATGGGAGGGGAAAATCTCCAGGCATTAGGATTCTTATTTCTCGGGCGCAACACATGGCCGTGGAATCACAATGTGTTCCTGAAAAATCGGATTTCTGGATAGTGATTTTATTTTAGGTAGCATAAACTCAGATACTGGTCCCCAGGTAAATCTGTCGGCAGTGAGGGGGTATGAGAATACAAAATGAGTCAAAAAAAGAATCTTGAGAGAATCATTATGACTTTGATGGTTTGCAAAATCCTGTAATAATACCCCAGAGGCCTGAGTTGTGTTCCGCTCACTCCCTCACTACACGTGCAAAACATGTCCAAATCCTTTAGTCCAACATTCATTTTTAATCATTCAACTGGGATTTTTTAGAAAGAAATACAGAAAGTCTGCCAACTCACACTCCTGATAAAAAAAAAATGTAATCCAATGATCCTTATTTGTGAGATTAAAGACATTTCTTTAACGGAGTGACATTATGTTGAAGGGAATTTTGCCTTGAAGACATTTTCATTTTGAAGAGTCTCTTCTTTAAAAATCTGCAAAATGACATAAGCTCCGCTTTGGAATGAAAGCATGTTGGAGCAAAGCCCTATATTTGTTCCCAAAATATTTAAACCATCTTAACTCATCTTTGTTCACTTAGGTGGAGTCGACGATTGTGGAGAACTGTTTTTGTCACAATCACTTTTTTTTTTGTCAAAATCAGTGCATATCTTCTTAGAATCTGATACCTGTCCATACTGTGTGTGCATTTTTTTTTTAAATCCAGTGTTAATACACAACCTAGGCTCTGTAAACGGGAATATTTTTAGCTACCGTGACCCCTTTTGTTCCATACCTTTTTTTGGATACCAGTTTACAGAGCCTAGGCTGTGTATTAACACCAGATTTGTTTTCTTTTTCAGCGCACACACAGTATGGACAGGTATCAGGATCATGAGGAGATATTCACTGGTTTTGACAGGAAGTGATTTTGAAAACAAGCGTTTTCCAGAATCACTGACTCACTCCACCTTTAATGAACAACTAATAGAAGAA
The DNA here is from genome assembly GCF_949987685.1 of Ammodytes marinus. NCBI lineage: Eukaryota > Metazoa > Chordata > Actinopteri > Uranoscopiformes > Ammodytidae > Ammodytes > Ammodytes marinus. The sequence continues at coordinate 26,753,970 of NC_137214.1, read as the reverse complement.
GAAGAAAACACCATTGTAAAAAAAATTCAAAAAAATCCCCTTTTGTTGCATTCTCTTACCTGGTCTCTAGGGGGATGTTGCTGTTGAGCACCCAGCTGTTGTGCAGCTGTGCTTGGTCTGCGCTGCAGCCTGTGTCGGCCCCCTGTGCCCCCTGGCTGGCCTGGCAGCGTGTGGGCATGGTCTGTCTCTGCAGGCTGACCTGAGTGTAGGGCGCCGGCCGGGCACACGTACAGGAGTGAGGGGGAGGGGGTGGAGGGGGCAGCGGGCGAAATGTGAACTGACCACCGGGACTGCTGGGTAATTCTGTGTGGAGAAGAGAGAAAAGAGATAAGATAAGATTATTCATTGTCATTGGTCAATTTCAACTTTATTGTCATTTAGCATCAACATAGTTTACAGTGGACGCAATTCTGATTCGTACGGACCGAGGTGCATACAAATACAAGAAGAGAAAAGTCAAAGGTAATAGACAAGACAAGAAACAGTACAACTGAAACTGAAATTGGTGCAGGAAATAACATTGGAAGTTAAAGACAATAGTTACACAAAAACATGTATAAAATGGTAGTGCTGTTCAAATATATGACCATTTCACAGGAGTCTATTTGTGGCCCAGTGTACAGAACGTAACAACGAAATACAGGTTCACTCAAGGAGCAGATAATGAATAAATAATGCATTCATTCCATTCACTCATATTCACACTCTGTATCATACACTCATAGCCAACGTAGGCAGTTAAAAACAGGGTAAAGTGCTCATTGTAGGATAAAATTACTCATCAATACTAATGCATATAATGATAAAATTATCGCACGTTATAGCTGTAGTGTGTTTGGGGGGTTCGCTTTTAAGTTTAAAGTTCAGTATGATGATAAAAATGTATAGAAAATGTTTTCAAAAATGCTGTGGTGAGTATTTTGATGGACCTTGTAGCATTTTCCAGAAGGCAACAGCTGAACCAGGTGATGGGTTAGGGTGGAATGGGTCCACCCTGGGAGACTAGCAGGAGAGTAGGAGGGAGGGAATAAACATAGGCTTTTTATTAGGAGGGCAGTCATACTATAAATTACACATTAAAGTGGCATGTAAGTTGACAGTTTATTGTTATTACACTGATTGAGGGGCGTAAATCAGCTGGAAAACGGTCTGCCTTGTCCAGCGCTTTGCTTTCCCCTCTTCCCCTACCTGCTTTGATGCACTTCCAAACCGCCCCTATAAATAGGTTCTTGGCCGGCTGCAACATTGAGCAGTCTTTTAAAGAGCTAACAGCTCCGGCTTAATCTGCGCCCGCCAGCCCAAACTACCCATGTGATGTTTATTATGAGCTCTGTAGCGCGAAAGGGAATGAGCCAGCCAGCTGTAACTCCCTCACCCTGCTAACCTCAGGGTCTAGCCCGGGCTCTCTCAATCCATCATTTATCATTCTCTTTTCACTGTAACTCTGCCGCTGCCCATCCCTTCCTCCCCTGCAGCTCTCTCTCTCTCTCTCTCTCTCTCTCTCTCTCTCTCTCTCTCTCTCTCTTTGAATCTCTCTCTGTCTCTCTCTCTTTTCAGTCCGTCTTTTAAAGGCGAGCATACACTAATTGTGGTTTTGCCAAATGAAAAGTGTGTGCATATGTTTGTTTTATGTGTGAATGCGTTTCCAGAAGATGAAGCTGGTTGGCACGTATATCATATGTGTGTGTGTGTGTGTGTGTGTGTGTGTGTGTGTGTGTGTGTGTGTGTGTGTGTGTGTGTGTGTGTGTGTGTGTGTGTGTGTGTGTGTGTGTGTGTGTGTGTGTACTTCAAGCATCCTGGGACATTAGTTATCAGTGTTTAGGGGGACAGCGGCTGCCATATGGTTGCAGTACGGTTCTGCGAGCACAGAAAAATCCCCCGTCCCAAAAGACCAACTCTGTCCAGCTGTGTTGACAATGAATGTAACAGTAGCCTCAAAGCACGTTGTCGGGCACAAAGGAGACCTGAATCTGGTTGACAGACAATGTTTGGCCCACAACTCTATTTGCTGCCAAAATGTCAGCAGTAATTCACTATGTGGGGGGAAAAAAAGAGTCAAGCTGTTGAAATACAACAGTCCTCCCCTATTCAAGTGTAAGTATAACACAGTCGCATAAAAGAACAGATTTAGATGATTCTTGCCGGATGAAAAATGTAGAAAAAGCAAATAATTAAATGATCACGTTTCAGTGCTCTACAGTTTTCTATTGCCGACATAAAAACCTGGGATCTGCACTTCAGCTGCCATTATGTCGAAAATTGAGGCGACATTTCTCCCCAAAAAATATTGCAGGGAAACCGTTATGGACAGTAACAGTAAATCTGATGCACATGAACTTGACATTTGAAGAATTGTTCAAAATCGTACTGCTTTGATCTCTTCATGCCAAATTATTGTCAACATGTTAGCCTACATGCAATGTCATAATGTCATTACAACCAATGCTCATCGACGTACCACATAGCAGCACTAGAGTTTTAGGGCTCTCCCTTACATTTCCAAGATAAATATTGTTGTAGGAATCCTATGTGCAGGACATGGTGATATTAGCAAGATGCCATCTGTCCAGCTACAGTGGCATTTTGAGCATTGCAACCATAGCAGTTATAATGTGTTACATCCATTTGTGTGTTATATATCTGCACATTTGATATTATGCTTTCCAAAAGGACTACATAAATACTCTCACAGTATTTCAGAGAGTCTGAAACAAAAAAGAAAGGTTTTTTTTTCATCTTCCCAAAACACATTGCTACTTATTGATCTTCAAACACAGCTGAGTTTGTCTTTTGTTCACAGTTACAAAGCACGTGATAAACAATTTCTCTGCCTCTTCTGCTCACTGACACACAATGGAACTATCTCTCCCCTGTACTCATGACAAGCCACCATAACTCACATCACACATTTACTTCTTCACGGTCCCATGGAAACGTGCAGAGCGTGTTTTAACTAAACATTTTCCCTTCTGCCATTTTTGGCTTATTGCCGTGGGCCGTCTGTTATGTGATGTTTAGCTGTTGAATAACAAAAGCTGACATTGTGTGGTATATACTGTAGTTTGTGAATGCTCTTAACAAGTGGATATGTCATGTTTGCACAAAACACACACTTGCATGCATGCACGCATGCACGCACGCACGCACCCACACACACACACACACACACACACAAACACACACACACAAACACACACATATATGTAACATACACACAACTTGCTTGTTACTTGCTATCACCAAACTAAATCATTAGATGATGTGCAAATGTTCCTAAATTCACTCTATATGGAACTAGATGACGGGAAATGTATTTGTGTCATCACCTGGAGCTGCTGTTTAGTCTATTCTAATGGGGATGTGGAAAATGGAAGTTATTTTTGTCAGATACACCTTTGAGTATTAAAAAATGACATGCTCAGGGAAAACATACCGTAGAGCAGCAGCCCGCTGCATCGCGTGTGATTGTAATGCACCAGGAGTTTTAAAGTGGAGCTTCAGTTTTTTAGCAGTAGAACTGATTCATCACTAACTGGGGGTCCTTTGAGTCCAGACAGAAAATCCCTTGCTTCAAGGATTTTCCATAAGTAGCTGTTTTTTTTAGCATTTGTTACAAAAAATACACTGTATATTTCTTTAAAAGAAATTGCGTGCAGTGCATTCCCAGAGCTGGGCACTGAGTTGGCAAGTTGCACAAATGTTGAGCTTAAGGCACTTAGAATAAACTTTAGACTTGACTTGGATATGACTTTGTCTACTGCAGACTTGACTCACACTCTGCTACGCTATAATGACTTGAATAGAATAGGAAGCATTGTTAAAGCCACTGTGAACATTTCTGCCAAGGCTAAGCCTTTATTTCTACAACACTGTGAAAAGTTTCTCATAAATCTCAGTGTGAACTTGTCAGCCCACAGGTGTGTCACTGAATCAGAACACAGCATTGCAGACTGTTTGTAACACAAATGATAAGTGTCTCTAGCATTGTCTTGAGTCTTTAGGCTACGTCAAATAAGCTATTGTGTTGAGGTACTTCACTAAAAGTAAAAGTCCTGTATTGAATGACTAAATGTGTTATTAGAAAAACAATTCACAAGTCAAGTAGGCCTACTCAGTATCTTAAAAACGTTCAACTTTTCTATTTCCAAATTTGAGGAGCACTCCATCAATAGCATGTTGTACTTTCTTAAAGTTGGGGTATTAAAGCGACAGAGGCCGAGATTCCCTGATGTATAGTATGTGTGGGTGAGGCTTTAACAATTCTGGATCCTACACTTCCCATGATGCCATTCAACAGCATCAGAGAGCAGTAGTAGTATACATGATGAGCAAACTGATCTTGATGTTTGATAGGGCCGGGATGCTGGGGGAAAAAAAAGCCTAGCGCAAACAAAATAAAACCTGTATTTTTTCAACTGTAAATTCTATGGGATTGAATTTATCTGCGTTTATCTCAAGAGGAATACCCTTTGAATAGGATTCTAACGGATTAAGAGGAGTCACAGGCATCTTTGTGCATTCCAAACCTCGTGTTTGAGTTCAGTTGAGAAAAAAATGTTGCTCAGTGGTTCCTAAAAAAAGAAGAAAAAAAAATTACATATTTTTTCTGCCTTATACATCTGCAACGACTTGTAGCTACTTCACCTGCTACTTTTGCATTGGCCAGTCAAAAAGGAAAAAGGGTAAAGTGGACAGGCGGCAGGGAAAGAGAAAGGACATGGAGAGAGGGGCCAGAGGAGAATGTAATCTTGGTGAGTAGTGTGACACAGGGGCCCGGGCTGCCAGATGGCGCTTTAGAAGGCTTAGGCTATAAGGCAGTTTTTGGGTCTCTGCTAGCAAAAGATCCACAAACTGACTCGCGATTGCCTTTGTTCTCACACAAACGCACAAATGCCACGGAGACACTTGTTGACTCCACTCTCCCTCTGTCTCCCTCACGCAAAGTCTCATCGCACACGCTAGCTGGGATGTTGTGCAAATAGTTTATGTAACCCAAAAATAGGCTCGGCGAGATATACTGTAGAGAAGCAGGGGCTGTGTGATATTTGGCCACCAGTTCTGAAACATCAAGTCAACTCTATACTGGGGAGTTGATGGAGACACACTCACACACACACACACACACACACACACACACACACACACACACACACACACACACACACACACACACACACACACACACACACACACACACACACACACACACACACACACACACACATTTTGCAGCTGTAGATGAAAGTTGTGACAATGTAGAAGGTTGTTTATCCTGGTGTTCCTCTGGGTCCCCAAAGAAGACACGTTTGAAAAGTAATTCATGAGATATTTTCCTGGTATAATCAGCTCTTGGTTACATAAGGGAGGTTTGAGGCAAAGGATTTTAAATCCAGCGGAAGGGGGGACGGAGGGGGGGATCTGCAGCAGATTTACTGGGAAAGAAATGTAACAGGTAGCAGGTATTTGGGCCAGGTATTAAAAATGCATCAACTGTAGCTGAGATGGACCGAGAATAGCACAGACATTAAGTATTTATGACAGTGTTGGCATTTAAAGCCATGTCATACTAATGTAATCAGAGCGGAGCATGAGTTAAAAAAAATAATACACACACACAGTAGTGGTCGACTGTGTGTGTGTGTGTGTGTGTGTGTGTGTGTGTGTGTGTGTGTGTGTGTGTGTGTGTGTAATGAGTTAGCTGTCATGATGTTTGAAGTTCTCCTTTGGAGGGGGGAATTAACAAGCGTGTTTTAAAACGGTTGAACGAAAAAACGCGCTCAAAATAATCTTGTTCTACTCAGGGTCTAGTCTTGTCTGACAAGATGTTCAGCGCTACCTGTACATGGTGTTTTTCTAACCGGGGCTGTTGAAAGATTAAGAGGCTATACTGAGAATAAAAAATAAATAAATGAAATGGGGGCAATTTCAGCAATCATGGACAATGAGCGACTGTGTGGGAAATTATTTAGGGCCTTTATTTGTCTCATCAAAAGCAGCAGTCTGCGCTTCTGTTCCTTCATCCACTGGCTCTAATAACTGTTTTTAGTAGCTTTTTTTTTTACACACAATTGGAGTGCGGCTGTAATTTTACCATTTTATTATATTATGCCCTAAACTGTATATTATTCTGGTTGAGGGTTTTGCTATTTTTTTCTCCATGTCAAAAAAGGAAGGGTACAACAGAAATGAAAACAACTTAATAATGTTCTGTGTTGGCTGTCTTTTTCATATACAATTAAATATAAGATTCAGGCCTTGTCCCCTCACTCTATCGATTTTTTTTTTAAATAGTCCCTTAAGTGTGGCAGCTGCAACCGCATAATGCATAGCTTCTTTAATAAGGACAGACTTTCAAGTTTAGTGTGTAGCCGAGCATAAAAAACATAAGCCACAATAATATTTAAACAGCATTCCTCTTCTTCTTTTTTCACTATCTTTGTTTGCTCGCCCAACTTCTTTCTCTCTCCCTCTCTCTTTCTACATTATTGTGCCCGGCGCTCTAGTGCGAGAGTTAATTCAAATTATTACAGGGAAGCGGTGTCTAAAAATCCATAGAGCCTGACCTCAACAATAGCCAACCTGGCTTGTCTAACAGAGTAAATGCAATCGTTTTTTTTTTAGAGAACATTAAACACTATTATTGTTGGATCGAGCCCAACGAAAAAAAAAAAAAAAAAAAAAACATCATCCAGCCAACCAGCCCCGCCCCACTCTAAAAATAAAGAGCTTCATAATTTCCCCCAGGATAGCTTTCCATCTATCTTGCTCCTTAATTGACTTGCATTACATTGCCACAAAGTTTATTTCCAATGCTGCTGCTGCTGCTGCTGTGCTTCGGTTGAAATAAATAATTAACCTCATAAAAAGGTCAGACAACTGAAATTAGAAAACCCACATTTTTTTTTTATTCTATCTAACTAAGTATCTTCTTTTTGTTGTTGTTGCAATTATGATATGTGATCCCCATCCTGCCCCATCTGACCATCTGACACTATGTAATAATGTCTTTGTCATGACTGAGTTCCTAACCGGAGATAACGCATTATCTCATCAGACTAGACATATTAAAAAGTTCCAGCATGACTCCGTTTCATTGGTCGGCCGCTGATTAAAGTTAGTGTGAAGGATGGTGATATTGATAATAACCACATTGAACGTATGATAAGGGGGCTTATAAGATTGCTAATGATCTTGGGCGAGGATGACTGTGGTGAAGATAGCTTTAACTGATAATAACGGGGCTGCGGCGGTGCTGGTGAAAATAACAAAGATAATGGTGATGGCGTTCGACAATAACAGCGGCGATGGAGGCAAAAAAAAACACAAAAAAAAAGCACTGATAATTACGTTGATGACAGTGCGGGAGCTCCGAGACGGCAATTAGAATAAAAAACAGTCATTGATTCATCTCTGCTGCAGACGCGCTGGATAAACGCTGGGATCTCCATTTAACAAAGTGACACAATCACGTTGTCCAATTAAAAGCTGAGAAAAAAAAACAAATGAAGAAAAAGCAGAGTGCTCTAAGATTCTTTTACCCCTCTCTCTCTCTCAAACACACTGAACCCAGTCGATTTCCATACACAGAGCCTGATAATTAGCAGCCATGCATCATCTGATGTTTTTCATACCGGAGGACTAACTCAACGTGTGTGCAGTTGTTTGTGCGTGCGTGTGCGTGTGTGTGTGTGTGTGTGTGCACGCGTGCGCGCGCGTGTGTGTGTGTGTGTGTGTGTGTGTGTGTGCGTGCGTGCATGAGTCTATGCAAGGCAAGTATATCCACGTGCATATTTCTGTGTAATTGCTTGTTTGTAACCCCATCTTCAAAAACAACTCTGCAGACGCTTCCACAATCATGTTTAGGCTGCAGGTGATTCTCAAAGTTGCATTTCCCCCGAGAGGGCGTCAAAGCTCCTGAGTGTACAGCTCCTCTCTGCTCTACAGCAAAGGGGCTTACCATCACTCAAACACTTCACTGCAGGGGCCCGCGCGCTCAAATTACACTTTCAGAAGAAGAGCATCCTCCTCCTTCAGTTTTGTGCTATTTAAATGATGGCTTCTAAAACTTGTAATTAATCAGCCGATGTTTTTTTTTTCCCGCAGACATGATATTACCCCACCACCAAACTTTCTGTTGATCCTAATGAGTGTTGTCTGCAGAGCTGCGGAGGCCAGTGTAGGTTTGGCTGGATGTAGTACAGGGCGGAACAGCAGCTAGCTGAGCTCAGCGCATCTCTCCAGAGGCACACACCAGTGTCCTGATCTCTTCCTGACCTTGTCATTGCTGCAGGGTGTCCGGTCATTGCCACCTGCTATCGACCCGGTGCAGGTGTGTGTCTGTTTGTGTGTGTGTGTGTGTGTGTGTGTGTGTGTGTGTGTGTGTGTGTGTGTGTGTGTGCAATGGTGCATGTCATGCGTTCATGTGTGTGAATGCAAGCGTTCATAAGTACATGGGCGTAGGTTTGGTTGCAACATGGAGCGGGGTGTGGGGGTGGGGGGGGGCATATTAAGCGTCAACAATGCATGTCCTGCATTCTGGTGATTGTATGCCTTTTCTGCATCAATTTACGTTAAAATAGTCTATATTTATGTAAAGGAAAAGACAGGATTTGTACGCTGGGAGGCATGGTTGTGATGACATGGTCCACTTTAAGGGTGTCTGAAATCGTTGGGTAATATATAGTTACAAATAAGAAGGATTTATAAATGTGTTTGACCCCCCTGAACGTTTTTGACAAATATACGTCTTCTAAAATTTCCCCTTGAAATCTCCTCCTTCGCTTAAGTATGCACACGGCAGACAGACAGATCATTGAGGCCAATGCTCAGTAGTAGTGGCGTAATGTCATGTGAGTTATTAGCCCGGCTGGAGAATTTGCATCACCAGGAAAGAGGGCGTGACAAGGTGTTTGAGACTCAGGAGGTGAACCGCCACAAAGGCCATTACAGTGATTAGTGCGCACATTCATCTTTTACAAGCCTCGTGATTCTCTTTCTCTCTCCTTTATTTCTTCCTATAACATGAACACACACACACACACACACACACGCACACACACACACACACACACACACACACACAAAGCAAGTACCGCCAGCCCATAACAATTCAGACGAGAACACACACGTGGAGGAGTATGGGGGAGTTTCGCTTGCACACACACATGCATATACACTATATATCCTCATTCTCTGACAATAAAACAGGAGAAAATGCCTGGGCTTGACAGCAAACAAAACCGACATGAAGAAATTCCTGGCACACTAAAGAGAGAGTAGTATCAAAGCTACAAGAATGCATCACCAGCAGACCCATGTTTTCACTGAGAGAGAGAGAGAGAGAGAGAGAGAGAGCGAGAGAGAGAGAGACAGAGAGAGAGAGAGAGTATGCGCAGTGTTGTAGCAGACCTGAGCTGCTGGTAATTAGAATGGGCTCTGAGGAGAGACAGGCAGTGGAATGAATGCAAATGAATTCACTGGCTCCGGCGCTGGGCTCCACCACCAACACCTCACTTTTCATATAAGCTACTGGCACAAACAGAGCAGAGCAGAGCAGAGCAGGGGCTACACAGTAAACACTGAGTGACATGACCAAAGAAGACACACACACACACACACACACACACACGCGCGCCAACATGCCACACATATACACAGCACACAACACACACACATGCATACAACACATGTACGTCGTCGGCGAGTGTGGAAATGCAATCTGGAGGTCTGAAACAAACATGAAACTCACAGTGCACAAGGAAGTGCACACAAACACGAACACACACACACACACACACACACACACACACACACACACACACACACACACACACACACACATTACCCTAAAATCCCTGCAAATGCCACAGCGTTGCTAGTGCAAAGAGAAGAAGGGGGTGTGAGAGTGAACGCTTGTTCCCAGCAAAAAAACATTCCACAGCGTGTCCCACAGCGGAATAAACAAACCCTTCTTAATTGGTGTCGATTTAGAATGAAGTGATGATTCATCATGCAGAACTCCACCGTGGAGTATTGGAAACCCAATCATTTCTAATCCATATGACCTTGACAGAGGGCCAGAGTGAGTGAGACTCTAAACTCCGCGTGCATTGTCCTGACAGACAAAGTCAAAGCGTGTGTAACTGACTTTTACAACTCGTTGGAAGTGTAATCCACCAAAGTCAGATCACTTCACTGATTACTCCATCTCGAAGGCTAGCAGGCGAATCTTTATGAAGCACTCAATTCTCCGCAGCAATCATAAATCAGGCCTATACTATAAGCTCTCCTGTCTCCATGATGGCACACCAGAGACACTATTTCCATAGCACGCCGCTCCAGTCAATAATTCCTATTCCCATTACATCTAACCAGCGCATGCTCTTGACTTAAAGGAAGAAGTAACGCTTGCTTGCCGGGTTTGCTACCTCAGCTCACCTTCCAGATCCCCCGTGGCTTAGCATGTGAAACTTTGATCAGCAAACTCTGTGGCTCTTCTTTCTCCCAAGGAGAAGCAGGTCGTCTGTGAAGGGGGGGTCCCGCTCTTTGCTAGCTAGTGCCTGTAAATGAGTTCTAATTAACACATCTTCCCTTCCTATCTTAACCAGGCATCTGGGGCCAACTAGGCTCCTTATTACAGAGTAGATTATGCATGTAATGCTTCCTCCGAGATTACAGTATGGAAAGCATTCGGAGAGGCATACATATATATGTATCTATATAGACGCGTTATGTTCATAGGACAGGATTGTGTGAATATGGGTGAAGACGGTGGGGGGAATATAGCAGAAAAAAGGATGAGGTGCTGCAATTGGTATTCCAAACTGGAACATATACAATAGATGGTGGAGGGAGATAGAGGTACAGCGGAATGCGCAAAGGGGGGGGGGGGGAGTGGAGGGCTGAGAGAGGAAATAGACTTCAGTGTCTTTTTCGGCACCACCTGCTGCAGACTGGAGCGGCAGCCATCTTGCGGTCAATGAGGTGAGCGTGGCCGACGGCCCCGGGTCAGCGTTAACACGGACCAATGACACGTCGGCACTTGCCCTCTATTGGCGACAACACCTTGCCGCTCCGCTCCACTGACCGCACCTATCACACCCATCACCACGCGCACACATGCATACACTTTTGCACTCTCATTATGTGTCTATTTTTCCACACACACACACACACACACACACACACACACACAAGGGGGCACACACACACACATGCGCACGCACACACACCATGGGGAAGCTTAACAAATGTGGGAACAGATGCCCCACATCAGACTGCAGTTGCCCTCTGCTCCCTGCGTGCCTCCAGAGAGACAGAGGTGTAGCGTTAACAAAGATAAAACACTGCAGTCCTCCTCTGCTGTCTAAAACAAACACTCACACAAACACACACACACACAAACACACAAACACACACACACACACAAACACACACACACACACACACACACACACACACACACACTTGAGTAATGTCTTAATACTATTATGAAAGAAGAAATGTTATGAAAGCAAAATTGACCATGAGTATGACAATGTGGTTTTGCCTGAAGTCACTCACCTTAAATTAATAATATGGTGCAAATATACGTATGTGTATAACTATTCACAATCTTCCTTTAAAGCATGTGTTGAAATGCCCCATTTAATATTGAGATAGCTGAACGATAACTACAGATCCCAAATGATGTGTGGAATTAATCAACACATCAATACAGACTTAAAAAAATGGATCAGCGTATAAGCACAGTGTTACTTAGAAACTAAATACAATTACATTTCATAAGTCCTGTCTTATAGATTATGGGACTACAAGCCTTTGTGTGCACTGGTGGAAAAGTAACAGACAGCAGCAGTCAACCCAAGGATGTAGCACAGGCATTAGCAGCTACTTACAGTAAGTACGTCAGTATCCTCACCCTACAATCCCTAAGGTAATAACTAAAGCATAGTATTATATAATATATCAATTTAGATGCATGGCATTGATCTGGAAACCTTGGTAAATACCACACGAAGATTTATTTGTTTACAGCGTTTAAAATATATATATGCCATGTAAGTAAGTGTGGCATTATACACAATTTCTAATTCTGGTATATGAAATGAATAAGAAGGAAGTATTGATCCTTTTTTTATTTAGTGGTTCAAAATGAACACCTTATCAAATCCACCAGTCCTGAGCCAGATCAATAATAAATCACGGGCTGCATTGAATCCTATCGAATTAGCTTTGCATCACTGTGTTGTACCTTTTAAATGTATCCGCATCATTTTTGTGTCAGACAAACCGCCTGCTATCGAGAGAGACACCTTGAAGGAAAGGTGTGTTTTCTGCTTCAGTAGAATGAGAAGAAGACGGTCAATAAACGTCTGCTTTTCCTCTTCACCTATCAGAGACGCTGCTTGAGCTCTCAGGGCAATGGCAGCCACGAAGAACGGGAAAAAAATCATGTCCCCAAAAGACAGAATAAAGAGCTGGTTGGAAGTGTTTTGTTTTGTTATTTTTGAAGGAGGAGGTTGAGGTGATGGGAGGGGTGAGAACGTACTAAGCATCAAGCATGTCCTAAGGGCTCTGAATGCATCTCTACACTTTTATACTGATATGGACATTAAATCAAAGGTCCAAAATGTACATGTAGTAGTTTATTTTACAACCTTGTCTCTGTATATTTCTGCTATAAAACCTCAACATTATTTTTTTTTCAAATATAAGTAATCAAACGGAACATTTTCATGATTACATCTATAAATTAAAATGTTTACCCTTTTGCCTTACCTGCAGTGTCTCCCCTTAAATAAAGCTCCATAAGTATGCATGTGTTGATACTCTAGGAGGTTAGCCAATGTTTGAAAAGTCTGTGACCTTTAAGGAATTCTATATATAGAGTGCCGTCCATTGAAGAACACTGGATGGCCGCAGGGTCGGGCTTGGAGATCAGGTTAAATAAACATCAGTGGAAAAAAGACGCACATACACACACACACACACACACACACACACACAAACAAACAAACACATGAGGTCATGGGGTTGATGGTTTTTGGCCACGTATATTAAGCCCAAGCTTTTCATCAGATCGTTGGCCGGATAAGACATGTAATCACTTAGCCGTGCAGACACATGGCAGAAGGGGGACAAAGGCACGAGGATATTGAGATAGATCAAGGGGGGTTTAGGGTTGACACTTTCACTGTTGATCTGCCCGACATCAATCTCTCATCCCTCATGGTGCCCACTCTGTATCTGACACGGCCTGGATATCCCCTAGCTCTTTTCCTTGAATGACAAGATTAAAGATCCGTCAGCGACATAAAGACGGAACACTTTGGCTTGACAAGATGGCCGTATAGCGCGCCACTGACCAATGATCCCATGGCTAGGGCTATAAGGTCTCATTCTGAATAACTCCCAACTCTGCAAAGCTGTCAAGAATATGCAGACGCGTCTCAATGTTGTATATGCAAATTCATGATTGGATCCATGCATAGCAATCTCAATTTTTTTGGGAGATCAGGTCAATACCTTATTACACAGAGACCTGCTAAGTGTGCACTTTAACATAAGCAGGTAGAGGGATGTTTAGATAGCCATTAGCTAACAACACTTCATGACTATTATGCACACTTTCCAGCTACTTATAGCTATTAGGGGCCTATTAACACCGGAGTATAATCATGTGGAATGATGTGCGAAAGGAGCCTAATCTAACAGTAAGTACAGAGAAAATTAAAATCCATCTCTTGAAGATGATGACTATTCCCAGCACAAAGTAGAGCGCAGGGCTCTGCACAGGTGTGTACACAAAACACACACACATTTTTTTGTGTGTGTTTTGTGTACACAAAAGGCCTTACGAATCTCAATGTTAAATGCACAGAAGCACACAGTATCACTTACGCTGAATGAATATACAACTGCTGGAACGGCCACAAAAACAAACAACCCACGGCCGGGAGAGACATAAAAAGCCTATACGTGTACGCATCAACCCTCATTTTTGTTCCGAACACCAACATTGAATTGTATGACACCGCTGCCCCAAATGCTTCACCCATCTTCACTCTGTCTTCAACTGTGACTAAGAGGGCCACTAACCCCTGACACAGTGACATAATAAAAAAAACAACAACCAGAAAAGACTGCTCGCGACCCCTTCTAAAAGGGTCAGTTGCTTCGAGCTATAACATTTTTTAAAAGGCATAAGATAATTTTCTGCCCAAGCCTATGATCGCGGAAGACAGCGACAAATGGGAGAGAGGGAGGGGGGTAGCTGAAGACAGGAGGACCCCCAGCCCCTTAATGTAGTTTGTAATTGTAAGTGTTGGTCTTTAATAAAAGCCCAGCGTATTTGGTCAGGCAAATAGACTGGGCTCTCTAAATCCTGCCTGCCATGCATTATTCAACAGCCATTAGCTATCTGGCTCATCTAAGGAAGGGGCTTTATGAGGCCCATCATCTAGGCCATGGGACCCGGGCTATAGGCACACCACCAGCCCCCAGAGGTGTGTGAGGAGGGGATTATGGGTAGATAGAGAGAGAGAGAGAGAGAGAGAGACAGAGAGAGAGAGAGAGAGAGAGAGAGAGAGAGAGAGAAAGGAAAGAGATGCAAATACAGGTACGGGGAGGGAGAAGAATGGGAGTTGGTTAAAGAGGATTCCGGAGGGCTACGAAATCAAAGCGGAAAGCTGACGAAAGATGGGCGTGATGTGGCGTAGGGCGAGGGCCTGTGATATGGAAATGACTCCTGGGGAGATGAAGAAATGGCTGGATGAAAGCCAGAGGTCATATGCTCGACAAATAGAGGAAGGAAAAAAAATGGGGGGGGGAAGATGTTGATTCAATGGAAATGAGAGGGGAAGTGACCGAATAAGGAAATAGCTTGGAAGTAGAAGGTGTACTGTGTACGTCCGTCCGAGGTAAGCCTAAGGTCAGAGATATGGGCTGGAGAAAGTCACGGAGAATGAAAGAAAGGTGCCAGGCAGGAGTGGCATTTTACTGTTGGGCCAGGGAACCTAAATGTCAGATGCTTCCTTTCCTCTTCTCTTCTCTCAACCTTTTCTTCTTTCAATTCCCCTCACCGCCTCCCTCGCTTCCACTCCACCTCCTGCTGCCCTTCTCAATCTGCCCACATCTCCCAAGTGTCTCTCTCTCTCTCTCTCTCTCTCTCTCTCTCTCTCTCGATCTCTCTCTATCTCTCCACATGTGTCTCTCCCCAGAGTAGCACCAGTGGCAATTTTGTTTCAGATATAGGGCCGCGAAACACATGGTTTATACTGTTGATGCAGTGTTCCTTTTGCTGCTCAGTTATCGCTGTATAGCCAACAGGAATGGCTGCCAAGACCAGGACGCGTATGTACTGTATTTGCGTGTGTGCGTGTGACTGTGTACATGTGTGTGTGTGTGTGTGTGTGTGTGTGTGTGTGTGTGTGTGTGTGTGTGTGTGTGTGTGTGTGTGTGTGTACATGGGTGTGTATGGGTACATGGGTGTGGGCGGTAGAAAGGGCGCTGTTTTTCTTGAGTGCATGTAAACGTCTGGGTAATGGGTGTTTAGTGGGCCTGCCAGACATGTCCCAGCCACTGCTCTTCTCTTTCCAGACTACACCAGGTTCTCCTGACCCTCTGCGGCAGCCCAAGGACACACTCCTGTCTCTCTAATTAAAACACAACCATGACACACACACAAACACACTCACACGCACGCACACAAACACACACACACACACAAAGCTAGCACGCAGCGCACACACACACACCCTGCAGGTCTGCGGCTTAAAATAACCTTAAAAGGGAACAAGCAGAGCCATCATCCCCTGCACTCAACACCTCTTCAAAATCCACTCAGTTTTTTTTTTCTCAGCAGGCAGCTCCCAGGCAAGACTTGTGCAGGAAGAAGATTCACGAACGACAACAAACTGCATCTTCAAATGCAAACGCTTGTTTATTATTAGGAGCTGCATTCATTACTTCAACAATGGCACCGCTGCACCGTCTCTGGGCTTGGGAATAATTGTCTGCTAAACTATGTGCAACTTTCCAATTTTTTTTTTAAATAAGTAAATGGTAAAGGGTGACAGTGGTTTCATTAGAAGTTATTTCACAAGCAGAATGTAAAGTGTCTAAAAAAATAAAATATTCGGCATATGTAGTAATAGAAATGCTCTAAATTACAAAATGTGTTGTGGACAATTGTGTCAGTTATCTACACAATATTTTCTATTTTTTTTTACTCAAACATATACCTAGTATACATCTAGTAAAAAGACACTGATCATTTGGAATTGTCTCAGATTTTTTTTTCCAGAGCTGCATATGAGTCCAATCATATGAAGTTTCTTAACGGATAGCCCCCTGAGATGAACCATATCATTTTCAATAGGGTCCAATATTTAAGATAATATAACTGACAGTGTGGCAATTACTATTATTATAATGATAATGAATAACAATTTAATTGGTTATTTTGCCTCTGGGATTCATTAAGAGAGACTCTGAATTGTCCTTAAATCAGCTTCTCTAAATTAATTAATATGCTCTAAATTAATTATTGTTGGTGGGTAATTTTGGAAAAAACGTTGTCAGTTGTCTATAGAACAAATATAAATGTTCATTTCAACCAAACACATGGCTATTAATAGTAACACCAGAGACACTAATCATTTGGAGTGTTCTCTTTTTTCCAACGTCCTACATTTTTAGATCGCTAGGTATATTTGCCATATTTTGCTCCACCATACTTTGAGAATCATCATTGTTTACCCATTTCAACTCTCTCTTAGCATAGCAAGCATATCTGAGCAGATTCTCTTCCTGTCGTCAGCATACAACATTAACATTTTTGCAGTGCGTCTTCTCAATGCTACGGTAGGGTAGAGTATGTGTCCTATTTAAGGAACATACATTTCTCTTAGCCATGTGACCTCATTGTGTTATGTTTAAAGCTCAGAGAAAGGCAACTAAGACGTGTGGACATTCTACAACACACGTGACTTGAAAACATCGAGACAGCCTCTTCGCTTCATGTCAAACATAGCATGTAACGTAGCAATTTAGCATTGTTTACTTCCTCGTTAGGCGCATGAGAGAGCCCGATGCAAGTAATCCCAGGGAGGCAGTGCTGTCCTGTCACCGTGGGTTACCAATGCAACATGGCTTAATGGAACTGTCTGTCAGAAGGCTGAACACATCGCCTGTCAACCACCCAACAAGCAGAGGTATAGCATACACAAATACTGTACACATTCACAAATACAATGTCAAGAACTCTCCCCTCTCTCTCTCTCTCTCTCTCTCTCTCTCTGTACTGCTCTATTGGTCTATCTCTCTCAAACATACACACACACACACACACACACACACACACACACACACACACACACACACACACACATACACACACACACACACACACACACATGTCCAAAAAAAGGTTTTCCTGGCAAGAGCTAAGACAGGCAGAGGAGATGAACACAGAAGCGCTAGTAGAAGCGCACGTACAGTGGGAAAATCAGCGGTTCTAAACAAACACACACATCAGCGGCAGCCCCCCCACCAAGAGAGGATCAGTGCAAAGAATACTCGCTCGCTGCATCAAACGGTGCAGGTGTTCTCAGAGCAGCTTTCTGCAGCGCCAAACAATGTACCACTGTCATCTCTACACCACTTGCAGCAGGAGGAGAAAACAAAGTAAATCAACCCCACACAAATGTAATGAATGGTTCACAGAGTATTTAGCAGATTATACGGAAGGGAAACTCTGCTGCATGGTGTTGGGGGCCCAAATCCAAAGCTCATTACACTGTGGCACTTGCATTAGGAGAAGCAGCTCACACAAGCAAGCCATATCCCCCCCCCCCCCCACCCAGCTCAAGGCCTGATTTATCCAGCCCCTGTGCTATACTCCTATACTACCATGTGAATGAGGTACAGAGCAATCACATCAGCCAAAGAATCGGGCATCTGCTATAAAACCCCTTTTTTTCTCTCTCTCTCTCTCTCTCTCTCTCTCTCTCTCTCTCTCTCTCTCTCTCTCTCTCTCTCTCTCTCTATTGTGTATTTCCACTGTCATCCCAAACCGGCGGAGAACAGAGAACTCTGATTAGCATCAAAGCGTTTGATTGCCCCCACTCAACAATCAGCGATGCTCTCCTGTATGATGCCTGCTGTGATGCATAACAGTGTGTGTGTGTGTGTGTGTGTATGTGTGTGTGTGTGTGTGTGTATATTGGTGTGTGTGTGTGTGTGTGTGTGTTTGTGCATATCAGTGTGTGTGTGTGTGTGTGTGTGTGTGTGTGTGTGTGCATATTGGTGTGTATGTGTGTAAAACTGGCTGTATAGAGGAAAAATCATACAAAAAGGTTTGTCGAAAAGTTACTCCTGTGTATGTTAGAACATAATGATTATGCTTGTGTGAGGCCCTCATGTTTCCAGATTAACCCTAAATGCCTTTTCTATGCCTCTGTGTCCCACATTTTGATGTCCCACAGACACACACACTGTAGCACAATCCACTCGGATCATTCACTCTGAAAATAGGCCCACTTTCTTTAAAGATACCCCCCCTCTCTCTCTGTTGCTAAATATGATTAGCAGCAGAGGACATTGTAGCTCTCTCCACAGCTAATACATTTAGTATGGATTGTCTGAGGGGGTAAGGATACAAGCTAGCAGGAGGGATCAATATTCTAAGTCAGAGTCTGTCTGGAGTAGAGGAACCATGCTGGGAGATGGTTAACTGCTCTCAAAGCTGCAAATGCTTGTCTGGGTCTAGAAGCACCCAATGCCAGGAATCCCCCCCACCCACCCACCCCAATATTGAGCAATGAGCACTGCTTCAAAAGGTAAGGCTTAATGCTCATGCTGTGCGAGGGGTTAACTTTGAATGTCTGCATCAGGCGAGAAGCTTGTTGGAAGATTTGTTTGGCGGATATCTCTAAGGAAGGGAGATTATATAAGACCAAATCTGGATGATTCCGTATAGTCTATAGTAGCACCACTTAAGACCAAAGCTCCTTGGGGGGAGGGGGGGAGGGAGGCTCGCTGCTTCCATAGGGATGGTGTCAAAGTGCTGCTCTAAATAGAGAATATGGGAGTCCCCTTTGAGATAGAGAGAGGGAAAAAAAGGACCCAGATTTAAGTGGCTTCATTTGCATGCGCGAATCCCTCACTTAAGCCTGTTTGGAATCACACACACACACGAGCGGGCGGGCGCTGAAACACAAACGGACATGCGCACACTGTCGCACACAAGTCCCAAGCACACACACACACACACACATACACACACACACACACACACACACACACACACACACACACACACACACACACACACACACACACACACACACACACACACACTTAGTACACACACACTTAGCACGGACACATTTTCCCTCCTAGAGTCAGAGGACATTAGCACTGCATCTATTTCTGGAGGCCCATTAAGGCCGTAAAACATTTAAGATCCACACCGAGTGATTCAGACTGTCAGAATGACCTGTTCTTCCCCCATTTCTCCTGCTCCTGGAGAAAAAAAAGCTGACACGAAGCTTGTGACAGAAACATGTATTTGGTGCCGTTCAGGATTCGGCTGAGTGGGCTGGCACGCCTGTCTGGATGGGTGGGGGGGGCGGGGGGGGGGCTGAGAAGAGTTAGGTGGTGGGGTGGAGGGGGGGGAGGGGCAGTCGTTTGCCCGCCAAATGGGTCCATTTTGCTGAAATGTGAAGCCTGCACTTTCCTGACACGCTATAATAAATCTATCAATTGTGTGTGTGTGTGTGTGTGTGTGTGTGTGTGTGTGTGTGTGTGTGTGTGTGTGTGTGTGTGTGTGTGTGATGGGTGTGAGTAGCATGCATGGAGGGGAAATTGGTGGCATCTAAACAGGAAATATCCCCTTCCTTTCCCCGGCTATAGATGTGACAGTCACAGTGACGGCTAACAGCTCGGCTCACAGTAACACAAGGTGGCATATGCCTTATAATGGAAATGCATTGTACCAATGAGGGACTAACATACACTCACACAGGCACACATGTATCCACACACACACATACACAAACACACACACATAAGCTAATGTGGGATGAGTAGACAACCTCGTCTAGTTCCCATCT
Organism: Ammodytes marinus; assembly: GCF_949987685.1. Lineage (NCBI taxonomy): Eukaryota > Metazoa > Chordata > Actinopteri > Uranoscopiformes > Ammodytidae > Ammodytes > Ammodytes marinus. The sequence continues at coordinate 26,733,853 of NC_137214.1, read as the reverse complement.
CAAATCTATACATACATTTATCAGTTGCTGTCCGGTGAGGACTAAATCCATGAATGCAGCATTGCTAAGCTACTGTAATGTGAAATGACAGGCTTCTAGGAAGCTCTTAGAAACCGAACAGGAGAAATGTACAATGCTAGTAGAACGTTAGCTTGGCTATACAGTATTTATAGTTATTTTTTGAACAGCTCCCCTAGTGTGCTTCATCCAGAGGTTATTGTGGGCTGAATCCTTAAGTTTCAACTATAGCCAAAAAAAGAAGTACTACTACAAAGAGAAACAATTTATATTGCTTTGTCTTTTTTGTCAACATTTATCCAATATGTTCTCCTTTAAGTACTCCTCATCTTTCACAGAAACCAATGTCCTACTTACACCTTTATGAGAAAAAATTCAAAAACCTTAGAGATAAAAAAGTTCATAGAGTTCATGGAATGAGTAATGTTGGTGAAAGATATCATTATCTGTAATGAGGTGTAAGGTCTTTTTTATTTCTGTAAAGGCCATTTACATGATGGATAGTATGATATAAAATGGCCATGATAGTGCAATCAAAGCACAGCTTTAAAAAATGGCTTTACCTCTCTCAGTGTGTTTTTCTTTAATAGTAAAACATATACCTGTACCTGTAGAATATGTTTTACACTGGCCAGAATAACTTCAAACATACATACTCCAATGAAAGTTTACATTATTCATTTCTGATTATGATGGAAATACAACATTGCCGTATATACCTCATTAATGTGAGGTGAAAATTATACAAAATACATAAAACAATAAATACAAGGACCTGTGCACCTATATATGTTATTTTGGACTGCTGAAGATGTTTGAATTTCTTAGCTTTGGAAAATGTGTAAACATTGGACCATTTTTTAGAACCTTTGAGTTTTCTTAGTTGATCTAAAATATGGAATATCAATGTTACAAATGTATAAAACATTAATAACAAAATAAATACATCAAGATCATACATGTATTGCTTAAGGCAGAACTGTGGCTGTAGCATGTTCCTGACATGCTCCATTGGTGAACATATTGTTTTAGGATTTATAGCAGCATTAAGAATCTAATAATGAAAACAATGAAGCTGTTGGTAATGCTTGGTTTGGCTGAACCAAAAGCCCTTTTGTACACGTTTTTCCATTCTGTCAAGCTCAATTATTAACTATCTCCAGGCAGGACTTGTAGTGTAAAGCCTTTATTGTTGAAGCTATGGTGTTTACCTAGTATAGAACATCCTGTTGTTACTTTCTTTGGTCAACATTGACCCAAGCCTTGTCTTTTTTTCTTCCTCATATCTTTCCAAAACTTCTCTCTCTCTCTCTCTCTCTCTCTCTCTCTCTCTCTCTCTCTCAAAAAGAAAAGCTTTCAATACTTCCCGAGCGATTGAAATAAACTTTTCCAAAAAAACATGTCAGGAAAAAAAACTGAGAAAGAATTCAGTCTGACTTGTACCCCCTACATGTCAGTACTAAATCCCACAGTTGACTTGGGGAGAGAGTGGATCAGCCTTGTGCTTCTCAGTGCTGTTACACTTTTAATTAGGGCAGCAACAATACCACCCCCTCTGGACCCCACCATACAGGTAAGCCAGTAAAAGTTGCTGACAAGAACACACGATCGCACACTAGCTTTCTCACTGACAAACTATGTCAATTATGTTCGATGGTGTGTTCAGCCCAGGCCAGAAGAACTACAGCTGTATCTATCTACGCTGGAAGAGTACTGACAAACCTTTAATTTAGGTGGAAATGCTCACTATCAGACACTTTTTTTTATAGTGAAGCATGGGGTATCAAGTCTCATGAGTGCCCATTATGATACACCTGTGAAAAATGCTTTTTGGTTCAAACAAGAACCCCTACTGTGTGTGTTTACAGGTGTGTGTGTGTGTGTGTGTGTGTGTGTGTGTGCAGAAAACACATTTATTCTCAGAGGATAATGAAGTATGTGTCTCCACGTTACTGAGTTGCAGAGCTGTGTACTGCCTTTGCCAGCCCCACTCTACCCATTTCAAGTTCCAATGGACAAATGGATTTTGCTAGCATCTCATTATAAATGTGGCAATTGAGGAGATGTGAACACGGGGATATATTGTTTTGGACAGATTAGGAGCTTTGAGTGGGGAGTAAAGGAACATTTTGTCAGAGACATGTAACTAAAAAAAAACACACAAACCTAAAGCCTACAGCAAGCCGTGAAGAAGAGTCTGCTAACAGTTCTTTTGTTCTACTGATCACAAAGTACAGTCTGTAAAGTGTGAGGAGTATTACACCCTGAATATATAAAATGTGAGGTGCTATTCTGGTTGAAAGTGTGTGTGTGTGTGTGTGTGTGTGAGCGTGTGTGTGTGTGTGTGTGTGTGTGTGTGTGTGTGTGTGTGTGTGTGTAGGTGTGTGTGTGTGTGTGTGTGTGTGTGACAGTGAGAGGAGGCGGAATCTAGGTCTTTCTGATGGATCTGTTTCGGTGGCAAGCAAGGTAGTGCTAGCAGCACACCGTCTGTTAATTCACATTCACTGCGGGTGTTTCCAGTCTGTGGCTGATGACAGTGCTAGGTGTGGGGAAATGGAAGGAAAACGGAAAGAGAGACTTGACAAAATAACAAATGCTGTGAACACGGATGATGCCTCATGTCAACCGTTCAATCACTGGACATATTGATATAGCCTGGCTCCTTTAGAACACATCAGATTGAGTTCAAAGTGCTTTACGTTGATTGCAACAAAGGGGGAAATAAAAACAAAAGGACGCAGACACTAATGCGCGCCTAGCAATACAATATGAGCAGTTAGAAATTATAAAATAAAAATATACGGTCTATAAAATAAATTATGAATTTGATGAAGAGGATAATAAAATACCAAAGAATAAAACTTTACTTAAAACTGTTTGAAAATGATAAAATCTAATAATGAAACATAATAAGAAATAATAAAATGGTATAGAAAAACTAACAATACAATATAGATAAAACAGCAAAAACTATGATAAAAAACATAAAGATAAATTAAGTAAAAGTAGATAAAAAGTATATACACTGCAGAGTGAAAGTGTCACCTTTACAAAAGAAATATTTCAGCCTAAAGTGATGGAGTGAGTGTAAAGCCACTCTCTGCTTGTATAAGTAAAATTAGCTGGAGCCGCATTCTCAGCTGGAGAGGTTTTGATCTCCGGGCCATCATGTCATCATTAAAGTATTAACGTATGAATGCAGCACCAACCACCCAGCCAGCCGGGTTTGTTTCAGGAGCGATTACAGCCCGTGTTACATCCACAAACACACACAACACACACACACACACACACACACACACACACACACACACACACACACACACACACACACACACACACACACACACACACACACACACACACACACACAGTCACCCCTCATGGCTGTGCAATGGTCACAAGCCAGTTATTCTATAGATTTCTCTCAATTATATATATATATATATTATTATTTTTTTATCTCTCTGCCTCTAGCCAAACATTCACAAATGCTTGTTTTCTCTTCCCTGCCTCTGGTCAAACATTCACACACACCGCCCCGCATTCATTCCACTAATGTAGCGTTCAACTGCAGATATACATTTGATACATGGTCTCACCCGCTGGGCTCCCTCACTCCATCTCTACCTCCCCCCCTTGCCTGAGATATCAGAGGGGGAAATTCATTTGGCATAGACAGTCGATATAAGATGTAAAAAAAAGCTCTATATAGCTATATAAGCTCTGCCCACTCAAGATCGCACTATAGTTAAAGAAGCATGCATTGCTCTAGACAAGAGAATGTACTTAGCCAAAACCCAAGAAGATTTATACGTAGTTGCTATTTGGATCCCTTTGTGTGTCGTACAGGTGTAAAATGCAGCCTCCAGATCTGGTTCATAGCGGCTGTGTCACCCTTTTGTTTTTACTCTCTTGTACAGTATAAAAGAAAAGATACTGCTACCATCGGCCACATCACATAAATCAGGCACCGAGAGCATAATAGTGAGGATTTGACTGAGGGCATCCTGGGGCAAGGACGGACACATGAGATATTACTCTTGTTTATTCTTTCCTCCAACACTCCGCACTGTTTCCTCCTCCGCTCCCAGTGTCTGTTGTGTGCCTGCTGACCCATCTGTGGTGCTGACCCAAAAAAAAGGAACTCGAAAGAAGAACCGCATACACCTATCGTATAGCCGCATACCCCATTATCTCTCTCTCCTCTCTGCCTCTCTCTCCCTCCCTCTCTCACTCTCGCTCTCTCTGCCTGTCTATCTCTCTCTCTGCCTCTCTCTCTCTCTCTCTCCCTCTCTCACTCTTGCTCTCTCCGCAGCTTACAAGGTGGCTCGCCTCATGCTTCCCCGAGGTGATCATCTCTCAACACATCTGCAACACTAGAGTCGTTTCTTGCTCCCTCCCAAACTGTACAGGGATCCTTACCCACTCAGGCAGGGCTGCAGTCTTTTCCCTATATTCCACCATACAGACAGAATAAAAAACAATAGATGAATGTACTGTACCTCGAGTATATGTACCAGTTCTCCAAGGAGGAAGGATGCTTTAAGAACTGGTAGAGCATATCCACTATGTCTCAGTACTACCCATTTGTATGGCTTCTTGAATGGAGTATTTTTCACCCTGAGGTTCCAAATGGACAAAAAAGGGTGGATTGGGCTTATAATGTAAACTTCTCGCAGCTCACCTTTTTGCTTCATTAGGTATGATACTTCCTATGTTTCACTCAAAATATATCAATTATATCAAGCAACACAGTATTCATTTAAAGGTGCAATCAGTTATTCTAGAGAATGTTTAATGTCAAAATAGTTTCTGACAACATTTGTGAATATTTCCTCACAATCTGCTACCAGTCTGTACTGTGTGTGCAGGCCAGATGCAAGCTACTGTGGGCCCCATTTATTTACACACCCATTAGCCTAGGCAGTGTATTTTTTTTAAGCACACATAGTACGGACAGGTAGTGGATCATGAGCATCCTTACCCAACGCAACTTCTCAAGTCCTTTGAGCTTTTTATTGACCAACAGATGTGTGAGTTTACCGGATATTTTACAAAAAGGCCGGCTCTAAAAATCTAATGTATTTGAGCAAATTTTATCATAATTGTGGCTAACATTAAAGACTTAGTCCTTATCTTAAACTTATACCCAAGCAAATCTATCCAAAAGTGTAAATGTGTTTTTAAAAACATGAAATAACATGGGGACAATGTTTTTCTACCAACTGGGAACTAACTTTAGCTTTATTAACTCGCTAGCTACAGCTGAGCAAATTTGCCTGCGACTATTTTGTCTACAGGCGCTGTGTGAAATCAAGGACCAATTTCCCATAAATGACTATAAAAATAAAAACGTTAAGAATGACAAGCTTGACGGGCTTAACATCTAACTAGGCGGGTGGGGTTCTTACTCTTGGCAGCACAACAAAGAAAAAAAAGGTCTAATGCAAATACTACAGAACATAAACACAGGCCTCCCCTGATGGAAATAAAGTGCATTCATTCATGAAATACATCACCACCACTTCCACCTCCTCCTCCTCATTTACTTGAATTTGATTATGCACATTTATTTCCTGTTCCTTTTCTATATGATTGCTTTCATTGTATCTACTGGTAATCATAATCATTATTCATAATTATTCAGTGCTTCAACATTCCTTGGAATAAGCTAATGCTTCAGAAGTTTAAGTAGAGGTGTGCCTGCATTTTTATGCATTCTTTGCTCTTTTTATGTTTTTCTTTAGTCCCTTCAACGTGCATGTGTGTGTGTGTGTGTGTGTGTGTGTGTGTGTGTGTGTGTGTGTGTGTGTGTGTGTGTGTGTGTGTGTGTGTGTGTGTGTGTGTGTGTATAGCATGGGTCGCACTGGCACTGAGTATTATCCACATTGGCCAAGCCACTGCACCGGCTGTTGTTGATCTGATTCAGCTAGTACACACACATTGGAAAAAAACATCTGCTTGGAACAGAAATCCACTCACACACATATACACACACAGACACAAATACAATAGTGCACGCTCCCTTGGAAGCACACTCACTCCACCCACCTCACAAGCACACACATAAACACTTTCTGGGAATGGGGTTGAGCATCTGTTTGGACAGCGCTAGCACATTCATTTTTTTTTTTTTTTTTGTGAAACACTGGCAAAAGCTCCTGCATTGGCCATGAGAAGCTTTTCCACTGCAGCAGGCTGACCGGGTGACCGAGCAGTCGTCCAATTGTCTGCTGGCCTCATCCTCACACACACACTCACACACACACACACACACACACACACACACACACACACACACACACACACACACACACACACACACACACACACACACACACACACACACACACACACACACACACACACACACACACACACACTAAAATGCAAATGTAGTACCGCCACCCCTCTCATCTCCCAAGTCACCCATAAAATGTGCATGCTTTTAGCAGCATTCTGACACATTTTAAGAAGCTATTTATTTAACAGCATGATTATCTATCTGGTGTTAGGGTGATCTGTCTAGCAAAGTGATTGGCCTACGCTTTTAACGCCCTCTCCTCTGGCAGAGGTGGCAGCTGCTCAGAGGACGTGAGGGGAAAAGAGAGAGAAAGAACTCTAATATTTGATGCATCTGTGATATTTTCCATATGTACACCGTTTGACAGCATATAAATGAATCTTAAGCGCAAGGAGAAAGTGGTCAATCAAATGTGCTATGATGAGCACCAGTGGGCACACACACACACCCACACACACACACAAAAACACACATACACACACACACACACACACATGCATACACACACACACACACACACACACACACACACACACACCATCCTTTTCCAACTATAAAAATGACCAGCAATAAACACAGCCTGCTGGAATGTAGGGGCGGCGGCCTTGGGATAATTCCATGTATTGTAAATATGAAGTTGATGTCTTGTGCCAATCTGTCATGTCTCATCTAAAAAAAGGTGTCTCTTCGGGGAGTGCCAGTTTAGCATTTAGCATGTACATACATCACATCAATGTCACTCCACAAAAGCACCCCCATTTGTATTGCTGACAGCTCCCTTGGGGTGTGTGTGTGTGTGTGTGTGTGTGTGTGTGTGTGTGTGTTTTGTGCCCGCGAGAAGCAGTGACAAAAACAGAGAGAAATAAACTGAAACGGGGGAGTAGAGAGAGGAAGAAAGAGAGAGAGAGAGAGAGAGAGAGAGAGAAAGAGAGGGAACACGTAGGCAGAGAGAGAGCGAGTTAAGCCCAGGCCTGGAGGAGTGCTTGGTTATTTACATATGCAGATTCCATGGTCACCCACCCTAGATCCCAACCCTCATCAGTAGAGAAACCAATTAAAACTCTCTTCATTTAATGTTTACCTTAATTAACCGTTACAATTAATGGCTGTTCAACGTTTCTATTGTGGCTTTTTTTCAATTAAAAGCCGCCTGTGACAAAAGGTTGCGAATCCATTCCCTATAAATCACACAAGACATTCCCCCCAGTGAATTAAAGAAGAATAAGTCCATTCCGGGGCAATAGTGAATGAGTGAAATGGCCTCATGTATCACTACGATGTATTTTTTGTTGTCTATGCCCAATCAAGCACCTGCATGTCTGTTTGCTATTGTAAGTAAGTGTAAGCGCACACACACACACACACACACACACACACACACACACACACACACACACACACACGGGCATCATTTGTGTGCGTAGGTGTCCTCCTGCCATCCGACCAGCAGCAGCAGCAGCACACATACTGGTCAGCAGCTTGTTGGGTGAGACCCAATGGACCATTAGCTGTGCGGAGCTGCCAGGGTTAGAGAGCTGATAATGACAGGTGGTGTACACACCCTGGAGGTCTGACAGGCTCAGGGCACAGTGCCATGTAACAACAGCCTTTTTTACTACCGGCACCACAGCGTGCGATGGGCAGTCTTTAACACTGGCACTGATGCAGGCATGGCAGAAAAGTATCCCTGGCACTATCCACTATCGCTGTACTACGGATAGTGGGGGCAGCTATTACAAGCAGTTAAACTAAAATGGCAGCGGTTGTTAATGGTGGGGAAACCACTAGGCTGTCATCACCATCACTCATCCTCTTGGCCAATGCATTCAGAATCCCGTACGCGAGGGGATCAGATGACAATTTCCGATTGTCCCGGTGACAATGAAGCAGTAGGTTCGTTATTCAGACAAGCTTTTTTTCTTTTTCATCACAGCGTAAGCCCCCATTCATCCACACTGAGGATGGTATTGTGGTCGTATAAAAGATCCCCATTCGCTTTCTTTTTCTTTTCTTTTTTGTTCTTTCTTTACATCGATTCGTCTTTTTTTTTGGTTGCCCACTCACGGAATCCGATGTCTTTTATCATCGCCTGCGCCTCCTGTATCTTTGAAAACACCTCCGGTAGAAAGGGTTAATAGAGAAATAACGCTTTACTATTAGATTTCTTCTTTTTTCCCCTCTCCACTCCACGGCAACCATTTGCTAATCAATCCAGCTGTGATGTGGCTGCATTTTTCACCATTTCTTCTGAATAATACACCACTCACAGACAGACACACACACCAAACAGCAGGAGCATGTGTGGGCAACTGTGTGTGTGTGTGTGAGTGTGCCCTCCGCCCCCTCTCAGCCTCTCTCCACTAGTGACGAACACTCTGATTTGCACTAATCTCTCGGTACACTCTCAAAGCTATTGTTCCCTTCTGCTGTGAGCGTATTCACGTGCCACTCACCATGCCTCTCCTCTCATTTAAATACTCCCAATACAACAGCGCCGGGAGCTGGAAAACACTTTTTTAGGACCGCTCTCATTCTACTGTTTATTTGAACAAAACAAAGCAAACACAAAATACCTCACATGACCTTGCATACCCCTCTCTTGCTTGCGTGGGTGATTGTGGCATTGTGCGGGATGTGACTGCTTATTAAAAGGGCAAAGTAAAAAGGCTGGACTGTTAGTGCTGTGTCCACCATCATAACAGTTTATGTAAACAGACAGCCTGTGGACCCGCGTGAGATGAAAGCTACGGCCTGATCTTTGGATTTGATGACTGTTGCCATGGCAGCGATATGAGGATGGATGGAGGATGGGTGTACGCGTTCACACAGGGAGACAGACACAGAAAATGATCTCTCTTACTTTTCTCTCATTCTCTCTCTCTCTCTAACACACACACACACACACACACACACACACACACCTCCCCCTACCCCCCATCAACCAGTATAGTACAGTCCAATAGGTCTTCCTTTGGATCAGTGAGCCGTAAAGGTTCCATCATTAGGACAACCGTGATGGGGTCCAATAGTCTGACAGCTTGTCAAGAACACACACGCCTGCATGGGCGACTATGTGATGAGGCCTGCTATTAAAGGAAGAGAGGAAACCCACACACAAACTAAACTGCACTGTTGCTACAATAAGGCACCTGGTGGATTCATGGGCGCTCGTTTGACACACGCACACACACACAAACACACACACACACACCGGATGGCTGAACGGGCCTGTTCAATAAAAGCAGGTTTTTCTGGGCTCTCGAGTCGGACGTGTTTATAGCAGTTTCCTTCTGGCCACGCGCGGGCGGCACCAGGGTTAAGTTGATCATCTCGCACTCCTGTGTAAAATAGCCAGGGGAGTCTGTGTACCACTAGATCAACTCTACAACTTAAAGACCCTAAACGTTACAGCCTCGGATGATCGATATGGCACTGAGCAATGTTCTTTACGAGCTAATAGACAAATCCATTCCTGCAAAACCCCCCGGGGGCCTTAGGGGGGGTAAGGCAGGAGAGAAGAAGAAAACAGAAGAAGTTAAGAGTGTGTGCGTTGTTTGCCTGGTGTCGCCACTTAAGGCCCCTCTGCTAGCAGGCACAGACAAAGAGAATGCCGGGAAGAGAGAGAGAGCGAGAGAGAGAGAGAGCGAGAGAGAGACACTGGGATTCAACTTGTGTCTGTGTGTCTATATGTGCGGGTTGTATTGGCGCATAACGTCCGTGCATGTCTCTATCTCTCAGGGTATTATTGTGAGGTTATCGCAACTACGGAGCTGCCAAACAGAGATTTGTGTCTTCAGATGTAGAGAAAAAAAACGCATAAAACCCATTGCGTTCATACTGCTTGAACGCTCTTATCTGATACTTGTGGAAAGGGGAGCTTACGTGAGACATTTGTAACTCCCCATACTATCTGATTAAACAGTCCAGATTGCCTAATAAATGTCAGGATTGCATCATGAAGTGGGAGAAAAATCCTGCAAAAAAATCTGATTCCCCCCATCTGAAATCTAATTCGATGTAAGACCTGTTGCTATTTCACCCGGGTTCCATCAGTTCATCTTATGATGGCATTCCCAAACTCAGCGATATCTCACACATCAACTGACAGCTAGCTAAAAATAAAAATCAAGAGTATAGTATAAAAAGCTCAAACATGGGCTCCATAATACCCCTGTGAAATGTATTAACTTGCCATTGAGCCTCTGTCTACCTATCTTCTCCGTGCGCTCCCTTTGTCTTTCTCCATGCAGTGCGCTTGCTCATTAAACCGTATAAGGTCAGTTATTCATTCCACTCTAAAGCCCTTTGTCTATACCTTGCCCTCGCTAACCTTACGCAACATCCTTTCCTGAAAGCAACTTGGCCAAACTTGACTGCAAAACTTTGACACATCATTAAAAAAATAATAATGGACGGTGTTTATAAACGATATGAGGGACCTTTGACATTGTGCATTCCCCCGGGTCCCTCGAAAACAACTTAGTTTATATAAATGTATCTTTTAGTTAACACTGCATGCTTGTCTTATTTCAAGGCAAGGACAACTGCCACACTGTAAAAGAAAATATATTTTTAACTAGAAATGCAATTTATTTTATTACGTCTAAAAGGCAGCAATCTTTTTTAGATTGCTGCCTTCATTCAGTGTTGGTAAGTACAGACCTGGCACCTACTCAAACTATTTTAAAGCACGATTTGCAAAACTCCCTAGGCAGAGAACATTAGTTTTGCTTATCCTTCATTTATTGGACAAGCACTTTATACGAAATGGAAATTAGTGAGTGTAGATGTTAAAAAGGTCTTCGGGGCCCTTTCTCTGGCAGTTTTTTTCAATTCAAACAGCGGTGAGTGATTTTTGATTTAGGGCTGTTATTGGCAATTCTTATTATCGCATAATCTGATCATTATTATTTTTTGATTAACTGATAAATTGTTCAGTCTATACATTGTTACATATATGTAACATATTTATAATATATTTCAATATTTTCAAATCAATTGTGCTGTCCGACCAACAGTCAAAATCCCAAATGATTCCAAAATAAAAGCCTCAAGCTTATTTTAAGATTTTCGAAGCAAAAGCTAGTAAATGGTGGGTCTTCTTGCCATCCATCTTGGAAGACTCCAAAGTTGGAGAGAATTGCATGTTTTCTGAACAAATAAAGAAATTAATATAGTTGGAAGACAATTTTAATAAATGAGTGAATTTGAGAGTAACAAGCTGCCAAGTGTAAATAAATTCATGACTGATGAAAATGACCGTGGGTGGGAGTTCTGTTCAAATGACTTTGCTTCCATTATAAGGTTTTAATATTCATCTATCAACACCTTGCATTTAAACACCCATCGACTATCAGCCTTCCAAACAGACAATAAAGATAATTAAAAAAAACTAAAGGACATTTTTATTTAATAACGTTTTATTGTTGTGATGTGTATCCTCTGCGTGTGCATAGCACTAAACACAGTGTCATTGCCATGTCAAATCAACAGATGTGGACGGGATCACATTCATACTGACCCATGTGTTGTCAGTTCTACTGCTTTCATAAAGCATGATTGCTAATTCAGGGACTCTAAATAGTTAGTAGGCAATTTATGAAAATCCATTTACTTCAAACCATTATGTGCGGCGGACATGGAACACTCAAACCTTTTTCTAGTGTATATTAACTGAGCACTGCGATCAGACACTTATCAGGGAGTTGTCAAGTTAAAAAAAAAAAAAGATAAAAAAAAAATAATGGACTTCCGACGGCTGATCAGGATCAAGTGCTTACTCAGGCTATGGTAATTACAGCGATATTTGCATTTTAGCAGAAGAACCTTATCTACTACCATAATGAGTGATAGAGCCTTTCATTGGATGGCTGTTTGCATTTGCCTTAGAACCCTATCTGAGCTTAGGACGATGTGTGGAAAGTGCAGTGATGTAAAACCAAGGGGCTGTCTGCTACATGCCAATGTGTCACTCCCACAAAGCTGAGGGTGAAAAAAAAATGCTGAAAAGATAGACACAAGTGTAGAATAAATCTGCAACTGATTAAACTAATAAAAAAGTGGTCAATTAATTAGCATCTCATTGTACCACACAGCGTTATAACCCAGATAATAAAGCTACGACCGTTTTTTTTTTTCAATTATTCCACACTGCAGTAACTGTCTAGCTAGCACTACACTCTATCTGCTTTCTGTCTTGTCGACCGTCCTCTTCTCCTTTTTAAAAAAGCATTTATAACAGCAAGCAACTTTGAAATTCGATCGATTGGCATTGCAAATTATTTTCACATTGATCATGGGGAACGGTTCGATATGTTTTAGAAATATGCTAATTTGCTTATTTTTTTATATGAGGGTTAATCAATACCTTTCTCATGTTGGTTCATGCAATATGAAGTTAAAGCCAAGAGGCAATTAGCCTAGCTTAACATGCATGACTTGAAGTAAAGGGGGGGAGACAGCTAACCTCACATGGCTACAGACACTTGTAAATCTCACTCATTTTCTCCGTACATTTGATTAGTTTAATCCATACACAGTAGGCATATGGCAACACTCATTTAAAAAAAAGGTCAACTGTCAAACTAATCCTTCAATATTGATCATTATTGCACAGCACTGATAAATGATTGGTCCATCACTGCATTCTACGGTCTGATATATCTCGATAACTGAGCGATTTCAAGGATAATACACCGTTGCTATGGGTAACAGACATTTCAGATCGATCACTCCCTGTCATATCAATCCGTTGATAGACGTCTACAAACAGTAACATACTACTCTTTAAAAAAAAAACATTAAATCATTTTTCAACATGACTTTGGACAGCAGTGAACTCTGGAGTCAAAGTTAATGTCTGAAAAAGACTCAAGACGTGAGTAAGTTTGGCCACAGAGTTACATAGTTACTGTTGCCATAGACAAAGTTCCGACCATAGTGGACTATTATTGGTACTGTAAGCAGTGAAAGCATTTCTAAATCAATACAACCTCTTTAAACCTGCAGTGTGTAGAATTTTGGGTTTTATTTCCTAGCAGATTTTGTAGAAAGTAATTATAATATCCATAAGTACATTTAATTTAGTGCATAATGTTTTGAATTATTTATTTTTCCCTTAGAAAGGGACTCATATATGTCCATATTTCTGCATATTTTGGACCAAGGCCTAGTGCCGCCATCTTGAAAGTGTCATAGTTGGAATGTCATCAGGTGCATTGTTTAAAATGTTTAATTGTTCTTGTCCTTGAAGGCCACTGTAGCTTCTGTTATTATTCTAAAGGGTTGGGGTTACCCAGGGAGTGTTGCATTCTAGAACTTTGTAGAACTTTCTTGATGATGTCATATTACACACTGCACCTTTAAATCAATATTTTATTTTCAGTTAACTAATTAATTTGGTTAATACTATGCGGGATAATGCATAAGCCTAGGGAATGGAGTTATCCTAGAAAAAGAAAGATCACGTTGGGCTTACTATCATTTACTTGTAAAATAAGCAGCATTTGGGTGCTTATTCACTTATTGACAATTTACTTAGTGGACAAAGTACTTCCATGTGCTTTGTCTAGGTCTGTTTTTAAAGGATTAGGGAAATGATTTACCTTATGTTTCTAGCACCTTTGGAATAAACTAGAACGCTGAATAAGAGCCAGGTCTTATTGCCCAAATAACAATGGCCAATCCCACTAATGTTCTTTTTGTCTTAAAAGGGAGCAAATCCCTGCAGCCAGCTTGAGACTCTTGTGAAAGCCTTCCCATGTAGAAGCACATTAGTGCCCATGGATTCGGAATGACATGTTTAACAAATGCATGCAAGTCCGATTACTTTTGTCCATTTGGGTGTGTGTGTGTGTGTGTGTGTGTGTGTGTGTGTGTGTGTGTGTGCGTGTGTGTGTGTGTGTGTGTGCATGTGTATGAGTGCCTCAGTGTGTCAGTGTGTGAGTATGTGTGTTTCAGCAGTAAACTCTAGCTGAACCACACTGTTGCCTTTCTACTGCCAATCTCCTCTGTTCAGTTCTGACGGTGCACTGTCGTCAAATCGAGGTGTTGATGTTTTCCTGGGTTAGTCAGCGGGTCTGAGGATGCCTACAGCCTTCCTCAAGGGAGGTGTCACAGTTGGACATGTTCCCCACCGCCACCCCATCACACACACACACACACACACACACACACACACACACACACAAAAGAGAATAAAGACAGACATCTCTACAAATGCCGCCTCACACACACATACACACACCCACACAGACACAGACACTCCTTTAGTCTTTCTTAATCTGTTGCTCCATCTCTCTCACTGCTCACACGCATGCACGCACGCACACACACACACACACACAGACACACACACACACACACACACACACACACACACACACACACACACACACACACACACACACACACACACACACGCCAACTAAATTGACTTGTCAGCTTCAATCAGGACCCGGGAACAAAAGGAGTCCTGCCAGTTTGAGGTTGACATCATTAATGGGTTTTTGGAGGGGGGGCCGAGCTCTAAAGACAAATGGAGTGCAAGGTCGGGCCGACTTAAAAAGCACTTTCATTTTTGGCAGGAAATCTTTTTTTTATAGTACGGACCCATTTTTACGCCAACATCTTTTTCGCAAGCGGCTCTAACTTTCATTATCACTTGGACCAGGGGTAGGGCGGGCCGTGCGAGACTTTGTTGTTGTGCTGATGGGAGAGGAATGTGACATCCATAATGCATTTACTATTAGAGGATGGATACGCATGGACACACCTGGCCACGTGTCAGAGCGAGAGAGAGAGAGAGCGAGAGAGACAAGGAGGAGGAAGAGGAGAATAAATGGGGTTTTGGTGTTGCAGAGGGTAGAAAAAAAAGTTGCAGAGTAAATGATACCAAATGTGAGAGAAAAGGCAGAGGACGAACATGTTCTAGAGAGAGAGAAAGAGAGAGAGAGAGAGAGAGAGAGAGAGAGATATGGTGTCAAGGTTTGGAGAGCCCTAGCAGCTCCTCTCATGTGACATGTGCAATCCACACATAAACCAGCTTTTCCTGGTGCATTGTAGCAGCAAAGCCAAAATGCTTTGAACATTTAAATCCTCCTCCTCCTCTCCCTCCTGTGACTCCATCCATCCTCATTTTGCTTCTGTTTCCTCTGCTGAATGGCCGGCTGCCCCCCCCCCCCCCCATCCCCCCTCCTCTTTTGCGGCTTTCATTTTCTGACCCTGGATAAAGATGGAGTCCCTCGTCTCAAATGGTAATAACTTTGGTCCATATGCACACAGCCATCACAAATTGATTACTGTGTAATGCTGCGAGCGCTTCCAACTTGCTCTCTCTCTCTCTCTGACTCTCTCTCTCTCTCCCTCTCTCTCTCTCTTTCTCTCTTACTCTCACTCTCTACTCTTCCATCTTGTGATTTTCGCACAAGGCTGACTCTCTGTCCAATCCAGGCTGTCATTAAACAGCACCCCTGGGTGCTACCCAAACGTAAACAAGCACATCTTAAACCTCTCTCCTCACATAATCCCTCTCTTTCCCCCAACTCCCAGTCCTCTCCTTCTCACCACCATCTTTGCACTAGCACTCGAAAAAACCATCTTCTCCTTCACCTGTTTTACCCCTAACCACTCATTCCCCTACTATTCACATTCTAATTATACCATTACATTACCATTTCCATTCTCTAATTAGCATTTTTTTTGCTCTCAGCATTCTTCCCCTCTCCCTAATTTAATTTTTTCCTCCCCTTGCTCTCTTGCTCTATCAACTTTCCCTTTTCTCAGCCAGTGAAAAGGCTCCACCATTTCTTTTTTTTTTTTGCGGCGCACACACAAACAGACAGTGCCCTTGGGGATGGGTTGGAGAGCTCTGTCTTTGTTTGTGTGCACCTCTAACTAACTCTCCATCTGCGGGGAGCCAAGCCAAGCCCAGCAGTGCAAGACAGATAGCTGGCACCGTCCCAGACTCTTCTCTAGTTGGCCCGATATCTTCACCCCCACCTCACAAACTTTCTCCTTTCCCTTTCCAGGCTTGTAGTTCTCCCACAGAGACGGCTGTGTGTGTGTGTGTGTGTGTGTGTGTGTGTGTGTGTGTGTATGTGTGTGTGTGTGTGTGTGGGTGCTTCAGATGAATTCCTTCTCACCAAAGCCTCAAACCAAGACCTGCCCTAAGCTTCCAATGGATATTCAATCCTTTCCAAAGCCATATGCGGCGTGGATGTTCGTCACCGTACTTTTCTTGAGCTCCATCCCTAGCCAACCTCAGCTTCACCTCCACAGTACAAGCTTACTTCACACACTAAATAACCAATAGCACATTTTTCTATATTTAGTCTCTTCAAAGTGCTTTTCAACGAGAGAGGAAACTTATCGCAACTACGGAGCATTAGCATTTGTTCAAAAACACAATCACGTGATTGCCCAAGGCTGTAACTGTAAAAAGTTAAAAAACTTTATAATTGTACATGTTGTTTTTTTTTTGCATGACTTGGAAAGAACTTTCTTCTTTAAAAAATACACAACTGTAAAGAGGTAATGCAACTCGACACTAATGTGCTGTAAAAAGGATAATGAGATTTTAACTCTGGCTTTATCCAACATCTAGATTTAGAGAGATGCAAATGTACGTATGCATTTTTAGTAAGATATTGCCAAAAGTGCATTTTTATTGTAACATTTCTCAAAAAATGACATAGAAAAAAATCATAGTTTTAATATAAGTACTCGACTGGAAATGTTCATGATAGTATATATTGTCTAAGTTACCCCTGGGTAATTTTTCATAGTGATGGACAATACCCTTGTAGAGTAGGACAAACCCTGCTCCAATACTATCTACTATTTAGTATGGTAGAAAAAGATTTAGGATGTCCTGATTCTTGTGGCCAGAGTTGGATGGTTAGAAAAACCTGGATGTCTACTACGTCCGGACGAGATTTTTAGGGTTGAAAACAGCATCCTTGTGTGATTCACAATCCAATGCACACCGGTAGTGACGTCACATCGACGGAGCCTCCGTATGAAAACAAACAGGGATGCGAGTAAAAGCAAGAGGCAAGATCAAGGCGCAATGTTATGATGAAATAAATAAGTAAAAGTATGTCCCAGGTGTATGCCTACTGCATCATATCAAGATTATTTTCATGTCAGATGTAGTATGTAGAATAGAAAAAAGGGGTATATATAGTCCACTCACCATTGTCGGGCTCTGACTTCCGGTCATGCTCTGTGTCGGTGAGAGAGAGGGCGGAGTTGGCTCGACTGGTGAGGCAGGAGCTCTGCTCCGACTTGATGCCTCTCATCCACATGTGCTGCAGGCCGTGAGCGGGAGAGGGGTCCACCTCCGGCTCTGTGTCCACATCTGAGCCCACACCCAGGGAGTAGGACCGACCATGACCATGAGCCACAGGCCCGGAGCACAGAGCCTCCTCCTCCTCCACATGATGCTGCTGCTGCTGCTGCTGCTGCTGCTGCTGCTGCTGCTGCTGCTGCTGCTGCTGCTGCTGCTGTGGGTGGATGTGGTAGTCTGGGCTCCTCATCTGGCTGGCCTTACAGAAGTCTAGATCTAGAAGAATAGAGAGAGAGAGAGATACGGAGGTTGAAATCATTTAAATAGTGTATGTACAGGTACAGCATGTACTATTTTATATGTCATTGACTGTTGATGTATTGTCCCTAAATGGACTCCATTCAGAATGAGTTCCTGTGTCTAAATGTGAGTACCTGTATTGATTATAAAAGGTTATATACTAAAAATTATAAAAACAAAGAAACTGAGCTGTAAAGCATCTGATCATAGGCATAGAGTGGGGGGTCAGGGGTTGTGAAACAGACTACACAGTGCCCTCAAAAAGCCTGAAATGAAAAAAAAGGTGTTAATTAGTTTTCTTAATTTTTGTGCATCGCCCCTGCCTCTAACACATGCATGTGTTCTTTGTTTGCTTCAGCATCTTAAGCTGACCAGGTGTTTGTTAGAGATGGACATTTACAAGCCAAACACCTGAACACCTCCCATATTATACCAAGAGACAGAGGGCTGTTGTCTGAGCAAGAATTTATGAAGTTTTGCAGCAGAACTCCGGATCAAAATGCCACTTTCAATAAATATTTTTTTTCTTAACCATTTGCAGGGAAGCTATATCCTGTTCAGGCTGCACTGATGTGTGTTATCGAGCCTGAGACATATTGAGCTGCTGCTCAAACAGAGCACTGATCTCATCTATATTCTCCTTGGTGGGGTGAAGAGATCAGATAAAGATCAAACCTTATTAATATTGACTCAGACTGAGGGAAAAATTGAGCCTCATATGCTTTCAGGTATCAGAACGCCCTCCAATCCCGAGCATCAACCTGTTATCTGAGAACTTCAGATCTACTGTGTTAGTCCTCTGGTTACACTTCAATTCAATTCAATTCAATTGAGCACTACTTTTTTTTTTGGCCTGCAGAGTCAGTTAAGTACATTTTCTCTCTCGCCACCTCGGGTTTCTGTTTGGAACGTACAAGTGGAGATGATGGAACTGATAGAATAAAAAATAAAAAACTTGAGACGTAAATTGAAATCCATACAGATGCTATTGTAGCCTGCTAGACTTTATAGACTTGCACTGAGAACTCTGGGTAAAAAAAAAATGAAGACTTCTTCTCACTTAGTGCAGTTAATATGTGGGTTGGGTCAGGTCCTTTTGAACAGGAACCAACAGTGTTTCAATAAAAGCCACAGTCGTGTTGACCACTGTGTTGACCAGCGTGGTATCCCGCAGTGCCTCTTTGATGGGGTCAAGACAGACCAACTGTGGCTCACACATAGTTCTGACTGGAATTAAACCGCCGCAAGATTGGTCAACACTACACACTACACTCTATACTGTTTAGCTCAAATTGGCTGCAAGAGGGCAATTCAGGAGCAAATAGCCTATTTCCCCCGTAGCAACAACACATGACTTGACTGAGAAATGAAAAAGCCGTCTATACAGTACTATTTTGTTTTGAAGCATATTTATGACACAAGAGGACATTTCAGCAGGTGGTGTATACGAGAGGAAACTATTATTCTTTTTCTTTTTTTAAATGTATTATTTCCTGCCATTATAGTCGGCCGCTCACTTCAGAACAAAGAACAGACGATTTGTATGTTTGAAATGAGTTCCACCCGGTGTTGCAAGTACTAAGATTCTGAATGGCTGTCAAAACAGTCTGGGTCATAATTTCCACTGTTTTGCAGTCCTCACATAAATACACATTCTTTTCACTCAATGGCACAATTTCCATCATTTCAGCGTGTGTGTGTGTTTGTGTGTATGTGTGTGTGTCATGTCCCCCTCACCATGGTGCGCAGACTGCCCCAGGGGCCCAGAAACTGTTCGTCAAATATTTTTTAGCTGAATGGATTGAAACATGCGATGCTTAAGCACCACATCAACTGACATAATAATGGCCTTAGGAGGACTAGCATGACTACAACTAAGGCCCTAAGAGACAACTTTAGACTTTCCTTCTGTCACTTTTTAATAGCCCTCATACAGCACTTCAATTGTTTCTTAAATAGACATCTGTGATGGACCAGCATTTGTCCAAAGTGGATTTCTGTGTTCTTTTTTGTTTTCTTTCATATCCTTCCGTAGAGGGTTTTATGTGTCATTTAGGTTTACCCCAACATGTTTGTTCTATCTTATTCAGTTATTGTACTTTTTTCTTTTTATTTCAAAATATGGTTCTCTATAGTCTAATACAGGTTGTATTAATGTCCAGTGGGTCCTTGCAAACTTCTGTTTTGTTTACTAAGTTTGTGATCTTTTGTTGCGGGCTACAAATGTAAATTCACAGGTGGCTTAATAAGAAGTATAATATGTGTTATTATTATTGGTTGTGTGGAGATGGAAAATAAAAATAAGAGAATTAAAAAAAAAATAGACATCTCTTAATCAAGATATTAAATTGAATTATGAGGTTCATCGTGGCCCAGTGCGTTTTTTTCCCCCTCACATTTCTAGTTCCATTCCCCTTTACAGTTAGATTCTGATTTTCTCATTGGAGTATCTCTGAACAGAGTCCTCTTAATCCAAATGAGAATAACAGCATGTTGTTGAAGATGTTGAAACACTCAACCGAGACACCTTTAATTAACATTGAGCTGCTTGTAACAATTAGCTCAATGCCATTATTTTCCTTGGATTTTGTCCCCCAGGCTATGTTTAATTTACGCTGAGCTACCCTGTACCCCTCTTGTATATCCATCTATCAATAGTAGGCTATCTTTCTAATAGAACGAGACTCTGGTTAGAAATGCTTGTAGCATATTGCTCACGGTAGAAAAAAATTGTTTGCTGCAGTCGGAACTTCCTCCATAGCAACCGTAACTATGTAAATCTGTGGCCAAACGTACTAACGTGGTCTTGACTGGAGTCTTACCTGACATTAACCATGACTCTGAAGGTCACTGCTCTCAACATATACATTCAAAAGTCATGTTGAATAAGTATTTCATTGTTTATTGAAGTAGTAGGATACACATAACAATGTCCATATAGGTCCATATCGAGAAATAATTGCCTGTAGAAAGCCGCGATTGACCAATCAGAAGACAGCATTTATCAGTGTCATGTTATAGGCTATATATATATATTTATACTGTGTGTGTGTGTGTGTGTGTGTGTGTGTGTGTGTGTGTGTGTGTGTGTGTGTGTGTGTGTGTGTGTGTGTGTATGTGTGTGTGTATATATATTAATATAGGCTATATACCTATATTATACCAGGGAAAATGAATTGTTGGGAGAAGCAAGGGATGGAAAGGGAGGGAGCAGAGGACAAGATGTGTCAGTTTAAAAGATGAAAGGAGGAACATATGAAGAGAAAATGGGGGGGGAGTTAGAGGAGAAACAACTTGGTTGATCTTTGTCAGGAACTCCGTGATCCATTAAAAATGTCACTGGAGGCGATGTCCCCCCTTAACAGTTGGTTACTTAGGTCGGGTACACTATATATAACTCCGTAGCCCAATGAACAGATGTGCGTCGTAGCAACCGGCTGCCATTGACATTTCAAAAGTCTGCTTTGGGGGGTCTTTTTGCACCTTGCCATATGACACTGCTGATGGCGGAAGATGTTGTTTGTTTGTTATGGCAACAAAAAAGGCGGAGAAAACGCTTGAAAAGGACAAGTGGATTTTTGACACCGCAACGATGTGAAAGAAATAGCTAGGGCAATATGATGATCGCTAAAGGCTATTGATTGATTGCTGTGTGGCGAAAAACACAATAGGACAAAATCCATAGAAGGTGGCATTCAAAACTGAGTGAAATCCCCCCCAAGCAGCATGCTTGTCAGGGAGTTTGCATCTGTTATGAATGGCTAATGTGGCTTGTGAGGCATTGGCCGTGTTGGTCTGGGAGAGTTGCAGGAGTTCGGGGGTAGCAAAAAAAAAAGAGTATCTATTGATCACCGCGAAGCCTGCACAGCGGCATACTCCTGATGAGGTGCGGCTTCTCTCTTAACACCACACATGACCTGCATAAAGGCCATCCATCACAGCACGCGCTGGCCCATTTCTCCTCCTGTCACCGGCAGGGAAGAAATTTTTCGGTGTGTACGTGTCAGTGTGTGTGTGTGTGTGTGTGTGTGTGTGTGTGTCTATGTACCACCCTCTGTTCATATCTGAGAGTGTGTGTGTGTGTAATGAAGGGTGGTTTTCCACCCCAGGTGAGGCCAGAAAGGCTCAGGGTTGACCTAGTTTAGCTGTGGGAGAGAAATATCACCTCCGTGGAGAAGAGGTAATTGGCTGCCTCCGACTGTCCTTCTGGTTCTTTGTGGACTTTAATAGGTAATTCACATAGGCCCTTTTAAAAGAGCTCAGCGTGTGTGTTTGGCAGTGCAGGTGTGTGTGTGTGTGTGTACCATATGTGTCATTTTTCAACAGTGTATGCATTCACATTATCCTTGCACCTGTAAGCTACATACATCCAGCCTTAAGGCACACTGCAGGTGCAAAGGGTAACATTTTAACGTATAGATCTCATTAGGAACCTTTGCCGGTTGATTTCAAACATTAAAAAACTTAATTTTCCAAAATGTTTCAATACAAATGTGACAACTTATAATGCGTACATTTGCATCTCTTTTAAAAAACAGAAAAATGTAAATGTTGGATAAAGCCAAAGCTAAACTCTTTACTTCATCTCTAAAATGTATTAGTGTCCAAAGTTTTTACTGAACAGATATTTGATACAGCCATTTCTTTTTTTAAATCAAAAAAATCATTGTACAATGTACATTACGTTATGTTATAGATTGCCTGCCATGTCTAGCCTCAACATTGCCCTGAGCTTGTTTTACCTGTCTGTGGTTGGCTGTAGTTGGCCTGTCTCTCTCGGTGTGAGCCCAGAGTTAGGCGCAGTTCGTGGGTGTAGTCGGGCAGGGTTTCCCGGGAGGTGTAGGAGCGGTGGTGGGCGCGGCCGTCCTCGCTCTCGTCAGACGAGCTGGTGTAGGACATCTCCATCTCATGGCGTCCTTTAGACAACGGCTGGTAGGGTTTACTGTCCATTTCCTCCATGGCTATAAGGGGCTCCACACTTTAGTCACTCAGCACAGCCACGGCACAAAGCACAGAGTCTGGAGAAAGATGCAGGAGAAGGGGGGTATAGTAGGGAGAAGGGATGGGCAAGGAGAGGAAAATGAAAGGAAACATGGAGAGAAAAAATAGCACAAAAAAGAGACTGTTATTGAACACAGTGGAAACAATATTGCAACATCTGCTCCTTCCAATTACAGCAGACATTCATAAACAGTATTTGGCTCCTTTCATATTTCACACCAAAAGGTTAGTTCCAAATCAATACGCTCAGAAGGGACCGGCGCAAACGGTCTGTGGCCATTATGTCGGGATTTATTTGAAGAGAAATTGGCCAAAATCAAGCGCACACACATCTTTCGTCTGTTCCGTCAGTTGTGGTTTTTCTGTTTTCTTTCTCTCACTATATAGCGTGGGCTCCTCTACAGTATCTCTCTTCCACAGACTAACCGTTGACAAGTTGCGGATAAATCCTCAAATTTGCAGCTGAGCCCCCATGTCTGTCTGCCTCTCTTTTAACCACTGTGCCTTCACCCTAAAGCCCATGACGAAACACTTATTAGACACCGGTCTTTTACGGTGCCACTGCCCTTCCAAATGGTAGGAATGATAAATCAGCTCTTTTTAAGCCCCCTATTCAGCTCCCGATTCCCTTGTCCTTCTCTCAAGCACATCAAAATCCACTTCTGATAACGTCCGGCGGACAAAATGCTTATACCGCCGTAACTAATGATCGATCGGTACGACGATTACCAGACACAGAAGAAGTGATTATAAAAAAATATTTCATTCATATTAGCTCTCTTTCACAGTGCCCCCTTTGCCCGAGGCCTTTCCAGCCTATTTCCTGCAGATATAAGGCTTCTAAATGGAGCTTGAGAGGGTCATTGCTCATAGAGACAAAGTGCTATGTTATTGACCTCTTCAGGGAGTCCTGTAGTCCATATATCAAAGCCATTAGAGCGTGCCTGCTCAATACCTCAGAGATCCCACAGCACGGGGTGATCACCAGCAGTCTGATACAAGTTTACAGCTGACCTTTCTATCGCTGCAGTAATGCTTTTATTCCACCTGAAAGACTCCTCTCCCAATGGCCTCGCGCTCACCCTTCACCATACCGCCACATGCTCGCCCACACACACACACACCAGTTTGCATGGTATACACACACACTGTTCAAACACACACTGTACAAACACACATACACACATGCACACACAATCACACACACACGCACACACACACACACACACAAACACACACACGCACGCAGACACATACCCACACACACACACACAGACCACCTGCTGGATCCCCCCGTCCCCCCGTCCCCTGACTGAATACAGTCCAAAAAATGGGTCACACATTCAACCCACACACACACCATCACCGGCTGCAGACTTGATCATAGCATCACCCTTCACTCCTTCCATCCATTTCTTTTGTTTTATCAAGACTTTGGATGAATCAAAAATTATTCTTTACAGGTCTTAATCCGAAAAAATACTTTTGGGCATGTTTTTAAGAACAAAATGTATTATAAATCAGACAAAAAAGGCAACATAGCATAGAACATAGAAAAGAGCTATGAATGATTATGGAAATTGTAGTATTGCTTTTGAAGTTGAGATTTTTGGAGTAAAAACAAATGTTGAGATAATTGCTGTTTAAGATGGTTGTATAGGAGAAATATACAGCTTCAAACAGACAAGGTTAAGTTGAATAAAAACCTAAATGTTCATTTTGGACATTTTATTTATTATGAAATAAGACATGTAAATAAGCCGACACTCTCAAAATAGACTAGTGCTTGAAAAGACTATGCTTCTGCCAGTGTCTTCAGCGCCTTAAAAATGCATACCCACATTTTGCATGTAATTACAGTTTGTGACTGAGCCATACTGTAGCATAATGTAAGCTCCACACACACACACACACACACACACACACACACACACACACACACACACACACACACACACGCACACACACACACACACACACACACACACACCTGCGGTTCCCATGAAATCAAGATGTCTTTCATTTTGAATGGCAGGAGTTATTGCTGGGAATCAAAGCTGGCTATTATCTCCACTGCCCTGTCAGAACGGGATTGACTGGTGTCACCTTCTCTGTGGTACGGCGAGACGCGAGTATACATTACCCTGTGAGCTTTGAGCTAGCTGCAGGCACTGACTGCTGTCTGTCTCTACAGAGGCTCTCTGTCCCGTTTTATGTCTGTCACATGCTCACACGCAAGAATGAAAGCACGCAATGGCTGCACATGTTGGGCACACCATCTTGTTCCCACCATTGTCTGTGCTCAGTCGCAGACATAGTCTATAGTGAGTGTTTTGCTTATAGCCCCTGTAAACCCAAATCCACAACATCCTTCTAACTATGTAATTTGGGGAGTTAATTGCATGATAGTAAGCATCTGAAAAGAGATGGGCATATGAAAGATATTGTCATTTAAGTTTGATGAATTTAAAGAGATGTGGTGTAGATGAGGCGGTCTATGCTTTGGTTCTTATTACACAAACAGTATTATGAACCGATCACGACAGTCCTCTACCCGAATCTATAGAAATAATAACTGTTGTCATGGAGACCGTTTGATATGGCCACGCCACACAGTTCTGTCAAATGGTCTAGACAGTAACAAATATATTTTGTTTAACTATGTTTTATAATATTTATGAAGGTTTATTTTCAATCACATTTTTGTACACGCTTATTAAGACGCCCAACTCTGATTTCATATATTGATTTTTACTATTTTAGACCAAGTTTCCAGAAGCTTTAATACATGTCTTGCTGGTATATTGATGTGCACAAGGTAGCATCCTTTTTTACTATATTTCACTCTTTTACACCCCTCTTGTTTGTACCAGTCCACCTCTGCTGTCTCTCCTCCTTCCCTCTCATGCTTGCTCCTTCTTCGCCTACCTTGCACGCTCTCCACCCTCCATTTAGTCCTCCAAGGCCCCTGCATTTAGAGCAGTAAGCCTGCTAGCGGGGGTTATTCTTGCTAATTCTAGCCCACAGTGGGGTGCCCATTAGGGGGGCTTGATTCTTGGTTTTGATGTCAAAACCTGGAGGTTGTTTCCTAGAGCCTGAGCTCACTTCAAACAAGACACATGGGCGTTCAGTAGGACAAGTCAGCATGTGCCACCTGGGCCGCAACACCAGCCCTAGATTTACAATTGAGAGATAGACCCTTCAGGGGGTTTTATTAATTAGAAAACTCATAGGAAACGGCTCAAGTAAGGTTTGAGGATGCTGGCTTAATCAGCACCATGCCAGAATAATTGTTTTCATACCGAAATCTTCAAAACCTTCTCTACATGTATCCTACCTCTCATATTTTTTAAAAGACTATCTTTTGGCATTTGTATGCTTTATTAGACAGTGTGGAGCGACAGAGATGAAATGGTGCACAGAGAGTAATGACATGCAGTGAACGACCACGGGCCATATTCGAACCCTGTGGTCTGCTGCTTCTGAGGACTGAGCCTCTATGGGCGGGCGTTCTAACCACTACACCACAAGTGCCCCCTCATCATTTTTGTATGTTTGTGTAGAGGAGGGAAACACACTCACACTGAGGGATCCCTTAGTGAAACTAACTAAGTGCTTAACCGATTGCATCACTGCCAGTGACTAACAACTGAGCTTAATCATCTTCATGCCACGGTGTATGCAACATTTATAGACTTTGATGATTTATGCATTTGCTACCTAAAGTATGAACTGCGGTACAGTACTGCATGTGTTCTCAATGGAATTATTATTTATGGATGTACTTATATCACAAAATGCATTAAAATAAAAAGTTGCACATACAGTACACAGAAAAAAAATTAAAATGAGTTTGTCAGTTCAACAGATGGACTCTCAGGGAGTACGGTAATTGTCTGCAGTGACAATGTATGTATATGTTATTGTGCGATTTTCATTTCTAATTTAATTCTTATCCATAATTCATCAGTGTGTGTAATGAACTCTTCACCGCTCGCTTTAAAATTAATACAAAGTGACAGGACTGAGTGAAACACATGCATCGTATTACACTGTTACCCCCCTTCCACCCATGCTAACCCTTTTCTTTCCTTCAACACACACACACACACACACACACACACACACACACGCCTCTTTGCTTCTATTCATACTCTCCTTTCAAATACAAACATACTGATAGTAATCCACGGCTACATATTTGTAATTTTATCTTAAGAGACTCTTCACCCACTCGATCCCCTCCTATACAAACATGTACTCAATCAGTGCGACCACAGACCAGTAGGATGTTCTTTTTTGCAAATCTGCTTAGAGAATTGAAAGATGCACACACACACACACACACACACCCCCCTCCCCCCCCCCCCCCCCCCCCCCCCCCCCCCACACACACACACACACGGACACGGACACGGACACACACACAAAGGATTTACGCTCCAACTCATCTCCGGAGGGGGCGGGGTCCCTAAGATGTCCAGCAATAACAACAACAACTCAAAAAACGGCACAGGAGAAATCATCATGTATATAAAGGCAAGAGCCTCTAGAACAAGCCAAAACCAATTTTCTCTTTCCAATTTCCAATAAATAAACCGAGATCATGAAAAACAGGCAGAAGAGACAGCCTGCAAAATGGTGAAAGGCAGAAGCAGGATTGGGCCCAGGCAGCGGCAGAGAAATTGAGTTTCACATTGGTAAATAAACAAAGATGGATGGGGAGAGCCAGAGTGCCAGCCAACAATATTAGCTCCTCAAGATTATTGATACAGTTATATAGTTCCAGAAATGCAGTCTTATTCCTCCTAACAGCCTTGGAGACCCCCAGTGAGTAGCAGAGTTACTATCTTTGTTAGCTCTGGCCTTTGGACAATTCCAAAAAGCCTGTTGGCACAGAGGGCCGGCTAATCCCGCTCACTAAACACGCCTCGCTCGCACCAGGAATGAAGATGAGGAACGTATATATGCCAAAAGCACAAGACGTTAACTCAGAGCGGCGCAGATGCTCCAAAAAGGGAAGTCTTCTTGACAATCCCCGGTGTTGTTCGCAAGTTTTTCATTCTGTCTACCATTATACGACGGCTTAATCATCTGAAGGAATCCAGGCGCAGTCTGCTGCTGCAAATGCAGATCCAGGCTACATGCAGGTCCTGGGGGAGTAAACAGTGAGCTGTCAGAGTAGAGATTTGCCTCTCCTGGAGTGAGGCTGTGTTTAGTGTGTGTGTGTGTGTGTGTGTGTGTGTGTGTGTGTGTGTGTGTGTGTGTGTGTGTGTGTGTGATGAAATGGGAGGGGGGGGGAAGGGGCTTAAAAATTCTATCTGTTCTATTCGTTAGCACCACCATGGTTCCTCAGGCATATGACAGGGACACCTCAGACGAGAAGCCCATGAAGGACCCACAGGACCCTGTTATACCTAAACCAGCCGAAACACAACAAAACACTACAGCGCCCGGTGGGAGCCCTCAGTGCCTGCTGAGAGTAGGCAGGGATGGAGGGATGGATGGATGGAATAACGAGTAAAAAGAGAGTGACGGATATATAATGAGAGTTTTCACAGTGAAAACAATGGGTGGAAATTGAAGGATAGAGAGATCGCCAAGTGAGACATAGAGTGATAGAGAGTTTTTAATTAGTGGATAAGGGCCCGGATATCTGTGGGCGGCGGCAGCACTACTCCCGTCACGTGTCCGTGCTTTCACAGCTGACCAAGCCTGAAATCTCTTGCTGCTAATGCCGAGTTTACCGGCAGAACAAATACTGTAGTGTGTGATCTTTCTCATACACACACAGACACACAGACACACACACACACACACACACACACACACAAATGCCTGAACCTATCCATACATACTGTACAGTATCCGTAATAAGATTAAGAAAAAAACACACATTGACAAGCACGCACTCGTTGCCCTCCCCTGCCCACGCACACTTTTCACACTAACCGACGAACAACATACTTGAACACCCAGACAGCAGTGAGAATCAACACAGTCTTTATACTGGCCTTTTCAATATAGACTATATGTTGCTTGTCGCCTTTAGTTTCTCTCCATCTTTTCACTGTCTCAACCATTCAGCTCCCAAGCTAGCGCCCAAGGTTAATGTAATTAGAAATCAAGTAATATAAGTGACACAATGGCCCACGGGGTCGAGATTGGCGCGTGACAAAGAAGCGGAAAAGGAAAGAGTGTGTGTTTTGTCCACTATACTTGCACATCAGATCTGTTCTTGTCAGGAGCTGGGGAAAAAAAAGAATCCTGGACCATTTGACTATTTATAGTGGACATGGGTCAAATCCCACACTGGCACTGCATGTCTGAGCAGCGTGTAGAAATCCATAAGGGTCCTCCACTATTCATGCCCTGTGAATGTGCCCTAGAGCGAGGGGGGGAGATGCCATAAGCTTTAACTTTTCAAAAGACATTTTTTTTTTATATCTTCTTGACTATACAGCTACAATTCAATTCTTTATTTTAGATCTTGAGTGAGGTATGGTTTATTTTTCCTCCACTCCTGTCCAGACTACCAGTTTCTGTTTCATGATCTCCACTTCTGCTCCTGCTCTCTGATCTAAATCCCTCTAGCTGAGTCCCCATAAGGCCGAGGAGCAAACAAAACAAAGAAATACAAACAGTTAAGGATGAGAATATGCAATATGCACTCACAAAGCCCAACACCACATCCACTTGCAGGGGCACACACAGACACACAGACACACACACACACACACACACACAAGCGTTCAACCACAAATACGTCGACACACACAAGAGACACCACCCAAAACCACTTAATCAATATCCCTTGACAAGCCAAAGCCTTATTCAACACATTTGATATTCCTCCTCTCTCGCAAGATAAATTCATGTCACTGTCCTCCTAGCAGGACTAAAAGGCTGTTCACACTAACTCGCTTTGCAAATAAAGCTTTACATCAAGACTGACAAGCCCCCCTAAGCTCTCTGCATCAGCCACTGCCTTGGTAAAAAGCCTCTTTCAATAATGCATCTGACCGCTAAAACCGTCAACAAACCCAAAGCAATGCAAAGTGGCAGCAGCGACACAGATGCGTAATTAATTGATAAATCAATGGCCTTGATTTTGGAAAATTGGATTTGGCGATTAGCAATTTAGACAGTATTTCCCTTCATTAAGTTGTTGATTACAAAGAAATGAGAGAGTAAAGCACCAGCCCTGCAGAAAGTAAGAGTAGCTGAAAAGATCCACTCGTAGCTGTTTGAAGCAGCATTGAAGATTGATTTCTGAATGCTAAGTGGGCTAATCTTCCATCTACACTGTTACAATGTGACGCTTGTCAACTGGAAAAACCCAGGAGTATGTGAGAGATGAGGTGGATGCAGTTGTGGACCGTAAGGGCCAGCAGGGCCTTCTCTGCTGGCCCTGTCAAAATCAAAATAATATGTATTTTTTAGGGCTTTCAAACGAATAAAATTTGTAATCAGAATAATCACAGGATTCTGTGGATTAATCATGATTAATCACGATTAATTCTACCATTCGAAATAGGCCAGGACAATTCCCACTTTTTCTGTGTATTGTTGTATGAATGGAAAGATAAAGGACAGAAGGTGAATATATACATTTAAATGTATTTTTTTTATTCATTGAAATCCAAATGATGGTGTAATGTAGTGCCGGTTTTTCCCCATGGCTGACAAAGACAGAGGCGGCAGACTGGACTTTTCATCATTGTTTCAGGTTTATTTCAGAAGAGATTCCATCAGGACATTTACAGGGGATTTCATGGAGCGTTGAAGCAGCAGGCTGAGCTGGCTCTCTCTCTCTAAGGTTACAGAACTGCGTTTATATCTCTGTGTGAGTGGGTTGCATCACGTGTTGTTAATATCTACAAATAGACATAGGCTATCATCTGTGCAACAACAAGTCAAACACATGTCCATTCATGGGTGTTTTTGTTCCTTTCTATGTGACCCCAACCTTTAAAACCGTCTGCTCTTCAAACTCCATTTCCACCACAGTAAATACTGCAAATAAATTATAATCAACTAAAACATATGCTACCACACCATAGCCTACTTCAATCTGGCTGTCTCTTTGCTATGTCTTTGAGCAATAGGATAGGCTTGAGAATGGCATATATTTGGTGAATCCATGGTTTTGCATCCCTGAATACAACCTGATTGCAGTCCGTGTGTGTGTGTGTGTGTGTGTGTGTGTGTGTGTGTGTGTGTGTGTGTGCACACGCACCACGTTCTATGGGACTGTTCATTTGTAACAGAAAGCCGACGTTATGTTGATGTCACGTATTAATTGCACACACCTCTGAAAACTGCAGACGTTTGTTTCCTCCCGTGAACAGAGCAGAATGTTTCTCCTGTTGCTTCCGAAAGCAACTGCCGCCCGCGACACGTACGTGGCCGTTAGCAGCAGTTATATACGTCCGTGGTTAGCAGTTTAAAACACAGACTGTAGCATGCTGCTATATGTTTGGCCACGCGCAGCTACTGATCCTGGGTCAGCCACAACGTTAGAGTAGTGCAGAGAGGGTTGGATGCATGGGGCGGATCATTCTGCACATGCGTTAATTGCCTTAAAAAAACACGTTAATTCCAGAAATTAATCACCCTGCGTTAACGCGTTAATTTTGACAGCCCTCATCTTTTTATTTTCTTCCAAATTAGATAATGTTTTGTCTGAATGTGTCGGAATTCAATAATAAAATGTCAGTGTGTTACAATAATAATTACATTTTTTTTGGCTTATGGTTATTTTTTGTGAGGCTGAGCTGGATTTCCCAGGCATATGTCATCTAAACGCATCACAGCTATGTGGAGCAGTGGGACCTTCACTAGGTCCCACTGAGTATTGCTAGCCTTTCATTGAAGCTGCCGTCTCCTATTGGATAATAACGCTGACTGACGTGTGTTATCAGCCAATCAGATTTTGATGTGTAGTGACAGCCCGCCCCAAGGCCCAGCGATATTCTCAGCGCTAGCCCCCTGTGATGTCATCAGCGAAGTTTGAATCTTCGTTGGGCTGTTGTGAATGAGCTAGCTACTAGGGCCATCGCCCTCACACGTGTGACTTTTTCAAGGTGATCGTTTAACATAGTTTAGATATAATTTCAAGATGAATACTTATGCCTAAGCTTGATGGGCTGACCAAGGCCGGCAAAGGTTGTGTGCGGCACTTCACTGACTGTAACTACGACGCTATGACGCTATGGCTAACAGCTAGCACCGAGCGGAACAAGTTATTTTGCTGGCCGTGTCTGCTTTTTAATACCTGTGAGGGAACATGGCACATCACGGATTTTAACAGCCTTAATGGCTTATAGGATCCGAGTATACTGTATATAAAGTTTGTTACTGAAGGCCCTGACAGAAACCCCACGGCACGCTACTGGTTGGATGTTAGCATAGCATTGTGATAGTACTGCTGAGTGCTCCGTCTCATCAGATCTGGTCTTAGCCTTCACCAGTGCTGGACAAAGTATTCAACCCAAGTACTTAAGTTTAAGAATAGATACTCCTGGTCAAATATTACTCGGCTACAAGTAATGGTTGCCCAGCCATTGTTTTATGTGTTAAAGTAGTTGATATTTGAATTTAGAAATAATGAATTCCTGCTAGATAGAGGCAAAGGATTAACGTAGGGTTGGTCGCATATTGTTTCACATCTCTAGCAACTGGTTCATGTGCTGCCGTCACCATTAACCGAATTTTGTGAGAATGAAAGTGAATACCGAGTAATTCGGTATTCACTTGAAAACCAGCTGAGAGCCAATACTGTTATTGGTTTCCATAGCTGCATTTAAGATAAATAACAATATCAACAGCTGATTCAAAAGCTTTGCTTAGCCTGAAAGTAAGGAGTAACGAAAAGCTTCCTAGGAATGTAGTGGAGTCAAAAGTACAATTACCGTCTTTGAAATGCCCTGGAGTGAAAGTCATACGTTTCCAAATACACAAGTAAAATATGATTACTCAAAAATGTGCTTGAATTCAGTACTGAAGTAAATGTACTTTGTTACTGTCCAGCACTGGCCTTCACCTCCTTGTCGTATTCATCCTTAACTCTTATGGTCAGAGGACACAGGCGTCATTCAGCAGCCTAGCTTGCATTCTTCTGAACAAAGACAAGTAGAAGGTTCACAAAGACACACAGCAACTCGGTTGGGAACAAGATGCAGTCTTGATGTTGCTCTTTTGTGGCCGATGAGACAAATAAGTGTGGGGGCTGAATGCGGCCCTGTTATGGGCAGAGAAATGCACCTCAAGGTTGTGGTATATAGGGTGCATACAGTTCAGTTAACCATGTTCTCAGAGAAAGAAATAGTGAATTGAAACATTTGCTTCAGTTGTCTCATTGTTCGAAGTATAAGAGATGTGTTTGGCCTTGTAGGTTCTGCCGAATGCATGTGTGAGGTGAATATAAGTGAATAGAGTGCTCACAGTTTTGTAGATCAACAAATCATATAAGGCTAGATTCAATAGCTCATAGTCTACAGTAAAATGTATTTGCAGGAGTATGTTAACGCGCTTTTCTCCTCAATATCATATACTGTATCATGCTTTTTTTTTCTCTCAATTCATTCACTGTCTTATTTTCCAATGCATCCACTTCTTTCTTACAATTGTCTAGGTAAAAATGCATCGGGCATGTTCCTTAACCATTTGTGGATGAATCATTGCAGCGTTGGGAGAACATTGAAAGGTGAACAAAATATGAATTGCTCTAGCAATTCCTTTTTTCCAGGCACATCGAGAGTTTGGGATGACATGCAGTATATGTGCCGGAAAATGCGAGGATTCCAGGATTGCTACACCAAGGAGACAACATGTGTTAGGTCTGCTTTACTTGAGCAATGGATGCCTGCACACTGCTGCCATGATTTTTCTTGGAACACTGTACTGGGTATTTATTTCGCTCAAATCCCTTTTTCTTTTGTGCAGTCTGGCTTGGCTCTTTGACTCGCAATCAACACAAAAAAAAATATGTGTCTACAGTAAGGAGTCAATTTGTGCGCCCCGATACACACAGTTGAAATACATCCCGGAGTTCATGGTGGATCAAGACTCATTCTGAAATGAAAACGTCAGCAACAAAACAACTCCTCTGCAACACCATGTACAACATATCCTGCCTGGATGGTACCGTATTGTACCAGATGAGATGCATCAAGCACCGATTTGAAGCTATTCATCTTTTGGAGGAGTTAATAATTCATGATCATCCAGAAAGTAGAGCTATGAATTTAATGATGATACACATGAGGCTATTTACCAGTCAGCAGGAAACAAGTTGAACTCGTTTAGTGGAGAGATGTACAGCGCACCATCACTGTGTTTTATGTTGCCGGATAAATCACTTCATATGCATGCTATTCAACAGGATGCAACTTATTCATAGTGAAGGATTAATCAGTGTCTTAAAGCCTCTGGAATCATGGTCTAAAATAGTAAAACATTTGAATATGTTTTTTTTAAGTTGGGTGTCTCAATAAGCTTTTACAAAAAAAATCTTATTAAATACATGTTCATTAATATTATAAAGCGTAAACAAAAAACATATTTTTTTACTGACTGGAAGGTTTTCCAGGACTGTGTGGTCAAATCAAACAGTCCCCATGGCAACAGTCATTGTTTTTATAGAACGTTTGGGCAAAGAACCGCCGTGATTGGTTCAACATACTTAATATGTCATCAGGACCAGAGCATAGCCCACCTCATCTAAACCAAATGTATGTATGGTTTAAACCTGCAGTGTGTAGAATTTTGGGTTTTATTTCCTAGCAGATTTTGTAGAAAGTAATTGTAATATCCATAAGTACGTTTAATTTAGTGCATAATAGCTGAATTTTATTTTTTTAATTATTATTTTTTCCCTCAGAAAGGGTCTCATATATGTCCATATTTCTGCATATCTTGGACCAAGGCCTAGTGCCGCCATCTTGAAAGTGTCATAGTTGGAATGTCATCAGGTGCATTGTTTAAAATTTAGAATTGTTCTTGTCCTTGAAGGCCACTGTAGCTTCTGTTATTATTCGAAAGGGTTGGGGTTACCCAGGGAGCGTTGCATTCTAGAACTTTGTAGAACTTGATGTCATATTACACACTGCACCTTTAACAAACTTAGATGACAATATATATCATTTGGATTGATGAATATGCTTTTTGATGCTTACTATCGTGCAACTAACTCCTCAAATTACATCATTAGAAGCATTTTGTGGATGTCGGTTAACAGCGGCTTTAAGGGTTAGAATGT